>NC_049199.1:3391947-3691947 GCF_009769625.2 Cygnus olor
AAATCCCCCCCCCCCCCCCCCCCCCCCCCCCCCCCCCCCTTTACTGCTTCTCTCTGAAGTTGTTTCCGATGATCTTGGGGGTCAAAAAGATCCCCCGTGGGCAGCGTCGCTGGCCTTGTTGGCGGTGGCAGCGGCAGCGCTAACGGCCGCTGAGACGTCTCTGCCTCTGTTCCCAAGTCTATCGGGTTTACTTCCTCCAGCGGTACGCAGTCACAGCTTTTTATTTCACCCGCCTGCGTAGCCTGAGCGGCCACTGTCTCTACCCTTTTTTCCACTTGCCATGATCTCAGTGTCTCAGTCACTAAGCACCAGGTCGTTATCACCTCAGCAGCTGTTGTATTTCCCTGCGAGGCAGCGTCCCATAGAGTTGTCCCCACGTTCTTCCAAGTTTTTATCAAACACCACCATTTTTTTAATCAAACACAATTTTTTAATCAAACACCACCGAAGCTGGTATCGGGGCCCCGTTCTTTCATAAGAACTTTAGCAATCATTTCACTTTATGTGGGTCATATTTCACTCCTCTTTTTACCAGGAGTTGAGTCAGGAGCTTAGCTATCGCCTCCTCAGATTAGCTCCCATAGTTAATGCCCCAGCCGCTCTCCTGCTTCTTGAGGTGATGTCCCGGGATTAAAGCCGCGGTCCCGCCGTCAGCTTGAGTCGTTCGGCTGGGGTCCCTTCAGACGCTTCTCTCAGCGTTTCTCTCTTCCCGATCACGTCGGGATCACCATTTGAAGGGATGAAAGACAAGGACTCCTGATGGCTCTTGAACAGAAGGCCTTTATTGCCATTTTTCACCACTACATATACTTTCCCCGTAGCCCCATGCGCTGTCCACGCGCCCGAATCTGTCATACAATTGGTTAGAGACCCTCAGACACGCGCCTCAAGCCAGCCAGCAATTGGCCACTGCCCAAAGCTCATCTTTAACACTGCAGCCAAGTTAATTTATCTCGACCTTGCTCAAGTTCTTGTTTCTACCGCTTATTTCCTCATTATCTCTAATTCAGGGGCGCATGAAACAGCGCTAAGCCACCTGCGAATTCCTTTCCCACAAGAAATACCTCAACAGTTTTCTCAGACAGGGTCTTCTGTGAAGCCATTTATTCACGATTGCAATGGCCGGCGTCCTGCAAGCAGGAGCACTCAGCAAAAGTATATCATAACCTTATATTCCCTATTACCTAACGCTTGATTCCTCCCCTGTTTCCTCATTGGCTGAGTACTACAGGTTCACAAACTACTCAATGCTTATTATTATACCAGGGCTGTACAAATGTACAATTTTATTTGACCAACTGTTAATTTCTCCTTTTCCTTTTTTTTTTTCGTTCTTCTCTCCTGACTAGAGGGCCCGTGATTTTTTGTTTGTACTGATTTCGTACTATTTTTCGTACTGTTTTTTCATCCAGTTTTTCTTAGCTATCCTCCTTATTTTGTGACAGTGGGACCTTCCCCTTATCTGCTTAACATACTCCCCAATGCTATGCCACTGTTATGCCTGTACAATCACTTCTGAATATGCAAGGTGTGGTGGTTTTACTCGGGTAGGCATCCAAGTTCCACCACGGTCGCTCTCTCACTCCCCCTCCTCAAAGAGGAACGGGGAGAAAATACGATGAAAAGGGCTCAAGGGTTGAGATTAGGACAGGGAGATCGCGCAGTAATTATCGTGACGGGCAAAACAGACTCAGCATAGGGAGATGGTAAGATTTATTACCTATTACTAACAAGCTGGTTAGTATACCTATTTATTATTATTATTTTTTAATTTAATTATTATTATATATATCCATATACCTATTACCCAACTGATGGGTACAGACCCGATAGCAGATCCGTGCCTTCAGGCGCGTCTAGATCCAGGCATCCTCCGGCTGACTGTGACCCTAGCCCTCCAGGCAATGTTAAGAATTCCAGAGACCGGGAAGCCCGCGCAGCCCTTTACAAAGGTCCAGCAAGGGGTGTCTGAACCATACATGCAGTTTATAGGTCGGCTTCGCGATGCACTAGATAAGCAGATTGACAATCGGGAAGCAAAAGACGCCTTGCTACAAAAGCTAGCTAGGTAGAAAACGCAAATACCGACTGTAAAAAGGTGCTGCAGGCTCTGCCTGTGAATGCAATACTAGTTCAGATGATAGCGGCGTGTAACTGAGTGGGTTCTATCGAACATCATACCGAATCGCTGACGTCCGCTTTTGCAGCAGCACTAACCATCAGTCAGGACCCCAAGGGTCAGAAAAAATGCTATCGGTGTGGAGACCCGAGCCACCTAGTCTCCGCATGCCCCTGGCGGGGGCGGGGGGGGCGGCTCGCCCCCAGTCCCGCCCACTTTGCGTCCCAGATGTGGGAAAGGACGCCACTGGGCGAACCAGTGCCGCTCTAAATACAACGCGGAAGGGCAGCCTTTGCCGCCGTGGCGGGGAAACGGGAAGAGGAGCGCGGGGCGGGGCCGCGACGACACAAGCACCCCCGCCTCCCGGTCAAAGGAGGAACCTCCCACAAGGGAAGGCTCCAAACGTAATGATAACGCAGGGTCCAGCGCCACCTGCACCCCCGCTGTCACCTCCGGGCACCCGCCCGCCCGCCCGCCCCGCCGCCGGCTGCTGCGCTTCTCAGGTTCGAGCGCCCGCCCGCACGCACCGGGCGCTGCCTGCTGCTGCGCCCTGCCCACCACCCCGCGGGCCCCCGCTCGCCGCTGCCCGCCGCCGCCGCTGCCCCCCCGCCACCCCCCTCCCCGGGCCGGCCTCCCCTCAGCCCGCCGGCCCCTCTGCTGGCGCTGCGGGCCGCCGCCGGCAGCTCGGCCAAGGATGTGGGTGGATCCCCTGAAAAGGCAGCCACAGATCTCAGCAGTGAAAACAAGCAACTCAATAAATCCTAGCAGCTGAAAAAAGTTTTCAAAGAATATGGTGCTGTAGGGGTTTCATTCCATGTTGGAATTTCATTAGTATCTCTAGGAATCTTCTACCCGGCTGTGTCAAGTGGTGTGGATATGACTGCAGTTCTCTTCAAACTTGGTTTCAGTGAATCATCGCTGCAGTCTAAAAGGGCTGCTGGTACAAGCACATTTGTGTTGGCATATGCTATTCACAAATTGTTTGCTCCAGTACGACTCAGCATTACTATAGTTTCTGTGCCATTTATTGTCCGATACTGCCGGAAGATTGGTTTCTTCAAACCTCCTACCCCAAATCCATGATAACTTCTTATGGTTTTTTACTCGCCCAACATGGGGCTCAAGGAATTTGAGATAAGGATGATAGTAACGGGCAAAACATGGACTGGGTGTTTTTATGAATGTAATAGTTGTGAAGAATTTAAGAAAGCAGCAATTGTGAAAAATGTTTCATATTAGTGTGGTGAAGGGATGAGGGGTGGTGTGTGTGTAAATTGTCCACCTCGTCGGTGTTGTGATGATGTTATGTTTATTTTGGTGTGGGGAATTCTTTTTCTTTTTGATGTAAGTGAAGTTTGTGAAGATTGTGATAATTGTAAAGTAAGAGTATATTGTGATTATTCTTAAATATGCTTTTCACAGATGCGAGGGGTGGAATGTAGTGGGTTTACGTGGAGAGCTTTTGGTAGCAGGGGGCCATAGGGGTGGCCTCTGTGAGAAGAATTGTCCTGGTTTCAGTTAGGATAGAGTTAATTTTCCTCCTAGTAACTGGTAGGGTGCTATGTTTTGGATTAGGATGAGAAGAGTGTTGATAACATGCTGATGTTTTAATTGTTGCAGAGCAGTGCTTACACCAAGCCAAGGACTTTTCAGCTTCTCGCTCTGTCCTGCCAGCGGGCAGGCTGGGGGTGCAGCAGGAGCTGGGAGGGGACAGACCCAGGACAGCTGACCCAAAGTGGCCAAAGGGGTATTCCATACCATCTGACGTCATGCTAAGCAATATACAGGGGTGGCTAGCTAGAGTGGTCCCACCACGTTTCAGTGATGGCAACTAAGTCTTAGTTTGCCTGTGTACTGGGTCTGTCTGTGATGGAGTTAACTTTCCCTGTAGCGGCCCATACAGTGCTGTGCTCTGCACTTGTAGCTAGAACAGCACTGGTATCACACCGGTGTTGTGTCTACTGCTGAGCAATACTGGCACAGCATCAGGACTCCCTCTAACCCCCCCAGAGCCATCAGGCCGGGGGTGGGCAAGAGATGAGGAAGGAACATCACCAGGGCAGCTGACCTAAACCGACCAAAGGGATATTCCATACCATATGATGTCACACTCAGCAATAAAAGGTGGGGAAAAGGAAGGAGAGGGGAGGGGTAGGCTCTCGTGAAAACATCTGTCCCCCAGAACAATGGCTACGCGCGCTGAGGCCCTTCTTCAAGGACGTGGCCAAGTATCGCTCGTTGGTGGGACGTAGAGAGTAATTTCTTTCCTCTGTGCTTCCACACGGCCTTTGCTCGTTTTGTTTTGTTCTGTTCCCTTTCCCTTTTCCCTTTAGTTAAATTATTTAATTAATAATAATTTTTCCTTAATAATTATTTTTCCCTTTAATTAAATTATCCTTATCTCCACCCGTGAGTTGTTTCTTTCCTTTATTTCTTCCCCTCCTCTTCTGAGGAGGGCGAGTGAGAGAGCAGTTGTGGCAGAGTTCAGCTGCCTAGCAAGGTAAAACCACCACAGCCTGCTGCACAATGGCTTCCAGCTCCTCCTGTTTGTTGCCCATGCTGCGTGCGATGGTGTAGATGCGCTTCAGTTGCGCCATTGCCCTCACCCCCAACCCTGGTACTGCTCCCCTAGGCTCATCTCTATCTAGTCTCATTTCATCCCTGACCCCTTTTGTACCGAGTTTAAAGCCCTCTCAATGAGCCCTGCCAGCTCCTGGGCTAGTGTAATCCCAAAGCTGGGAAAAAACAAGGAAACCTTGAAGAAAATAGGGAGGCCTGTAGCTTGTGTAGTCTTTCTATAGCTTGTGTAGTCTTTTAGCTGAGAAAATAAGGAAAGAGAGAGACAGGTAGCCTTGAGCTAAGAGAAGCAAGGAAGATAAAGGATAAAAGGTAAAGAAAAAGAAGGAGAAAAACAGCTCCAGAGTGACCTTTTGCTCATTAAGGGTCATTAACATATTAAAAACCACACCCACCAAAATGCTAATGTATGCTAATTTGGGATTTGGTGTGTTCCCCCCCCCCGCTGTTCTTCTGTAATGCGCAAACTCAGTACAGATAAGTTGCGTGAGCTGTAATAGCCAATCAAAAGTAGCCAAAGAGAGAGTTTTCACAAGTTTGCTGTGTATAAATGATGGTGATTCGAGTCAGAGGTGTGCTTGCTTTGCAAAAGATCGCCAAACAGCTGACTCTGCAGAGTTATATAATTAATTATTTAATTAAAAGACCTTTGTGTGGATTCTGACTCTGTGTACTTATTGGCACGGCGCACCGGGCACGAACCTATGGACAACAGTTTTGGCGACCCAGATGGGCCCCCTAAATTAGCCTTGCCCGGTCCATCTCAACAGCATCTGCATCGGAGGGGAGCACGCCAGAGACCAAGCGTGCACCGGTGATTTTATTGGGGTCCGGCCTAGACCCTCCGAGAGTCCGGGGCTGGCAAGTGGTTACAACGGCGCAACGCTCTGAGGAATCCACCGAACGTCTGGGGATCAAGGGGAGTCACTGGACTAGTGAGTACGATTTATATCTTCCTATGGGTATACGAAGAGCAGATTGTCAGCCTCACATGTAGACGCTGTGACTTAGCAAGAACGGGAAATAGCCCCGTGAGCTACCTGATTGGTGCCGTGATTTAGCAAGAATGGGAAACTGCCCTGTGAGCTACCAGAATAAAGCCAAGTGTGAGCAGCCGCTAGAGGAAATGGGAAGCAGTCAGTCCAGAAACCCCCTTCTTCCCCCCTGGGATGCATCCTCAGAAATTGGTTTAAATTTGGTGGTAATTATTTGATAAAGGACAAAATGAAGCACTATTGTAATCAGGAGCGGACTCAGTACAAATTAGATGGTGGAGAACGCTGGCCAGAAAACGGATCCTTTACGTATGATACCATACGGCAATTGCTGTTATTTTGCCGGTGGGAAGGAAAATGGGATGAAGTGATGTATGGTAGTGCTTTCATGTTGCTGTATCAGGACTTGCAAAGTCAGACGGAGTGTGGATTGTGGGAAGATCGTGTTATGTTGTGCGCCGAAAAGAAAGGAAAAAAAGAGAATGATAAACCCCCTAAAATTTATCCGAGTCTAGAACAAGAAGAAGTTCAGTTTTTGGAACCTTCGGCACCACCACCGCAGTATGGACTAGAGGCTTCCCCTACCTCTGGGACTTCTGTGGGGATGCCAGAGACTTCCCCTGGGAGTTGGATTTCTGAGGTCTCTACTAGGACATTGGAAACCTTCCCCAAAACTCAGACTGCAGGTGGTTCTGCAGAGGTTTCTGCAGGGACAGAGGTTTCTCCTGAAGCTCGGGATGCGAGTATCTCTGTGGGCATGTCTGTGGGTGTTTCTGCAGCAGGTATTTTGGCAGGTGTTTTGGCAAGGACATCAAGAATCATTCCCGGGGCTCAGACTGCAGAGGTCCCCACAGGGACAGAGATCACTCCTGGGACTCGGGCTGCAGAGGTTCCCATGGAAACATCAGAGTCCTCCCCTGAGGCTCTACCTGCAGATGTTTCTGCAGGGACATCAAAGGCCCCTCCTGAGGCCCAGGATGATTCTAATTATAGCCCAATAGCACTTTGAACCCAACAAAGGGTAGAGCCAGTTACCCAGGCTCCGTTAAGACAGGCAGTGGGACCAGGAGAAGAATCTCTTTTCGTTCATGTTCCGCTTACAACATTATATTTGTTAAACTAGAAACACTGTCGGACCTCATAGGGAGAACCCGGCAGAAATGCATCAGTTGTTAGAAACTATTGTGAATTCCCATAACCCTGTCCTGGTTTCAGCTAGGATAGAGTTAATTTTCCTCCTAGTAGCTGGTAGGGTGCTGTGTTTGGGATTTAGGATGAGAATAAGGTTGATAACACACTGATGTTTTAATTGTTGCAGAGCAGTGCTTACACCAAGCCAAGGACTTTTCAGCTTCTCGCTCTGTCCTGCCAGCGGGCAGGCTAGGGGTGCAGCAGGAGCTGGGAGAGGACAGACCCAGGACAGCTGACCCAAAGTGGCCAAAGGGGTATTCCATACCATCTGACGTCATGCTGAACAATATATAGGGGTGGCTAGCCGGGATGGGGGGGCCGGCTGCTCGGGGATAGGCTGGGCATCAGACAGCAGGTGGTGAGCAATTGCATTGTGCATCACTTGTTGTCTAAATCACTTCCTGTCTTAATAAACTGTCTTTATCTCAACTCACAGGCTTCACTTTCCCGTTTCTCTCCCCCATCCCAGAGAGGGAGGGGGGAGGGTGAGCGAACGGCTGTGTGGTGCTTAGCTGCCGGCCGGGTTAAACCACAACAGTCCTTTTTGGCGCCCAACGTGGGGCACGAAGGGTTGAGATATCGACAGATCTGACCAGAGTGTGTTAAACTAAAATTGGTATAAGTATTCGACCTGCTTAATAGTTGCTAGTCACAATGTTGATTGCTTTAATCTCAAGTCTGCTGTGCCTGTTTTCCGAATTGAGTTATATAGCACATTACTTACTGTATGTGCTCCCCGTCGTGCTGTTTATCCTTTTTGGGCCCTGGTGTAAGGTCATTATGGTACTGTGCGGTGTAACAATGGCTTATGATATGATGAAATGTCTGGTCGTGACCCTAACCTGGTATTTGTACTCAGCACTGTCGTCGACTCTATACTTTGGAAACCATATCTCAGAAACTATTAACAATTACACCTATTGCCTTTTTTCGTCAGGGAGCCAGTCTGTGGAGGGGACAGGGGAAGATATTTTTTCCTACTTGTTCACTCTCCCTTTCTCCTTCACCACCCTCTTATCCTCCAGGCTAGTTATGATAGTTCTCCAAGATTTTGAATGTCCTTGGGATGTTCAGACTAACATGGTGTTATTGTTATGTCTCCTGAATGAACTTCAGGTTTTGTTTAAGGTTAAACAACTACTTAGGAATCTCATCTGGAGATCTGTCCTGAGGCGGGATAGTTGCGAGTGGCAGGGAGTGTGGGAGGATATGGGCAGGTTTCTAGAGCAGTGGGCACCTCCAGTGCTTTGGAAATTCACCCCTGAACAACTGCAAAATCCTAAAAAACTGGTAGAATGCTTGAAAAAAGGGTGTCATGACTCTGGCAGTTCCAAAGAGACGCAAATCACTGTGGCGTGCTGGGGTCTGGCCTATGCCTATCGAGCTGCAATTGATGCTACTATCAACCTAGTGACAGCCCCTGCGGCCGCTCCAGCTCCTGCGGCCGCTCCAGCTCCTGCGGCCGCTCCAGCTCCTGCGGCCTCTCCAGCTCCTGCGGCCTCTCCAGCTCCTGCGGCCACTCCAACCCCTCTGACGGGCCCAGCGGTCGTTCCAGCTCCTGTGACGGGCCCTGTGGTTGTTCCAATCTCTGTGACGGGCCCAGCAGCCATCCCAGCTCCTGTGGCAGGCCTTGTAGCTGGGTCAGGGAAACGAGCTGTAGCAGTGCAAGTTGCCCCTGTAGACAAGGTGAAAAAATGGTATAGAGATTCAGGTCGTTTAGAACGCAGAGAATCTTCAGCTAAGAATTAGTATAGAGAAGACGAGGCCGGGCCATCAGAGGAACAGGAGGATGTAGATGAAGATGACGGAACAGCAACAGTAATTACCCAAAACCTATACCAGCGTGAGCTACGAGATGTGCGAAAAGATTTTGGTCGCTGCATAGGTGAGCAGCTTGTCACCTGGCTGCTCCGGTGCTGGGACACTGGAGCCAATTGTGTGGAATTAGAGGGCAGGGAAGCCAGGTGGCTGGGATCCCTTGCTAGAGAGGCAGGCATTGACAAAGCAATTGGAGATGGAGTACCACTTTACAGCCTCTGGAGGCGTCTCCTGTCAGCTGTGAAAGAAAGGTATCCCTTCAAGGAAGAACTTGGGTGTCTACCAGGCAAGTGGGCCACTATGGAGAAGGGAATCCAGTACCTGAGGGAATTAGCTGTACGGGAGGTGATTTACAGAGACCTAGACAACAGACAAACATTCACCTTTTAATAGTCCCATATGGCCAGTGAGAAAGTCTAATGGTGAGTGGAGACTAACAGTGGACTATCGTGGCCTGAACGAAGTCACGCCACTACTGAGTGCTGCAGTGCCGGACATGCTAGAACTCCAGTACGAACTGGAATCAAAGGCAGCCAAGTGGTATGCCACAATTGATATTGCTAATGCATTTTTCTCCATCCCTCCAGCAGCAGAGTGCAGGCCACGGTTTGCTTTCACTTGGAGGGGTGTCCAGTGCACTTGGAATCGGCTGCCCCAGGGGTGGAAACATAGCCCTACCATTTGCCATGGACTGATCCAGTCTTCGCTGGAGCAGGGGGAAGCTCCTGAACACCTGCAGTACAGCGATGACATCATTGTGTGGGGTGACACTGCAGAGGAAGTTTTCGAGAAAGGGAAGAAAATAGTCCAAATCCTTCTGAAGGCCATTTTTGCCATAAAAAAAAATAAAGTCAAAGCTGCCCCATGTTAGGTAAGGGCCCCGCTGCTGACCGGAGCCGAGCCAATAAGTGATGTTGTTTGCGCCTCTGTGAGAGCATATTTAAGACAGGAAAATTAAAAAAAAAAAAAAAAAAAAAAAAAACACGCTGCGCTTCACAGCAGCTGGGAGAGTGAGAGGAGTGAGGAACAGCCTTGCAGGAGCCAAGGTCAGTGAAGAAGGAGGGGGAGAGGTGCTCCTGGCACTGGAGCAGAAGTCCCCTGCGGCCTGTGGTGAGGACCATGGTGAAGCAGGCTGTCCCCCCGCAGCCCATGGAGTACCACAGTGGAGCAGGGTTCCGTGCTGCAGCCCCGCTGCCACGGTTACCACCATGGACACCCTCTCAGCAAGAACCAGAGGGAGTGCCGGAGTGGATGTCTCCACAGTAACAGATGGCACGTTGTGGGGTACTCACGTTCATAAAATTCCATTGAACATCAAAGGACCAATTGGGAATGACTGTAGTGTATTGCTGCTAGGACGATCAAGTACAACTTTGACCAGATTGTTTGTTTTGCCGGGGATAATTGATGCCGACTATAATGGACAAATCCAAGCTATGGCTTGGACACCGTCTCCACCATTGTCAATACCAAAGGGAACTAGAATTGCTCAACTGATTCTTTTTCTGAGCAGTAGTCTGCAGGAGTTGGTTCAAGAACAACTCCAACAAGGACATACTGTTCCGACAAACAGCCCATGGAATTCACCAGTGTTTGTCATCAAGAAGAAGAGTGGGAAATGGAGATTACTGCATGATTTGTGACGAATCAACGCAGTGATCGAGGACATGGGCTCCTTGCAGCCAGGATTACCCTCACCTACCATGATACCCTGTAATTGGGACATTGTTGTTATGGACTTGAAAGACTGTTTTTTCACAATTCCTTTGCATCCTGACGATGCTCCTCGTTTTGTCTTCTCGGTACCAAAGATCAATAGGAAGGAGCCTATGGACCGATATCATTGGACCGTACTACCACAAGGCCTGAAAAACTCCCCAACCATGTGCCAAACCTATGTCGCAAAAGCTATCCAACCAGTCCGCCAATGCTTCCCGGAGATATATATATATGCCACTACATGGACGATATCCTACTAGCTGGACCATCTAGTAATAAGGTCCAAGAGGCACTGCCTGCCTTAAAACAAGCGTTACAGACAGCAGGACTCCAAATTACACCTGAAAAGGTGCAGACCCAAGGACCTTGGAAGTATCTGGGGTGGAAGATTTTTTTCTAGCTCCTTGCAGCTAGAAAACAAAACAAAAAAAAACCCACAAAAGATAAAAAAAGAAAAGAAAAAAAAGGAAAAAAATGAAAAAAAGAAAAGGAGAAAAAAAGAAAAAAAACAAAAAAACAGTAACTTTGAATATTGTATCGGACTCGCAATAAGCTGTAGCTGTCGCTCAGTGCATTGAGAGGGCACATTTGAGACATATCCCAAAGGAAAACTCTTTTCTAAAATTTAAGGAGCTGTTATTTTTGGCAGAGCAGCAAGTGCACCCATATTGTATTATTCACATGCGGAGCCACACCATGTTGCCCAGTATATCTACAGAGGGTAACACGCGCTGACCAGCTAACTAATATGACCCTGACTGCCCTGGTGCCTAAGGTGCTGGAGCAAGTACGGTTATCCCATGCCTTTTTCAATCAATCCGCCAAAGTCTTGGTGAAACAATTTGCTATATCGATCACTGATGCCAAATTGATCGTCCGAACATGTCCTGACTGTCAACAACATGTTTCGACCCCGTCTTTAACAGTAAACCCTAGAGGTCTACGGTCCCTACAGTTATGGCAGACCGATGTAACACATATTCCAAATTTGGTTGCTTGAAATATGTTCACGTATCGGTAGATACTTTCTCTCATGCTATTTGGGTGACAGCTGCGGCAGGTGAAACGAGTCACCATGTCCAGGCTCACTTCCGTGTCGCTTTCGCAGCACTAGGCATCCCAAAGGAAATAAAAACCGACAATGGCCCCGCTATGGTAGTCACTGTCGCATTAAGGGGTGTAGCCGATTAACCGTTACGGGTCCGGTCGGATTCAGGGTACTGAACTATCACAATCACAGATTCACCAGTAACGTATAACCACCCTTAGCACTGAACTACCACGGTCACGGATTCACCAATAACGTAAAACCGCCCTTACTCTAGTCCTGTTCAATGAGAACTACCACGGCTAGGAACAATGCAGTTAGGTGCAATTTATTACAGCAACAGGTACACAGGTTCTTTGGATTGCCAGCGATAGTTTACTGTCTGCAAAAGCAAGCTAGCATGCATGAAATACACAGGTGCACAGCCTGGAAATTAATGCGTTAAAAGGCACAAAGACTCTATAGAGATTCCTAAGTTTCCATGGAGACACCCGGTATAACCAAGTGTTCAAATCTCACCCAAAGGCATCCCAAGGAGGGAGGAAGAGAGGCTCAGCCCGTCGACTGATCCCAGGAGTCAGGAGGTATCTTCCCTGACGATGGTATCTTCCCTTGTAATGGTATCTCCCCTGACGATTATATCTTCCCTAACATCCCCTCTCTCTTAGGCCAATTTATATTATTTTCTATCTTTTAGGTGGAGCTTGAGTGACTCTAGTCAAGCATATCTTAGTTATGATTGGTGAAAAGTTTTCCCGTCTCCGTTTAAAGGTATAGGTTCTGAGAAATTCAGAGTGCATGCTCAGTGAGGGGTGGTCGCATCTTGGAGGCAGGTAGCTTTTGGCATGGAGGTGTGTTTTGGTATTATATTGATATTATAATGAGCAAAAGTACACTAGAGTACAGCATTTGTCAAAAACATGACAGGTCGTTGGCTCAGGGTAGCAAATGTGCAGCTTATCGCTCTCGGTGTGCACAAGAACAATCGAGTCCCCACCTGGTCACAGAGCCTAGCCGCAGTGTGTCCGCTCTGCTCCACACTGCATACTGTTCCTTAGAATCAGCACACCAGGTTCCCCCAGTGCAGTAACATCTAAGGTTGCAAGCCTAGGGAGCGCTCAGGTAGTGTAACTACACCCTGCCCTGAAAGCCTCTTCAATGCTGTACATTTTCTTTAAAATGCGAATATTAGTGTCATTTTTCTAGTTACTTTAGGCAGTTACACCACAATAGTGACACACACACACACCCTGCCTCGCATGCCCTGCCTGTCCCTCCTGAAGAGCCTGTAACTGTATATTGTAACACACCAGTCACAGGACTCATCCCACCAGGTTTCAGTTATGCCGACGATATCATAGCTCTGGGACTGGGCCAAGACTTTTATCTCCTCTAGTTTTTTCCTTATGCTGTGTGCACTGGTGTAGAAGCACTTCAAATGTGCCTCATTGTACGCAGCACCTCATGGAGCATATATATACTGCAAATGCATATCTTTTCTATTGACTTATGAGTCAGAGAAAGAAATGCAAGTCGCGCTACTCTCAATTACCCAAAGTATACATCAGCATGACTGCTGATTTAACTCCAAGGCATCTGTCCTGAGAAAAGGTGTTGGTTATTGACAGGCTGTGAAAGAGTATCTTGAGAGAGTTTAGAAAGACTCCTTCCAGGACTGCAGATGTCCCGCCAGACTGAGCAATTGGTATTCTGAGCTTTGTTTTTGCAGAATAAAAACCTAGAAGTTTCCTTCAGTAACAAACAAACAAGACCAATCCCTCCTCAATAACAGCCCAAAGCGTAGGTTTCCTTCAGCCATCCATCATGATGTAATTGTCATCCCCATGTAAGTGTCCTATTTGAAAAAAAAAAAAAGTGTAAGCAACTGTCCTGGTTTCAGTTAGGACAGAGTTAATTTTCCTCCTAGTAGCTGGCAGGGTGCTATGTTTTGGATTAGGATGAGAAGAGTGTTGATAACATGCTGATGTTTTAATTGTTGTAGAGCAGTGCTTACACCAAGCCAAGGACTTTTCAGCTTCTCCCTCTGTCCTGCTAGCGAGCAGGCTAGGGATGCAGCAGGAGCTGGGAGGGGACAGACCCAGGACAGCTGACCCAAACTGGCCAAAGGGGTATTCCATACCATCTGACGTCATGCTGAACAATATATAGGGGTGGCTAGCCGGGGTGGGGGGGGGGCGCTTGCTCGGGGATAGGCTGGGCGTCGGTCAACGGGTGGTGAGCAATTGCATTGTGCATCACTTGTTTCGTACACATTATTATTATTAATACTATTATTATTATTATTGTTGTTGTTATTATTTTTCCTGTCTTAATAAACTGTCTTTATCTCAACTCACAGGCTTCACTTTCCTGTTTCTCTCCCCCATCCCAGAGAGGGAGGGGGGAGGGTGAGCGAACGGCTGTGTGTTGTTTGGCTGCCAGCCGGGCTAAACCACAACAGCAACTAAATTTTGGTCCCAGGTGTTAAATCACAGCTCAAGAAGCCCAGTGAATGTTTTATCCAAAAAAAAAAAAAGTTACTGCTTCTCTAGGTATGTTCTTTGATCAGGTCCAAGACTTTTTAAAATTCTATTTCAGGAAAGCATGCCTGATACTCCACAGATTTGGTAGATAGGCTACAACTGAAGTTAGGAAAAATCTGTCAAGGTTGAGATCAGTAAGGTCAGGGAGGAGGGAATATAATTAGGCTTATAATGGAAATTCTGCTTGGGTTTTGTTTATGCAATAGCTGCTGCCACTATGTGACATCTTTTCCCTTTCTCTAAGTGCACAACTCCAACAGCCAGCAGCCCATAGAGAGCGTGCAGGATGTGCTGCCGCTGCAGAACAACCTCCTATGAAGTTTCCTGAGCTCTTCTGTAGCTGGCTTAGAGCCGCACCAGTCTCTCTTGGCCTCTTCAATAGTTTCTGACCCTCGTGGAGATGTTCCTCACCATTTACTACTTCTTCAGAGGAGGCTACATAGATGTGAAAATGACTGTCTTGCTGAGCACCAAGCACACGATTCCTACCTTGCAGGGACCAGTCAGACTAGCAGGTCACAGCAGAAATAATTCGGCAGCTTTCCAGAAAGTTGTGGCCATTTTCTATAATGCGCAATTAAAAACTGATGCGTGTTACTTGCCGAGGCGATCGGCTCCGGGGCAGGCGCGTTCTGCAGCGGAGCGGGGGATCGGGACAGGCAGGGCTTTTTTTCCGACATCGAGGCCGCTCGGGGGAGCCGCCAGGACCCGGCAGCCCTCCCGAGGGAGGCTGACGAGGCGTAGGCGGAGCCAGCAGCGCCCCCTCCCCGGCCGTTCAAAAGCAGCCCCTAGGGAGCGTGAGCGACCAGGAGCTTGGCGAACAGGGCGAGCAAACAGGGCAGAGCGCGGCAGTTCGCGCAGGGAGGGCGAGCAGGGAGGGCGAGCAGGGAGGGCGGAGAGGGCAGAAGGTTCCCCCCGCCCATAAGAACAACACATTTAACGGCTGTCGACCGCTAGCTAGGCTGCAAGGGTCTACACCAGGCGGAGCACTCTCTCTAGAAAGTCTGTAACCACCCAGACTGACCGCCCGCTCAAAAATGCGGCAGTTCAGGTCTCTGGGTGCAGGGAGTGCCTGAGCCTGTTGTTGCCATCTGAGGGAGGCAGAGGGACTGTGTGTGTGAGGTGCGAGCAGGTGACTGACCTGGTCCACCTGGTGGCAGAACTCAAAGAGGAGGTGGATAGGTTGAGGGCTATCAGGGAGTGTGAGCGGGAGATAGACTGGTGGAGCGACTCCCTGCAGGGCTTGAAGGAGAGGTACTGGGGTGAGACACCCCAAATGGGGGTGGACCCCCTGCCCTGTCGCTGTCGGGCAGAGGGAGGCGACCTAGGAGTTGAGGAAGAATGGAGACAGGTCCCTGTTCAACCTCGCAGGCAACGCACCCCCCCCACCGGCCCCTCCTTCCCAGGTGCCCTTACATAGCAGATTTGAGGCCCTGGAGCTTGAGATACCGGTGGGTGAGGATGAGGTAGAAAGTCTACCCAGGAGGATGCCTAGGGCGAGGAAGCTGACTCCACGCCTCAAGACAGCCTCCACCAAGAAAGACAGAAGGGTGATTGTTGTAGGCGACTCCCTTCTCAGGGGAACAGAGGGCCCTATTTGTCGGCCTGACCCTACCCATAGGGAAGTCTGCTGCTTCCCTAGGGTCAGGGATGTTGCCAGAAAACTTCCCAACCTGGTTCGCCCCTCTGACTACTATCCGCTTTTGATAGTCCAGGCTGGCAGTGATGATATTGAAGAGAGAAGCCTGAAGGCTATCAAACGGGACTTTAGGGGACTGGGACGGTTAGTGGATGGAGTGGGAGTACAGGTGGTGTTTTCCTCCATCCCTACAGTAGCAGGGAGGGGTACAGAGTGGACACGGAAAGCCCACCTGATTAACACGTGGATCAGAGGCTGGTGCCAACACAGAAATTTTGTTTTTTTTTGACCATGGGGCGCTTTACTCGGCACCCGGCCTGATGGCCGCAGATGGGTCCCACCTATCTCTAAGGGGAAAACGGATCCTAGCCCAGGAGCTGGCAGGGCTCATTGAGAGGGCTTTAAACTAGGTAAGAAGGGGGATGGGGCTGAAATAAGGCTTGTTGGAGCTGTGCCAGGGGGAACAATGGCAAGGCCGGGGGAGAAGGCAATGGCCCAACTGAAGTGCATCTACACTAATGCACGCAGCATGGGTAACAAACAAGAGGAGCTGGAAGCCATCGTGCAGCAGGCAGGCTATGACTCGGTTGCCATCACGGAAACGTGGTGGGACCACTCTCATGACTGGAGTGCTGCAATGCCTGGCTATAGGCTCTTCAGAAGGGACAGGCAGCACAGAAGGGGTGGTGGTGTGGCTCTCTGTATTAGAGAGTGTTCTGATGTTGAGGAACTTGAGGCTGGGAACGATAAGGTTGAGTCCCTATGGGTTAGGATCAGCGGGAAGGCCAACAAGGCAAGCATCCTGGTGGGGGTCTGTTATAGACCACCGAACCAGGATGAGGAGACGGATGAGGAGTTCTACATGCAGCTGGCAGAAGCCGCGAAATCATCAGCGCTTGTTCTCATGGGGGACTTCAACTTCCCAGACATATCCTGGAAGCACAACACAGCCCAGAGGAAGCAGTCTAGGAGGTTTCTGGAGAGCGTGGAAGATAGTTTCCTGACGCAGCTGGTTAGTGAGCCTACCAGGGGAGGTGCCCCGCTAGACCTTCTGTTCACAAACAGTGACGGACTGGTGGGAGATGTGGTGGTCGAGAGCTGTCTTGGGCAGAGTGACCATGAAATGGTTCAGTTCTCTATTGGCGAATTCAGGAAGGGGACCAGTAAAACCGCTGTCTTGGACTTCCGGAGGCCTGACTTTGAGCTGTTCAGGACACTGGTTGGCAGAGTCCCTTGGGAGGAGGTTCTGAAGGGCAGAGGAGTCCAGGAAGGCTGGGCACTCTTCAAGAAGGAAATCTTAAAGGCTCAGGAGCGGTCTGTCCCCACGTGCCCAAAGACGAGCCGGCATGGAAGAAGACCGGGCTGGCTGAACAGAGAGTTGTGGCTCGAGCTTAGGAGAAAAAGGAGGGTTTATAATCTTTGGAAAAGAGGGTGGGCTACTCAAGAGGACTATAAGGATGTTGCGAGGCTGTGCAGGGACAAAATTAGAAGGGCCAAAGCTCATCTGGAGCTCAATCTGGCTACTGCTGTTAAAGATAACAAAAAATGTTTTTACAAATACATCAACACAAAAAGGAGGACTAAGGAGAATCTCCATCCTTTACTGGATGCGGGGGGAAACTTAGTGATGAGAGATGAGGAAAAGGCTGAGGTGCTTAATGCCTTCTTTGCCTCAGTCTTTAGCAGCAAGACCAGTTGTTCTCTGGATACCCGGTACCCTGAGCTGGTGGAAGGGGATGGGGAGCAGGATGTGGCCCTCACTATCCACGAGGAAATGGTTGGCGACCTGCTACAGCACTTGGATGTACGCAAGTCGATGGGGCCGGATGGGATCCACCCGAGGGTACTGAGAGAACTGGCGGAGGAGCTGGCCAAGCCGCTTTCCATCATTTATCAGCAGTCCTGGCTATCAGGGGAGGTCCTAGTCGACTGGCAGCTAGCAAATGTGACGCCCATCTACAAGAAGGGTCGGGGGGTGGACCTGGGAAACTATAGGCCTGTCAGTCTGACTTCAGTGCCAGGGAAGCTCAAGGAGCAGATTATCTTGAGTGTCATCATGCGGCACTTGCAGGGCAACCAGGCAATCAGGCCCAGTCAGCATGGGTTTATGAAAGGCAGGTCCTGCTTGACGAACCTGATCTCCTTCTATGACAAAGTGACACGCTTAGTGGACGAGGGAAAGGCTGTGGATGTGGTCTACCTTGATTTCAGTAAGGCTTTTGACACCATTTCCCACAGCATTGTCCTCAAGAAACTGGCTGCTCATGGTTTGGATTGGCGTACGCTTCATTGGGTTAAAATCTGGCTGGGTAGCTGGGCCCAGAGAGTCGTGGTGAATGGAGTAAAATCCAGTTGGAGGCTGGTCCCTCAGGGCTCAGTACTGGGGCCAGTCCTCTTCAATATCTTTATCGATGATCTGGATGAGGGGATCGAGTGCACCCTCAGTAAGTTTGCAGATGACACCAAGTTAGGTGCGTGTGCCCATCTGCTCGAGGGTAGGAAGGCTCTGCAGGAGGATCTGGATAGGCTGGACCGATGGGCTGAGGTCAACTGTATGAAGTTCAACAAGGCCAAGTGCCGGGTCCTGCACTTGGGGCACAACAACCCCAAGCAGAGCTAGAGGCTGGGAGATGAGTGGTTGGAAAGCTGCCTGGCAGAGAAGGACCTGGGAATACTGGTTGATAGTCGGCTGAATATGACCCAGCAGTGTGCTCGGGTGGCCAAGAAGGCCAACAGCATCCTGGCTTGTATAAGAAGCAGTGTGGCCAGCAGGTCTAGGGAGGTGATTGTCCCCCTGTACTCGGCTCTGGTGAGGCCGCACCTCGAGTACTGTGTTCAGTTTTGGGCCCCTCGCTACAAGAAGGACATGGAGGTGCTCGAGAGAGTCCAGAGAAGGGCAACGAGTCTGGTGTGGGGTCTGGAGAACAAGTCTTACGAGGAGCGGCTGAGGGAGCTGGGGTTGTTTAGCCTGGAGAAGAGGAGGCTCAGGGGCGACCTCATCGCTCTCTATAGGTACCTTAAAGGAGGCTGTAGAGAGGTGGGGGTTGGTCTGTTCTCCCACGTGCCTGGTGGCAGGACGAGGGGAATGGGCTAAAGTTGCGCCAGGGGAGGTTTAGGTTGGATATTAGGAAGAACTTCTTTACCGAAAGGGTTGTTAGGCATTGGAATGGACTGCCCAGGGAAGTGGTTGAGTCGCCATCCCTGGAGGTCTTTAAAAGACGTTTAGATGTAGTCCTTAGTGATCTGGTTTAGTGGAGGTCTTGTTAGTGTTAGGACAGAGGTTGGACTAGATGATCTTGGAGGTCTCTTCCAACCTAGACGATTCTGTGTATCTGTCATGGTTTTGGCTTGGACAGAGTTAATTTTCTTCATAGAAACTCATACAATTCTGTGTTTAGGATTTTTGATGAAAATAGCAGTGATAACATACTGATGTTTTTGATTGTTGCAGAGCAGTGTTTGCATAGAGCCAAGGACTTTTCTGCTTCTCGTGCTGCCCTGCCAGCAAGGAGGTTGGGGTGCACCAGAAGCTGGGAGGGGACAAAGCCATGACAGGTGACCTGGTCTGACCAAAGACATATTCCATACCATATGATGTCATGCTCAGCAGTAAAAGCTGGGGTAAAGAGGGAGGAAAGGGAGGGATGTTCAGAGTGATGGTGTTTGTCTTCCCAAGAAACCATTACATGTGATGAGCCCTGCTGTCCTGGAAGTGACTGAACACCTGCCTGCTAATGGGAAGTAGCAAATGAATTCGTTGTTTTGCTTTGCTTGCGTGCGCGACTTTTGCTTTACCTAGTAAACTGTCTTTATCTCAGTCCATGAGTTCTGGCACTTTTACCTTTCTGATTCTCTTCTCCATCCCACCTGGGGAGAGTGAGTGGGCAGCTGTGTGGCGCTTAGCTGCCTGCTGGGGCTAGACCACAACAGTATAATTTTTGATTATTCATATCATATCATATTGATCTTGTTCAAGCAAGAAATTGTTTTTCAAGTGACAGCAATTTTCATTATGCATCCTTTTTAGGGATGACCTTCCTTATACTTCAGTCTTTGTCTTCCAGTCCTTCAATATCTTTCCCAGTAGCACACTTTTCCTAATGTCTCACCTGAAATTAAGTAGTTCAATTTTAAACCTAAAACTTTTCTTGAATACCATTGACATGGTAAACACATCATCCCCTTTTGAAATTTTGTGTTGCTATGTTTGTTAGGGTTAGTTCCTTCCTCAGTCCTCTGCAACTTAGGCTAAAATAACCCCAAATAGTTTGCTTGCTTCCTTTCTAGACTCCTGGTTCAGTTCTAGAGGTCTCCTTTGGACTTTCTACTGTGTCCTGAATTCACTTGGGATAGAATTAATTTTCTTCCTAGTAGCAGATATGACGCTGTGGTTTGGATTTAGGATGAGAATAATGCTTATAACACAGTGATATTTTTGTTGTTACTAAGCAGTACTTACACTAAGTCAAGGACTTTTGGCTGCTCATACTGCCCTGCCAGCGAGGAGGCTGGAGGTGCACAAGAAGCTGGGAGGGAACAAAACCAGGACAGTTGACTCAAACTGGCCAAAGGAATATTCCATACCATATGACATCATGCTGAACAATGCAAACTGGGGAGAGTTGGCCAGGGGGACCACCGTTGCTCAGGAACTGTCTGGGCATTGGTCAGCTGGTGGTGAGCAATTGGGTTGTGCATCACTTTCTTTGTTTATTCTTGTTTTTCCTTTCTTTTCCCTTTCTTATTAAACTCTCCTTATCTTAACCCATGAGTTCTTGTACTTTTTCCTTATTTTGATTCTCTCCCCTATCCCACTGCGGGGGGTGGGGTGGGATGTGTGCGAACATCTATGTGGTGCTTAGCCACCTGCCAGGTTAAACCACAACATACTGTTGATCCACATGTTTTCCAAAAACAGTCACCCAACATGGGATAGAGCCCTACAGCTGTCCAGGCAGTTTGGGCTCACTGGGACTGAACAGAATGGTACGATTTCTCACACATCCTATTTTTCTGTTTATAGTACTATAACTTCTGCTGATTTTGCAAGCTCTTCCTCAGCTCATGATTCACAACGGTCCCCAAATGCTTTCATGAAGAACCTGTATTTTGCCAGCTGTTCTCAATCTTATGTTTATTTGATGAAGCTTTCCTATTAATAGTACCTTGCATTTTACATTATGGACACTATACTTTTTCAGAGCATCTTCCCCAACGGTCAGGATAATTTTTGAGTTTATCTTCCAAATTATCTGTGGTTAATCTCAATTAGGTGGCTTTTGAAAATTTATAAGCATACTTTATTTTTCCCCATAGGTTTATTTAGTAGTAGATTTATTTTAGTAGTAGATCCTGGATGTTTTTTTGTCACCCAGATAATATTACCTCCCATTTTAGGGACTGTCCCATTCAGGTCATTCTTAGTTGGCTTAGGAAAAAATCATATGAAATAGCATGAAAATCTTCCTTAAAATATTGGATCACTCCTGTTTCTCTTTCTGAAAATTGTTTATCAAATGGTGTTAGATTGACAGGCATTGTCTATTCTTGACAAATCTATCCTTGCTTCTACTCACCTTCATGATAGTCACATAGTTGACCCACGCCCATGACCCATCTTCAGAGTGGCCACAGCCCTATGGAGATATTTAAATATCTCCTAGATATTTAAAATTGGTTCGTATTAACTGTTTCAGCATTTTCCAGGAACTACAGATAACCTGGGAGGACCATCATCCTGAAGTACTCTTTATTTTACCCCACTTCATAAAGATAGGCACTTCATTTTTTTCCCACGCTCTGACACTTCACTTTTCCAGAGCAGGATGTTAAAGATACTACCAATAGCATTGAGACTTCATCTGATGGCCTTTGTATTACCCTGTGAGGGTCATTGAGCCCAGAAAGTGCGGAAACATCAAATTTACCTGCAAAAAATATCTGATCTGCAAACTGCCTCATGGCAGTTCCTCATAGGGTAAAACCTGGTGGAGTTATATTGGCCAAGGAATACATCCTGTTCCAGCATCCATTTGCATTGATGATTGAAAAATTGTCCTACACAGGAGCATTCTTATACCAACACTATCTGTAGTTTGATTATGATCAATTGATATTGTGATAGGCCTGTGAAAAGTATTATTTGCTTACTTTTACTAGAAGGCAGTACAAAAATGTCTCAATTCAAAGTATCAAAATATGAGCTGAGAAGCTGGCAGATAAATTATTAGAATCCAGTCTTTGCACCGATAAACGCTTGAATTTTCATTGAACTTATATATTAATGTGAGAAAAATCTCAAATAATTTTCTTCAGACAGGATCTTCTGTGAAGCTATTTTATTCGCGATTGCAATGGCAGGTGTCCTGTCAATTAGGAGCGCATTATAGTAAACAAATCATAACCTTTTATTCCCTATTACCCGATGTCTGATCACCTCCCATTTCCTCATTGGCTGAGTACTACAGGTTCACAAGCTACTCGACGCTCCTCTATATCATATATGTACAATTTTTCTTTTTTTCAACCCTTTAATTTCTCCCTTTTTCCCTTTCTTTCCCCTTTCTTAGGTTTTGAGAACCTGTGATCTTTGTTTTACTGTTCCCGCACTGCTCATCCTGTTTTTCTCAAGCTTCCGCCTTATTTTGGAACAGTGAAGCCTTCTACTGTCCACTTATCTACTTAGCATTTCTCCTTATTATGACTACACAACTACCTTGGAATACAGAAAATTAGTTCTCTACTGCAAAAACACAACTTAGTTTCTCACATTAAGAATAGGCAGTTTTTCCAAGAGTAAAATTCACTAGACAGCCTACAATTTTTCTTTCACATATTTAAGGAAGATGTTTGATCTGGTAAGAAATAATAGTAATTTATGTCTTTGATAATTGAGAAGGATTATAGTTCTATACACAGAAAGAAACAGCCGTTACCCGCTCTCTGAGTCACAGGCCTATTAAAAGGGTATATACAACCTTAACCAGATGAAACCTCAATATTTTGGGTCAGGAAAGGAAGGAAGCATCCATCTCCTTGTGAAATGAAAGCATCACTATCGGCCTCTTACTCTCTCGCTCCTGCATTAAGACTTGGCATAAAATTCTTAAATCCTCTTCTTCCTGATGTCTTTTTCCTTAAAATGAGACAGTCATTTCCCCTCATGCAAGCAAAAGCAGGCTCTAGGCTACACTGTCCTAATAGCTACAAACCCTCCTTCTTCAGGCTGGGCAAATTTGCAATTTTCTGTCCAGCATCCTGCTCTAAACAAACTAGTATAAACTGAAGGTTTATATGTAATTCATGATACATGTGTTTTTTTTTAATACTGATCCTGCTGTGAAGGAAGACTGGATCCATTAAAAAGCATCATCTGCCATCAGAGCACAGGGCACAAGCCATAAGATTTCCTTAACAGGGTTGGTTCATCCTACCTGAAGTAAAACTCAAGGAAATAAGATTAGCAGGAAGACATCCATGAACTGATCTGCAAACAAGCCACTTTATTCAACCATTTGTAGCATGGAAGTCATATGCCTTTTAGACTCCCATTGAGCAAAACCAATCCCTTAAAATCCCACAAACCAGGAGATCTGCAGTTGGGCAGAGATGTTCAGGTGAAGGTTTCAAATGTACAGGGTGTGTGTCTCATCTCATTAAAAACAGAACAATTTAAGGGAAAAATGGGCTGCCAGGAGTTCTGCTTTCCCCACTTCCACAGAGTCTAGCTCATCTGCACAACTTGACATGGTTAGATAGGCTGGGGGGAATCTGAAGGAAAGTGATTGCTAACTGGAGCCCTCCAGACTTTCATTGGCCCTTTTGGGGGGGAAGAAGGCAGTCAATGACCCTACCAGCCCCTAGGCCACTGTCCAGCAGAGGCCACATCAAGACCCTCCCTTCTCTGCTGAAGCACAGTGACCAAGCTCTGCTCCTGCAGTTTCCCAACTCTGTTCCCTCTGATCTGTTGTTTTCTCATGCTTCGAACATGAGCTTCCTTCCCTGGATACTCTGTCGATCTGGCACAGCCTTCCATGCCTCTCTCTCATCTCTCATGAGGAACATATCCTTTATCATCCTCATCTTTTTTTTGTGGTCCAGTTATTCAGTGATTCCCACGTATGACCTCAACCCAAAGCCTTTCAAAATGGAAACCTCCCACTAACTTAAACGGGCTTTGAATCAGTTCTATATTAAGTATTTTTAGGGTGCCGAGCATGGCAATACTGACAGAAGTCCTCTGCAACAGCCGTTGCACACACTGCTGTCTTCTTATAAATGAAAATTCCCATAGTCATTTTCTTTCCTCTTTTCTATTTACTTACAGAAGTGAATGTTGCAGTGAGATTTCAGTGAGGTCAGAGGTGTGGGACGATATTAATCTGGCCAAATACAGATACCTGCAGATGGATTAGCCACCCTAAGGACCCTTAGCAGAGAAATGAGAGAAATCAGCACTGCCACTTTGGGAGTCCATGTATCCTAAAGCAGATGTGGGGTTAATGAACTAACAACTTGTGAGATGAAACCCATCTCTGATGAAGGTGCTCCCAAGATGATGATCTTCCAGACATATTACTGTAACTCAGTAATCTGCAAGATATAAAACAGTGTGTTGTCAGAAAACCTGTCTGTTGTGAAAGGGTGCTGCTGCTTTCTTACAGAGGCAACAAGCAGTCTTGGACTGAGTTGAGGTCTATGGCTCTTTATCTCAGGCTAAAATGGGGCCCAAGGCCATGCTCTTTCATGGGAAAATAAACACTGTGATTGTGAGTAACCAAATGGCCATTAATGTTATGCCAGCGAGGGCTCTTACCATGGATAGGGGTTGAGCTGGGCTGCAGCCTCCTTCCCTGCTCCCTTGTGTGCATATGTTGAGTGTGCTGGCCTTTCTTCACCCCTTCCCACACTCTTGGCACCTGTGAAACCGCATTGCAAGACCTCCTCCTTTGAAGCCAGGTCCAAAGGCATCTCCAGCTGACTGATGCAACTGAAACAGATTTATCAACAGAAATGATTTGTGATTCATCTGAAGGTAAGTATGGCAAGCAGATACACTGGATGATACAGCAGAATACCTGGGTGACTTTTATTCTCTTCTTGCCAGGGTACTTTCTGAAGTATCGCAGCCTAGACAGCTCTGCTCCTTGGCTGGAGGGAACACCAGTGGCTGGGGCCATTGTGAGGACTTCACAGTGCAGATGATCTTATCCTAGCACCTGAGAACATTTCCAGGCAGTGCTTGTTTTATCCTGTCATCTGCAGTAATGTCTTTCCTCTTTTTCAGAGCCTCATGGCCAGCTACCACCAACTGTTCCACCCTTGAGATCCGCCAAAGTGGCAGTTTTAAAAGTTTAATGTCCTCTTTGCTGCTGGTGAGGATAAAAGTTGCAAGCTGAACTGAATATTCCCGAACAAATAGTTTCCCTGTTGTTATCTCCATGGGTAGGAGCCACACTGATGATATCTTTTCCATTGTTTTGCTTGCCATTTGTTTTGCTCCTAACTAGATCAGACTATATATTAGGAAAAATTTCTTTACCGCGAGGATGGTCAAACACTGGAATAGGCTTCCTTGCAAAGTTAAAATTAGGAGAAATTTCTTCTCAGAAAGAGTAGTCAGACATTGAAATGGATTGCCTAGAGAGGTGGTGGAGGTGATTCTATGAAAGGGAGGTGATTCTATGAAAGTGGTTGATGCTCCATGCCTGTCAGTGTTCAAGAGGCTTTTGGATAATGCCCTTAATAATACGCTTTAGCTTTTGGTTAGCCCTGAAGGTGATCACGCAGCTGGACTTGATGATCTTTGTAGGTCCCTTCCAACTGAAGTATTCTAATTCTAACTCTAACAGAGTCCTGGCAGTCAGGTTAAAATCCCTCATGCAAACTGAGGAGGTCCTACTATGGATAGAAACTAGTAGAGATAGCTTCTTCCTTTCTCAATATATCATGAATTTAAGCTTGAATATGCCTTTCCTGTCTAGCAAAGTTTGTTTGAAATGTTCCCGTATAATTGTTTTTCATTGGAAGACACTGAGCAATTGGAGTCCAAGCCTTCAGCAAAGGTGTAAGTGCATGTGCCACCTGAAAGGCAATGTAATGGAAAATTCAGTCCAAAGGAAACACTCTGACTTCTTAAAAATGAAACAACTTCAGTCTTATCAAAATAAAATGAAGAATGAAGTTGAAATAAAATGTTCTTTCCATTTTTCTTAAATTTGATTTCTGCAGCCAAGTCAAACAAAAAATTCTAGCCTTTTCCACTGTCTTCAGCACTGTTACACTGTTCCTGCTTCACGGCCAGTGAAGAATGAAGGGCTGGCTATTCCTTATATGGCAGCTGACATGCAGAGATGCTCAAGAACAGCAGGCTGTCAATATCCTAGGCACAAGTGTGATGATTTTTTTTTTATCACTTCGTCTATAGATTGAAGTGAAGCAAATCTATCAGGTTTGATTTTCCAATATAAAAAACATTTCAGAGAATTATTCATGTATGGCATCTGCCTTATGAAACACCCCTCACTGAAGAGACAGGAGCTGCCCTTCCCTACTCTCCTCATTTTATATGAGAATCTCTTTCCCCCACTGTTTCCCCTGAGGAAATTGAAGTATCCCAAAACCTCAGACCCCAAAGTCTTTTCCCTTTAGCAATATTGGGCACTGTAATTGCAGTACGTTATTTACACACAGATTTTAATGATTAGATTAAAATTAGTTTCTCTTGGAAGGTGAGCAGCAGTGTCCCTTGAAATAAAAACAATTTCTTTGAAGCAGATTGATAGCACATGGGAAAGCATTGTAAAATTGAGTACCTACCTTTTAGGATGTGCTAGCAAACTTTTCATGTACAGAAGTTTCAAGATGAAAGTATACTACAGAGTGATAATAATGGTGTAAACCCAGCATGTGAGATTGTGACAGCAACTTTTTTTATCAGATTGCATGGAAAATAAATCAAAATCCTAAAAATAAAGAACTTAAACCATCTGGTTCTCACTTGAAATGTGTAGTGATCAACAAGGGGAAATGGTTTTAAACTAAAGGAGGGGAGATTTAGATTAGAAGTTAGAAGGAAATTTTTCACTCAGAGGGTGGTGAGGAACAGGTTGCCCAGAGAGGTTGTGGATGCCCCATCCCTGGAGGTGTTCAAGACCAGGTTAGATGAGGCCCTGAGCAACCTGATCTAGTGGGTGGCATCCCTGCCCAGAGCAGGGGGGTTGGAACTAGATGATCTTTGAGATCCCTTCCAACCCAGGCCATTCTATGATTCTGTGATTCTATGATTCTATGATCAACAGTTTTGGATCATAGCAGAGAATGTCATTGGTAGTTTCATATCATAACGAAAGGATGGTGATTCTCTAGCTTTTACCAGCTAGCATAGAAGAGACATGAAAGCAAAGAAGATGCTAAAATAAAAATAAAATTGCTTTTTTTTTTTCCCAGAAGACAGCACTAGTTCACTTTCACAAATCCCTAAGTTGAGGTAAAAAAAAACACAAACAACAACCACAGTAGATTCTGTGCTACCTAAGATGAAATCAGCACATCCTGGAGATGCAGAATGCTAAAACACCAAAAAGACACCAAAGTTTCAATTAACTTCCTTACATAACGTGAAATGAAACTGGGTGGATAAGGCACTGAGCTGGGAAGCTCTTTACTATTCTCAGCTCTGTCCATAACTGGTCTCACAGTTTTTGGCAAGTTCTTCACTTCAGAAGTTTTATCTGAAAGTAAGGGTGGCTAAGTGTATTTTTTGACAACAAATACATTTGAGTTGAAAACAAGAAGTTCAGGAGCTGTCTTCCAGTAGGAGCAAATATCCTAAGTAATCCTTCTGTGGGGTTAGAAACAGGCAATGTAATATTGTCACCTGAAATAACTGGACTTGCTGGCCCTGGGAGTCTTTCCCATCCCTGCATTCTTTCACCAGTCTGAACAGTCTGATTATGCTCACCAGAAAAATCCTGTGTTCCTGCATCCTTTGGTTTGGACATGTCTTCATCCCCACATTACACAACGAATCAAGATGGGCACACATATGGCACTCATGAACGTATCCCATTTCACATTCTCCACTGCAGCATATGGAGGACATGGTACTAAAACCCATGAGATGTAGCAAAATTCTCTAAAATCTAGGGAAGAAAAAGATCTCCTTGAGACTGTTTCATCCTGCAATTGAGAAATACACTTACAACAAGGGTTTCTAAAAAACCTCACTAACCAGCGATTATGACATTGCTATTACAGACATATACAGACATAGTTAGCTTAGCTTTTGTGTAATTGGACTGTCTAATGCCCTTTTTCCACTCTGTTTTAACGTAACATATACAGAGGGCAGTAATTTTTCCCTGTTTTGGGCAGAATGTCAGAAAAAGAGATGTGGTGTTCTCCAGAAGGCACGCTGTGGAAAGTGAAGTACCTAGTAAGAAAGACATCAGAAATGTTCCAACAAAAAAAGATTTTCATCAGGATCCAGGAGAGACCCCATAACCTGCTGCCTTCTGTGGTCTCCAGCAATTTGGCAGGTCCTTGTTCAAGGTCCTGCACCAATAACCTTTTTCTTATTTATAGGAGTGAAACATGAGAGACTGAGAACAGTATTTGTGACACAGCCTCAGAGATGTGGGAAGTCTTCACCAAAAAAAAAATAGTCGTGAGCTGGCAAATAGCACAAATAATGCTAGCAAGAAAAGGAACAAATTTTCTACCTAGAAAAAGCTTAGAGAGTACAAGAAGTTAAATGTCTTGAAATCAAGTAGCATGATGAACTCCAGTTTTAAGTGCTCAGGGAATGGGCTGAGTCATTAGCATTATCCCTGGGAATTCCTGAGTGATGAGTGAGGAACCAGAAGGCCCAAAATGATGTGCCTCTTGAACAGGGGGAAAAGGGTGGGAGGGACAACTCTGTTTTACTTCAGCATCCATGAAAAACACAGCAATGCACGATTTACAAGAGGGGAATGATTCAGGTTGTTTTTATCTTGCATTGGAGAAGTCACTGGAGAAGTCTATGAATGTTCTCATAAAGACCAGAACAGACCCTGATAGCAAAAAGCTAAATGTGTCCCCAACATGTACATCGAGGAAAGCTCTAATTCTGCCCTGAAATGGTCATGGCTACCTGGATTCCTTCCAACTCATCTGCATTTTTAGGGGGCTTCACGCTAGAAAGCCGCTGTGCTGGAGGACTCTCTGGAGAGGAAATCCTCCAGAAAGCTCCCTGAGTGTGTCGCTGTCAGCATTCATGCCATGCACCTGACTCACAGGTATGGGATCATGCATGGGTGTAATAGAGCTGTACCACGTGACATCCGTGCTCAATCAAAACAACTCATATTTTGAGTACTAAATATTTTTTAAAAGTAACACAAGAACAGGTTGTACCCCATGCATTATTCACAGTAATTTGGTGCTTTGAAAAGTGATTTTTTGATAAACTGTGACTTGTTCATGGACAATTTGTAATCAGAAAGAGATGAAAATCATCATTACATTATTTATTACAAATTATTTGTTCATTTCTAGTATCAGCTTATACCAGACTTTGAGGTTATCCCAGCTTTACTCATGCCTGGATCTCATCTCCGAAGTCCTCTCCAAAGGTATTTCAGACAGCTCTGCCTACCTGGGAGAGCCCA
Source organism: Cygnus olor (assembly GCF_009769625.2). Taxonomy (NCBI): domain Eukaryota; kingdom Metazoa; phylum Chordata; class Aves; order Anseriformes; family Anatidae; genus Cygnus; species Cygnus olor. The sequence continues at coordinate 3,421,249 of NC_049199.1, forward strand.
GGACCAAGGTGCTTGGCCACCCCTCATCCTTCCCTGCTGCACCAGTTCCGGTGGAGGCACGGGGCACACTGGAGAAGGCACAGCTCCAGGAAGGACCACGTTGCCTGGGCAATGCCTTGACACCAGCTATGCCTCGTGTAAAGTTGCTGTCCAAGGCTGGACATGGCTTGGGAGCAGGGAAAGCATGGAGCTACAGTACAGCGCAACACAAGGAGAAGGAGGGAATATAATGCTGACTGCCTTACCCTCCTTCTCAGCATAGGCCTGGCTTCCTCCATTTGTACTGCTGTGGGAACATTGCTGTCCACTCCATTGCTATCAGCCCCCTTTCTGATTCCTCTGCCAATCATTGTTTCTTGTAATGAAACTTTCCTCAACCTATAAGGGCCAGGCTGTTACCAATCTCACTTGTATGCAACATCTACTTGTAAGGCACTGCTCTTGTACCACTTTACTAGAGTCATCATAGAATCACAGAATGGTTTGGGTTGGAAGGGACCTTAAAGATCATCCAGTCTAACCCCCTTCCATGGGCAGGGACATCTTTCATTAGATCAGGTTGCCCAAAGACACACTCAACCTGGCCTTAAACACCTCGAGGGATGGGGCATCCACAACTTCTCTGGGCAACCTGTTCCAGTGCCTCGCCACCCTCACTGTGAAAAATTTCTTCCTTATATCCAACCTAAATCTACCCTCTTTCAGTTTAAAACCATTACCCCTTGTCCTGTCACTACAAACTCTGGTAAAAAAAGTCATTTTCCATCTTTCTTATAAGCTCCCTTTATATACCAGAAGGCTGCAATAAGGTCTCCTCAGTCTTCTCTCTGCACCAAAGCAATGGTGTTTCTCCCCGTTTAGTTAGAAAATAGCTCCCATCTCCTTGCAGGTCAGCTGGACAGGGGTGAGGTTAAAAGAGCAACTCAGTGGTTTTGGGGTGTTTCCAGGTCAAGCTCCCTTGCAAGCCAGCATTCAACTGATGGTGCTACAGGAGGAACCGGAATGGCCCCAGCCCTGGTTCTGGCTTCGGAGGGCAGTAACTGAATCAGCGAGGCCATGAAGGGGTCCACTCCTTCTCCCACTGGGTTAACGTCCATGATTACTACCCACATAGCTTGCTGGATTTTTTCTTCAGCCTTTGGTTGGAAATGAACGTTTTTTCCTTCATTTTCTTTTTTATTCCAGTGGCAAAATATATTAAAAAAAAAAAAAAAGAGAAGAGAAGAGCAGAAGGAAGAGAGATACTGGAAGAGACAAAATGTGACATTCAAGTTCTTCCTTCCATCTCTAAAACAGCCTGGACTCTTCTAAAGATTTTTGATAGACCTGCATCAATTTTTTTTTTTTTTAAAAAGAAACTCGTCCAAATCTGCAAAATGGAAATGAACACAGCAATTTTCTATAAAAATATCTTAACGCTTTCTGAAGAGCAGGTTTTCTCTACCAAGGCAGGGCTCAAAATGATCCCTACAGTATATAGAAGAAAACCAGACAATTCATGTCATGATACCAGTAATAGTATATATTATATATTATTATTATATATTATATATATAGTATATATTTTGCTCCTTTCATGTTGGGAAATGACTTGATCTCCATTCATCTCTATCTCTAATCTGCCAGTTTCTAAACCATGACAGAAACTTGCTTTTCCCTCTGTAATTATTTTAACTTCTTAGTATCATAGAATCACAGAACTGCTTGGGTTGGAAGGGACCTTAAAGATCATCTAATTCCAACCCCCCTGCCATGGGCAGGGATGCCACCCACTAGATCAGGTTGCCTAAGGCCCCTTCCAACCTGGTCTTCAACACCTCCAGGGATCGGGCAACCACTACTTGTCTGGGCAACCTGTTCCAGTGCCTCACCACGCTCTGAGTGAAGAATTTCCTTCTAACCTCTAATCTAATAGTTCCTCATTGTCCTGTCATTATCTGACTAAGAAAAAGTTGCTCTCCATCATTTTTATAAGCCCCCTTTAAGTATTGAAAAGCTGCAATAAGGTCACCCCGGAGACTTCTCTTCTTTAGGCTGAACATGCCCAGCTCTCTCAGCCTTTCTTCATAGGAAAGGTGATCCAGCCCCTTGATCATCTTTGTGGCCCTCCTCTGGACCCGTTCTAACAGATCAACAACCTTTTTTGTGCTGGGGGCTCCAGACCTGGACGCAGTACTCCAAGTGAGGCTTCACAAGGGCAGAGTAGAGGGGGACAATCACCTCCCTCAACCTGCTGGCTACTCCTCTGTTGATGCAGCCCAGGATGCAGTTGGCCTTCGGGGCGGCAAGCGTGCACTGCTGGCTCATGTCTAGCTTTTCGTTCACTAGAACTCCCAAGTCCTTCTCTGTAGGGCTGCTCTCAAGGAGTTCTTCTCCCAGTCTGCACTCATGTCTGGGATTGCCCCGACCCAGGTGCAGCACCTTGCATTGGACTTGTTGAACCTCATTAGGTTCACATGAGCCCACTTCTCCAGCTTGTCCAGGTCCCTTTGGATGGCATCCCTTCCTTCTGTTGTATCAACTGCACCACTCAGCTAGGTGTCATCTGAAAACTTGCTGAGGGTGCACTCAATCCCATTGTCTATATTGTTGATAAAGATATTAAACAGTACTGGTCCCAGGACAGACCCCTGAGGGACACCACTCGTCACCAGCCTCCACCTGGACATAGAGCCATTGACCACCACTCTCTGGGTGTGACCTTCAAGCCAATTCCTTATCCACTGAATGGTCCACCCATCAAGTCCATCTCTCTCCATTTTGGAGTTCAGGATGTCATGTGGGACTGTGTCAAAGGCCTTGCAGAAGTCCAGGTAGATGACATTGGCTGGTCTTCCCTTGTCAACTGCTGCAGTCACTCCACTGTAGAAAGCCACCAGATTGGTCAGTCATGATTTACCCTTGCTGAAACCATGCTGGCTATCTCGGATAGACCTCTTTGTCTTGCATGTGCCTCGACACTGCTTCCAGGAGGATCTTTTCCATGATCTTCCCAGGCACAGAGGTGAGGCTCACCAGTCTGTAGTTCCACAGGTTGTTTTTTCTACCCTTTTAAAAAATGGGCATGATGTTTCCCTTTTTCCTGTCACCAGGGACTTCACCTGACTGCCAGGATTTTTCAAATATGATAGAGATGCTTGGCATCAGCCAATTGCTTCAGGACCTTGGTATGTATGTCATCGGGCTTCATAGACTTGTACTTGTTTAGTTTCATCAGGTGGTCTTGAACCTGCTAGTACACTCCTGCAATGGATGTTAGTAAGTGTTTTACATAAAATGTATTGGGTTTACATGGCAAGGTTTTGGTAGTGGGGGGCTGCAGGGGTGGCCTCTGTGAGAAGAATCCAGAAGCTGCCCCATGTTAGATAAGAGCCCATGGTGCACCACGGTGGAGCTGATTTCCATGCTGCAGCCCGTGGAGGAGCCCACGGTGGAGCAGTTGGATCTGGGCTGAAGAAGGCTGCAGCCCATAGAGAGCCTCTGCAAGAACAGATTCTGAGCTGGACCTGTAGCCCATGGAGAGGAGCTCCCTCAGGAGCAGGGGATCTGGTGGGACCTGCCAGCCGTGGGGGACCCATGTTAGAGCAGTTGCCTCCTGACGGATAGACCCTGTAGTATGGACCCATATTGGAGCCTTTCTTGAAGAGCTGCTGCCTGTGGGAAGCCCACGTTAGATCAGTTTGGGAAGGACTGTATCCCGAGGGAAGGACCCCACGTTGGAGCAGGGGAAGACAGTGACTGTGAAGAGCAGCTGAGACAAAGCATCATGGACTGAGCACAACCCCTATTCCCTGTTCCCCTGTGCCTCTCGGGGGGAGGATGTAGAAGAGGGTGGATGAGGCTGAAAGGTGTTTTTAGTTTGCTTTTAGTTTCTCACTGTTCTAGTCTGCTAGTTACAGGCAATAAATTATATTAATTTCACTATGCTGCGTCTCTTTTGCCCATGACAAGAAATGTTGAGTGATCTCCCTGTCCTTATCTCAACCCTTGAGCCCTTTCCATCATAATTTCTCCCCCTTTTCATTTGAGGAGGGGGAATGAGACAGCAGTTGTTGTAGAGTTCAGCTGCCCAGCTGGGTAAAACTACCACAGGAATTTGCGCTCGATCCAAAACAAAAGAGAAGAGAGAAATGACAAAAATGGTGTGAGCAAGTTAGGACATATAAAGACATAGAATCATTCCCTAACAGTGGAAATGTTAAATATACATTAGCATTACAGCATTAGATACACAACTTGGAAAAATGGAGGAGTAAAATTTACAGGATCTGTTTTTTAATATCTGACACATACAATACGAAAAGGTACTTACAGGTTGTTCTTAATAATTAAAAAGAATGCAACCTAGATAGTTATTTTCAGTTCCTAGCTCTCCTGATCTGTCTAGACAGAAGACTGTCTGGAAGCTAGAAAGGTAAAACATTGTTATTATTATAATAGGTTTCTCCTTAAATACACTAGTAGACATTATAGAGGATTCTCAGTACAAGACAATCTAATAACGAGAAAGTCCCAAGACCTTTTTCAAATTAAAACTCCATGCTAAACCTTTAAGTGAGTGTTGTGGTTTAACTTTGCCAGCAGCTAAGCACCACACAGCCATTTGCTCACCCTTCCCCCACAGTGGGATGGGGGACTGTGGGAAAGGAATTCTCAGGGAGCTTTGTGCTGTTTCACACATCCCTGAGTTAGACATAATGAGGAAAACAGCGGTAGAACCAAAAACTTGAGCAAGGTCGAGATAAAGTAAATTGGCTACAGTGTTAAAGATGAGCTTTGGGCAGTGGCCAATTGCTGGCTGGCTCAAGGCGCGTGTCTGAGGGTCTCTAACCAATTGTAAGACAGATTCGGGCACGTGGACAGCGCGTGGGGCTACGGGGAAAGTATATGTAGTAGTGAAAAAGGGCAATAAAGGTCTCCTGTTCAAGAGCCATCAGGAGTCCGTGTCTTTCATCCCTTCAGGGGAGAGAATCGGAAAAAAAGTAAAAGCCTGTGGGTTGAGATAATGGCAGTTTAATAGGACAGAAAAGAAAGAAAAGTAATAATCACAGAATCATTTAGGTTGGAAGAGACCTCCAAGATCACCTAGTCCAACCTCTGATCTAACACTAAGAAGTCCTCCACTAAACCATATCACTAAGGACTACATCTAAATGTCTTTTAAAGACCTCCAGGGATGGCGACTCAACCACTTCCCTGGGCAGCCCATTCCAATGCCTAACAACCCTTTCAGTAAAGAAGTTCTTCCTAATATCCAACCTAAACCTCCCCTGGCACAACTTTAGCACATTCCCCCTCGTCCTATTGTTAGTGTTGGGGAAAACCAAATGGATGTTTTAATGTTTCTTAGGTGACGGGTCATAAAATATAGATAAGCATTATCAAATGTATTTACATTATCAAATTTATCTATACTAAGATATTTAGGGAGTATACCGAACAGTCAAATGAATCCTTGAAAGGGATCCCTGTGAGAGAACAGGTACAACCTGACCTTTGATAAGAACCTGAAAATGCTGAAATGAGTTGAACCAGAACCAAGGAGCGGAGAGAGCATGCGTCGAGTGAGAAAGGTGAAAAGTTTAACAGAGAGGAAGACTCCTTACTTCATCTGGACGACCACCTGGACGACCACCAGAGAGCACCACGCATGTGCAAATGGGAGGAGAGCTAATTGGAATGGAATGCGAGGCTGATGTTGCAACCTGTAATGAATATGTATACCTTACGTAATATTGAATGTATAAATAACAATCGGGATGTAACGGGACTGGAAGCCAGATTTGGGCACCTGCCCCGGCTTCCAGCGCTGAATAAAGCACCTTCATATAATCACTTGGTGGTTATGTGGTTGCTACGCTAACACTATCACCGGGCACGTGGGAGAATAGACCAACCCCCACCTCTCTACAGCCTCCTTTAAGGTACCTATAGAGAGCGATGAGGTCGCCCCTGAGCCTCCTCTTCTCCAGGCTAAACAACCCCAGCTCCTCATAAGACTTGTTCTCCAGACCCCTCACCAGCTTCGTTCCCCTCCTCTGGACACGCTCAAGCACCTCGATGTCCTTCTTGTAGCGAGGGGCCCAAAACTGAACACAGTACTCGAGGTGCGGCCTCACCAGAGCCGAGTACAGGGGGACAATCACCTCCCTAGAACTGCTGGCCACACTGCTTCTTATACAAGCCAGGATGCTGTTGGCCTTCTTGGCCACCTGAGCACACTGCTGGGTCATATTCAGCCGACTATCAACCAGTATTCCCAGGTCCTTCTCTGCCAGGCAGCTTTCCAACCACTCATCTCCCAGCCTGTAGCTCTGCTTGGGGTTGTTGTGCCCCAAGTGCAGGACCCGGCACTTGGCCTTGTTGAACTTCATACAGTTGACCTCAGCCCATCGGTCCAGCCTATCCAGATCCTCCTGCAGAGCCTTCCTACCCTCGAGCAGATGGGCACACGCACCTAACTTGGTGTCATCTGCAAACTTACTGAGGGTGCACTCGATCCCCTCATCCAGATCATCGATAAAGATATTGAAGAGGACTGGCCCCAGTACTGAGCCCTGGGGGACCAGCCTCCAACTGGATTTTACTCCATTCACCACGACTCTCTGGGCCCAGCTACCCAGCCAGATTTTAACCCAATGAAGCGTACGCCAATCCAAACCATGAGCAGCCAGTTTCTTGAGGACAATGCTGTGGGAAATGGTGTCAAAAGCCTTACTGAAATCAAGGTAGACCACATCCACAGCCTTTCCCTCGTCCACTAAGCGTGTCACTTTGTCATAGAAGGAGATCAGGTTCGTCAAGCAGGACCTGCCTTTCATAAACCCATGCTGACTGGGCCTGATTGCCTGGTTGCCCTGCAAGTGCCGCATGATGACACTCAAGATAATCTGCTCCTTGAGCTTCCCTGGCACTGAAGTCAGACTGACAGGCCTATAGTTTCCCAGGTCCACCCTCCGACCCTTCTTGTAGATGGGCGTCACATTTGCTAGCTGCCAGTCGACTAGGACCTCCCCTGATAGCCAGGACTGCTGATAAATGATGGAAAGCGGCTTGGCCAGCTCTTCCGCCAGTTCTCTCAGTACCCTCGGGTGGATCCCATCCGGCCCCATCGACTTGCGTACATCCAAGTGCTGTAGCAGGTCGCCAACCATTTCCTCGTGGATAGTGAGGGCCACATCCTGCTCCCCATCCCCTTCCACCAGCTCAGGGTACCGGGTATCCAGAGAACAACTGGTCTTGCCGCTAAAGACTGAGGCAAAGAAGGCATTAAGCACCTCAGCCTTTTCCTCATCTCTCATCACTAAGTTTCCCCCCGCATCCAGTAAAGGATGGAGATTCTCCTTAGTCCTCCTTTTTTGTGTTTATGTATTTGTAAAAACATTTTTTTGTTATCTTTAACAGCAGTAGCCAGATTGAGCTCCAGATGAGCTTTGGCCCTTCTAATTTTGTCCCTGCACAGCCTTACAACATCCTTATAGTCCTCCTGAGTGGCCTCCCCTCTTTTCCAAAGATCATAAACCCTCTTTTTCTTCCTGAGCTCTAGCCACAGATCTCTGTTCAGCCAGCCCGGTCTTCTTCCATGCCGGCTCGTCTTTGGGCACGTGGGGACGGTCTGCTCCTGAGCCTTTAAGATTTCCTTCTTGAAGAGTGCCCAGCCTTCCTTTACTCCTCTGCCCTTCAGAACCACCTCCCAAGGGACTCTGCCAACCAGTGTCCTGAACAGCTCAAAGTCTGCCCTCCGGAAGTCCAAGATAGCAGTTTTAATGGTCCCCCTCCTGACTTCGCCAAGAATAGAGAACTCTACCATTTCATGGTCACTCTGCCAAAGACAGCTCCCAACCACCACATCTCCCACCAGTCCGTCACTGTTTGTGAACAGAAGGTCTAGCGGGGCACCTCCCCTGGTAGGCTCACTAACCAGCTGTGTCAGGAAGCTATCTTCCACGCTCTCCAGAAACCTCCTAGACTGCTTTCTCTGGGCTGTGTTGTGCTTCCAGGATATGTCTGGTTGAAGTCCCCCACGAGAACAAGCGCTGACGATTTTGCAACTTCTGCAAGCTGCCTGTAGAACTCCTCATCCGTCTCCTCATCCTGGTTCGGTGGTCTATAACAGACCCCCACCAGGATGCTTGCCTTGTTGGCCTTCCCGCCGATCCTAACCTATAGAGACTCAACCTTTTCAGTCCCAGCCTCAAGTTCCACAACATCAGAACACTCTCTAATACAGAGAGCCACACCACCACGCCTTCTGTGCTGCCTGTCCCTTCTGAAGAACCTATAGCCAATCATTGCAGCACTCCAATCGTGGGAGTGGTCCCACCGTGTTTCCGTGATGGCAACTAAGTCATAGCTTGCCTGCCACACAATGGCTTCCATCTCCTCCTGTTTATTGCCCATGCTGCGTGCATTAGTGTAGACGCACTTCAGTTGGGCCATTGCCCTCTCCCCTGGCCCTGACATTGTTCCCCCAGGCTCATCTCTAACGAGCCTCATTTCATCCCCATCCCCCTTCTCACCTAGTTTAAAGCCCTCTCAACGAGTCCATCCAGCTCCTGGGCTGAGATCCGTTGTCCCCTTAGAGATAGGTGGGACCCGTCTGCAGTTATCAGGCCGGGTGCTGAGTAAAGCGCCCCGTGGTCAAAGAACCCCAAATTTCTGTGTTGGCACCAGCCTCTAAGCCATGTGTTTATCAGGTGGGCTTTCCGTGTCCTCTCTGTACCCCTCCCTGCCACTATAGGGATGGAGGAAAACACCACCTGTACTCCCACTCCATCTACTCATCGTCCCAGTCCCCTAAAGTCCCGTTTGATAGCCTTCAGGCTTCTCTCAGCAATTTCATCGCTGCCAGCCTGGACTATCAAAAGTGGGTAGTAGTCAGAGGGGCGAACAAGGTTGGGAAGGTTTCTGGCAATGTCCCTGACCCAGGCCCAGGGAAGCAGCAGACTTCCCTACAGGTAGGGTCAGGCCGACATATAGGGCCCTCTGTTCCCCTGAGAAGGGAGTCACCTACAACGATCACCCTTCTTTCTTTCTTAGTGGAGGCAGTCTTGAGGTGTGGAGTTGACTTCGTTGCCCTAGGCAACCTCCTGGGTGGACTTTCGACCGTATCCTCGCCCACCAGTCTCTCAAGCTCCAGGGCCTTAAACTTGTTGTGTAAGGGCACCTGGGAAGGCGGGGCCGGTAGGGAGGGGGGTTGCCTGTGACGCCGAGCAGGGACCTGCTTCCATTCCTCCTCATCTCCTAGGTCCCCTCCCTCTGCCCGACAGGGACAGGGCAGGGGGTCCACCACTATTTGGGGTGTCTCACTCTAGTTCCTTTCCTTCAGGCCTGGCATGGAGTTGCTCCACCAGTCTAACTGCTGCTCACACTCCCTGATGGGCCTCAACCTCTCCACCTCCTCCTTGAGTTCTGCCACCAGGCTGACCAGGTCATCCACCTGTTTGCACCTCACACACATGATGTCTCTGCCGCCCTCAGATGGCAGCAACAGGCTCAGGCGCTCCGTGCATCCAGAGACCTGAACTGCCGCATTTTTCAGCGGACACTCAGTGTGGGTGGCCACAGACTTTCTAGAAAGAGCTTTCGATAGTAATAATAATAATGTGTACAAAACAAATGATGCACAAAGCAATTGCTCACCACCCACTGACCGATGCCCCGCCCTGAGAAGCAGTCCCCCCCCCCGCCCAAGTCAGGCCAGCCACCCCATATTAATTATTCAGAATGACATCATATGGTATGGAATATCCCCCTGGCCAGTTTGGGTCAGCTGTCCTGGTTCTGTCTCCTCCCAGCTCCTGCTGCACCCCCAGCCTGCCCGCTGGCAGGACAGTCTGAGAAGCTTGCTTACACCAAGTTCTTGGCTTAGTGTAAGCACTGCTCTGCAACAATTAAAAAACCAGCATGTTATCAGCATTATTCTCATCCTAAATTCAAAACACAGCACAATACCAGCTACTAGGAGGAAAATAACTCTGTCGTAGCCAAAACCAGGACAATAACCTTCCTCAGGTTAGAACAATAAACAGCATTATTTTTTTACTCGCCGATCTTTAAGTTTTCTTTCCTGATGTACAATACTTTGATTATACCACTGTCAGATCTTCCTTGAATAGTAGTTGGCAATGTTGTGCAATTTTTCTAAATTGTAGCGTGGTTGATCTTTATGTATAATAGTTCCGTCTTGAAATATTTGGTTTAGTCCATTCCAAGTATTTTAAGGCAGAATGATCAGAGGGCTGAAGCATCTCTCCTATGAAGACAGGCTGAGAGAGTTGGGGTTGTTCAACCTGGAGAAGAGAAGGCTCCAGGGAGACCTTATAGCAGCCTTCCAGGACCTAAAGGGAGCCTATAGGAAAGCTGGGGAGGGACTCTGTCAGGAACTGCAGTGATAGGACAAGGAGTAATGGCTTTAAAGTAAAAGAGGGTAGATTCAGATTAGATATAAGGAGGAAAATCGTTACTATGAGGGTGGTGAGGCACTGGAACAGGCTGCCAAGAGAGGTTATTGATACTCTATCCCTGGAAGTGTTTAAGGCCAGGTTGGAAGGGGCTTTGAGCAACTTGGTCTAGTGGTAGGTGTCCCTGCCCATGGCAGGGGGGTTGGAATTAGATGATCTTTAAGATCCTTTCCAATCCAAACCATTCTCTGTTTCTCTGATGTTACAATCTGCCTAATATTATCTAGTTATAATACATCTCTAGTTATATATACATCTCTTTTTGGTATTAGTAGTGTCACTCTGTGACATTTAAGCAAGGAAAAAGACTGTACGATTAAGCTGAGCAGCCCTTACCTTATTGAGTGTCCAGTGACATCTCTGGTGTGACATCAGGAGCAATTATTATGCTGTTTATTTATTTATTTATACAGCAGCTCCCTGAAGAGACTGTTGGTGGCTCTGCTACATAGCTCATCTTCTCCTTTGTAAAGTAGTTGAAATTTGGCTGGACATACATGCCTGCCTTAAAATACTTGGAATGGACTAAAGACCGGAGAGAGGCAGTCTCCTCCTTGGGTCTTGGCATACAAGGATCAGAAAATGAAGTTTAGAAAAAAAGAAAAAAAAAAAAAAGAATGTGGCAACAGGTCAAGGTTCCTCAATGGATGGATAGTATGGGGAATGCTTGCAAAAAAGATAAAGGCCTATCTCTTGCTTGCAAAAGAGATAAAGGATAATAAGAAGGGTTTTTTTTTTTTTAAGTATGTAAACAGTAAAAGGAAGACTAGGGATAATGTGGGTCCCTTGCTGAACGAGGGGGGTGTCCTGGTAACGGGAGACGCCGAGAAGGCAGAGATACTGAATGCTTTCTTTGCTTTAGTCTTTGCTTCAAGGACCCCCCCCCACCCCGGGACTCCTCAACCCTGGAGGGAGAAGAAAGGGTCTGGGAAATGGAAGGCTCCCTCCTGGTTGACGAGAAAGTGGTTTGGGAGCGTCTGAGTGGGACCAATGCACACAAATCCATGGGCCCCGATGGGATGCATCCACGTGTGCTAAGAGAGTTGGCAGAGGTGATCGCCAAACCACTCTCTATCATCTTTGAAAGGTCCTGGAGAACAGGAGAGGTGCCTGAAGATTGGAGGATAGCCAATGTCACTCCGGTCTTCAAGAAGGGCAAGAAGGAGAATCCGGGAAACTACAGGCCAGTCAGTCTCACCTCTGTCCCTGGAAAGGTGTTGGAACAGCTTGTTCTGGATGCCATCTCCAAGCAATTGGAAGAGAAGAAGGTTATGAGGAGTAGTCAGCATGGATTGTAGGGGTCAGCACCAAGGGGAAGTCGTGCTCGACCAACCTCGTTGCCTTCTATGATGGCATCACCAGCTGGGTAGATGGGGGGAGAGCAGTGGATGTCATCTACCTTGACTTTAGCAAGCCTTTTGATACTGTCTCCCATGACATCCTGCTAGCAAAGCTGAGAAAGTGTGGGATAGAGGAGTGGACAGTAAGGTGGGTTAAGAACTGGCTGACTGGCCGAGCTCAGAGGGTGGTGATCGGCAGTGCAGAGTCTGGCTGGAGACCTGTGACTAGTGGCGTTCCCCAGGGGTCAGTGCTGGGTCCGGTCTTGTTCAACATCTTCATCGACGACCTTGATGAGAGAATAGTGTCCACCCTCAGCAAGTACGCTGATGATACAAAGCTGGGAGGAGTGGCCGACATGCCAGAAGGCTGTGCTGCCATTCAGCGAGACCTGGACCGGCTGGAGAGCTGGGCAGGAAGAAACCAAATGAGGTTTAATAAGAGCAAGTGTAGAGTCCTGCACCTGGGAAGGAACAATCGGACGTATCAGTACAGGCGGGGGGACGACCTGCTGGAGAGGAGCTCTGCGGAGAAGGACCTGGGGGTCCTGGTGGACGACAGGTTGACCATGAGCTAGCAGTGTGCCCTTGTGGCCAAGAGGGCCAATGGGATCCTGGCATGCATTAAAAGGAGCGTGGCCAGCAGGTCAAGGGAGGTGATCCTCCCCCTCTACTCTGCCCTGGTCAGGCCTCACCTGGAGTACTGTGTCCAGTTCTGGGCTCCCCGGTACAAAAAAGACAGGGATCTCCTGGAAAGAGTCCAGCAGTGGACCACAAAGATGATACGGGGCCTGGAGCATCTTCCCTATGAAGAAAGGCTGAGAGACCTGGGTCTGTTCAGCCTTGAGAAAAGAAGACTGAGAGGGGATCTCATCAATGTGTGTAAATACCTGAGGTGTGGGAGACAGAGGGATTTGGACAACCTCTTTTCAGTGGTTTGTGGGGACAGGACCAGGGGTAATGGCCACAAGATGGAGCACGGGAAGTTCCGCACCAACATGCGAAAGAACTTCTTCTTGGTAAGGGTGACGGAGCACTGGAACAGGCTGCCCAGGGAGGTTGTGGAGTCTCCTTCTCTGGAGATATTCAAGGCCCGTCTGGACGCCTACCTGGGCATCCTGCTCTAAGGAACCTGCTTTGGCAGGGGGGTTGGACCCGATGATCTTTCGAGGTCCCTTCCAACCCCTACAATTCTGTGATTCTGTGATTCTGTGAGATGGAAATACACAAATAAGGGTGTGAACATTGGTGAGAGGCATTATCACCTGTGAAAGGACTGAATTTGTCTGAACTGTTGGATGGGGTCACTGAGAAACAGCTGAGCAGCTTGTGTAATAAAACTGTTTTATATCAAAGTAACTTTAACTTATGTCAATGTATTAAATCTCAAACTTGTCCTAGACCAATATATGTGGCTGCAGCTCTTGCAGGTGAAGAATGAGGCAAAATAGTCATTAAGTACCTCAGCCTTCTCCATATTCCAGGTGACCAGGTCTTCCTTTTCCTTACAGAAAGGGCCCACAATTTCCCTAGTTTTCCTTTTATCACCGATGTGCCTATAGAACCCTTTCTTATTGCCCTGGGTGTCCCTGGCCAAATTTAATTCTAAATGGGCTTTGGCTTTTCTAACCCAGTGCCTGGTTGCTCAATGTCTCTATATCCCTCCCAGGCTGTCTGTCCTTGCATCCACTCTCTGTAGGCCTCCTTTTTCTTTTTAAGCTTGGTCAGGAGCTCCTTGTTCATCCATGAAGGCCTCCTGGTGTTTTTGCCTGACTTCCTCTTTGTTGGGATGCATCCCTCCTGAGCTTGGACAAGGTGCTCCTTGTATATTAACCAGCTTTCTTCGTCCCCTCTTCCCTCCAGGGCTTTGTCCCATGATACTCTATCAAGCCAATCCCTGAAGAGGCCAAAGTCTGCTATCCCAAAGTCCAGGATAGTGAGCTTGCTGTGCTCCCTCCTCACTGCCCTCTGAATGCAAAACCGCACCATTTCATGGTTACTGCAACCAAGGCTGCCCTTGAGTTTCACATTCTTCACCAGCCCCTCCTTGTTAGTGAGAATGAGGTCCAGCATAGCACCTCTCCTCCTTGGCTGCTCTATCACTTGGAGAAGGAAGTTGTCATCAATGCATTCCAGGAACCTCCTGGATTGCCTATGCCCTGCTGCACTGTCCCTCCAACAGATATTGGGGTGGTTGAAGTCCTCCATGAGGACCAGGGCTTGTGAATGTGAGGCTGCTTCTATCTGTCTATAGAGGGCCTCATCTGCTTGGTCTTCCTGATCAGACGGCCTGTAGCATACTCCCTCTATAACGTCCCCTGTCCCTGCCCTCCTGACCCATAAGCTCTCTGTCAGCTCCACATCCATCCCCAGGCAGAGCTCCATGAATTGCAGCTGCTCATTGACATAGAGGATGATGCCCCCCTCCTTGTGTCCCCTGCCTGTCCTTCTTAAAGAGCCTGTATCCTTCCATCCTAATACTTCAGTCATGGGAGCCATCCCACCAAGTCTCCATAATACCAATGAGGTCATAGCCCTGCAGGCATGTGTACATCTCTAACTCCTCTTGTTTATTCCCCATGCTACCTGTGTTAGCCTAGAGACATTTAAGTTGGGCCCCTGATGAAGCTGACACTGTCTGGAATGGCTGGAATTCCTTTGTGCTGCTCTTCAGGTGCTCTCCTGCTGACCCATGCCCATCCTCCAGGTTCTGGACAGCTATCGCTGACACTGGCATCAAACTGGGAGGCACGGGATGGACTGAGGTTCCCCTCCCCTGGAAACTCTAGTTTAAAGCCTTCTCCACCAGCTTGGCAAGCCTGTGACTGAAGATGCTTTTCCCCTTCTCTGACAGATGGACCCCATCAGCCCCCAGCAGACCAGGTTTCTCAAAAGTGAGTCCCATGGTCTAAGTAGCTGATCCCCTGTCTGTGGCACCAGTCCTGCGAGCCCCTGGTAAGCAGCAGACTTCCCTCAAGAGCGGATCAAGTCAGCAGGTAGGTGCCTCTGTACCTCTCAGAAGAGAGTCTCCTACTACTATCACCTGTTGCCTTTTCTTAGTTGGACTAGTTGTTACATGGGGAGCAGACCAGGCTGTCTTAGCTCCACCCTGCAACAGGTCTTTCCTTTTCAGCCAGCGGAGGGGTGAAGTGGTTCTGTAAGGGCACCTCAAGCTTTGGGGGGAGACTCTTCCCTCTGCTGGTCCTTGTTGTTGCCAGCTTCCATCCTCCAGTGTTATTGCCCCCCCTCCCTTCTGTGAGTGTCAGGGAGGGAGTTTTGGGCTGTTTGGCTGTGGGCTGTGTGTCCCCTGCAGACTGTCCTAGAATCCAACTGTCTCAGCCTCTCTGATGCTATGCAGCCTTCTCACTGCCTCCTGCAGCTCGGCCACCTGCTGCAGGAGGTCCTCCATCTGGGCATACCTTTTGCAGGCAAAAGGACAATGCTGGGCCAAGAACTAATTTGTGAGATCAACATGAATAAGTGTAAGATGGAAATAAGAAGAAGCCTTTACCAGGAAAGTGAGGTGGTTAGAAAACCTTCTAAGATGAATAAAGGTGGCAAAGAACCAAATATTTCAAGATAAATGTAAAATGCAATTGCTCACCACCCACTGACCAATGCCCAACTCGTACCTGAGAAGTTGTCTGCCCCACACCCTGACCAGCCACCCCATATAATTGTACAGCATAAAGATATGATAAAATTACTGGTTGTGAGACTAATCTCATATTTGCACTCAGCATTGCTGTCATCTTCGTACTTCAGGAATCATCTTTTGGAGACTATTAATAATTACAGTCTTTTCCTTTTCTTCTTAGGGAGTGGATCTATAGGGGATACAAGGGGGGATACTTTCCTGTGCTTCTTCACTTTGCCTTTCTCCTTCACCTTCCCATTCTCCCCCAGGCTAGTTACAATAACCCTTGAGATTTTTGAATATCCTTGGAATATTCAAACCAGCATGCTCCCATTGTTATGTCTCTTGAATGTATTTTGGGCTTTGTTTATGGCAAAACAACTACTTAAGAATGCCATCCAGAGATCTGTCCTGAGGCAGAATAGTTATGAGTGGCAGGGAATGTGGGAGGATATGGGCTGACACCTAGAACACCGGGCACTTCCAGTGCTTTGGAACTTCACCCCTGAAAAAGTACAGAATCCTAAAACACTGTCAGAATGCTTGAACAAGGTGTCATCACTCTGGCAATCCCAGAGAGACACAAATGCAACATGCAGGGACTTGGCCTATGCTTACTGAGCCATAATCAATGCCACTCCATCCCCTGCGACAGACCCAGCAGCCACTCCAACCACTGTGACAGGCCCCAAGGCTGGGCCAGAGAACCAATCTGTGCCAGTATTAGTTTCCCCTATATGCAAGAGGAAACAATGGATGAGAAATTCAGGTTGTTTAGAAAGGAAAGGCACACCTACTCGGGAGGAAGAAGAAGATGAGGCAGGCTACTCCAAAGTGGCTGAGTCATTAGAGGAATAGGAAGACGAAGAGGAAGATATCACAAAAGGAGCAGTAACCACCCGATCCCCATTCCAGGATGAGCTATGAGTTATGCGAAAAGATTTCAGCTGTTGTCCAGGTGAGCACATTGTCACCTGGCTGCTCTGCTGCTGTGAAAACAGGGCCAATAGTGTGGAATTAAAGGGAAGGGGAGCCAGGCAGCTGGGATCCCTTGCTCAGGAAGCGGGCAATTGGAAAGCAATTGGAAAAGGAGCACAAATCTTCACTCTCTGGAGGCATCTCCTGTCAGCTGTGAAGGAAAGGTATCCCTTCAAGGAAGAACTTGCATGTCTACCAGGCAAGTGGGCCACTATGGAGAAGGGAATCCAGTACCTGAGGGAATTGGCCATATGGAAGGTGATTTATGAAGACCTAGACAATGGACAAATATCCACAGATCCAGATGAAGTCAAGTGTACATGACCCATGTGGCGGAAGTTTGTACGGAGTGCACCGTCATCATATGCTCATTGGCAGAAATGACCTGAAAAGACCACGAGGAACCCACGGTGGATGAACCGGCTAAACAACTCTGGCAGTATGAAGAAAGTCTCTCCTCTTCTCTGCAGGCCTGCATCTCGGCTGTGGAGAAACTTTCTGAAGAGGTCCACCAACTTAAAGAGAATTTATCTTCCCCCCCCACCTGCACAAACCAGTGTCTCAGCTATCAGGAGTAAGCGTCCCTCTGTTCAAGGAAGGCGATATAGTGGGTACACACCCCGTGCCACTCTGTGGTTTTACCTACATGACCATGGAGAATACATGAGAAAACGGGATGGAAAATCTACCTCGACCCTAGAGGCAGGGATACTTGAGATGCAAGGAAAAACAATCACAAAGTGGGGGGGGGGGGGTGTCTTTTGAGAAAACTACTGCTCCAGTTTCCAGAAGGTAGTGCCCCAGATGCAGAAATTAATACTATGACCAGGACTAGAGGGGACCTGTCTCCAGACAGGGGGAGAAAAGGTCAACCGAGTTTATTGGACTGTGTATTCGATGGCCTGGATCATCAGATCCACAGAAGTATAAGGCTCCAGTGGGCACTTTTGCTGACTGCATTGGAGGCTGAAGTAAGCCTAACTGGGAAGGAGTGGCAAAAGGACCGTATTGTTGACTGGCCTAGAGGCTCCATGCATCTTTGGCATAGACTACCTCACAGGAGAAAGCACTTCAAGGAACCAAAAGGGCACTGAAGGGCTTTTGGCATCGCTACCTTGGAGACAGAGGACATGAAACAGTTGTCTACCTTGCTTGGTCTCTCACAGGATCCTTCTTTTGTGGGGTTGTTGAGGGTTGAAGAACAGCACTACCACAAGGGTGCACCGGCAGCAATATCACACAGACCGAGGCTCCCTGATTCCCGTCCATAAGCTAATTTGTCAACTGGAGAGCCAAGGAGTGATCAGCAAGACTTGCTCACCCTTTAATTGTCCCATATGGTCAGTGTGAAAGTCTAATGGCGAATGGAGACTAACAGGGGACTATCATGGCCTGAATGAAGTCACGCCACCGTTGAGTGCTGCCATGCCAGATATGCAAAACCATCAACTAGCAAAAAAGAAACACGAACTTTCTTACACATCGTGGGTTTTTGGAGAATGCACATTCCAAACTGCAGTTTGATTGTAAGCCCTCTCTAACAAGTCACTCATAAGAAGAAGAGTTTCGTGGGGCCCTGAGCAACAATAAGCCTTTGAACAAATTAAATGGGAGATAGTTCATGCAATTGCCCTTGGGCCAGTCCGAACAGGACAAGATATAAAGAATGTGCTCTACACTTCAGCTGGGGAGAATGGCCCCACCTGGAGCCTCTGGCAGAAAGAGCCTGGGGAAACTCGAGGTCGACCCCTGGGGTTTTGGAGTCGGGGATACAGAGGATCCGAGGCCTGCTACACTCCAACCGAAAAGGAGATATTGGCAGCATATGAAGGAGTTCGATCTGCTTCAGAAGTGGTTGGTATTGAAGCACAGCTCCTCCTGGCACCCTGACTGCCAGTACTAGGCTGGATGTTCAAAGGGAGGATCCCCTGTGCACATCATGCAACTGATGCTACATGGAGTAAGCGGGTTACAGCGGGCTCAAATAGGAAACCCCAGTCGCCCAGGAATCTTGGAAGTGATTATGGACTGGCCAGAAGGCAAATACTTTGGGATATCATCAGAGGAGGAGGTGGTCCGTGCTGAAGAAGCCCCACTGTACAACAAGCTACCAGAAAATGAGAAGAAATATGCCCTGTTCACTGATGGGTCCTGTCGTATTGTGGGAAAGCATCGGAGATGGAAAGCTGCTGTATGGAGTCCTACACGACGAGTTGCAGAAGCTGCTGAGGGAGAAGGTGAATCGAGTCAGTTTGCAGAAGTGAAAGCCATTCAGCTGGCTTTAGATATTGCTGAACGAGAAAAGTGGCCAGTTCTCTATCTCTATACTGATTCATGGATAGTGGCAAATGCCTTGTGGGGGTGGTTACAGCAATGGAAGCAGAACAATTGGCCGCCCAGAGGCAAACCCATCTGTGCTGCTGCACTGTGGAAAGATATTGCTGCCCGGGTAGAGAACCTGGTTGGAAAAGTACGCCATGTAGATGCTCACGTGCCCAAGAATCGGGCTACTGAAGAACATCAAAACAACCAGCAGGTGGATCAGGCTGCTAAGATTTAAGTGGTTCAAGTGGATCTGGACTGGCAACATAAGGGTGAATTATTTATAGCCCGATGGGCCCATGACACCTCAGGCCATCAAGGAAGAGATGCGGCAGATGGATGGGCTCGTGACCGAGGGGTGGACCTGACCATGGACACTATTGCACAGGTTATCCATGAATGTGAAGCATACGCTGCAGTCAAGGAAGCCAAGCGGTTAAAGCCTGTCTGGTATGGAGGATGATGGCTGAAATATCAATACATGGAGGCCTGGCAGATTGATTATATCGCACTCTCACAGATGCGCTACGGCAAGCGGCATGTACTTAGTGGTGGAAGCAACCACCTGTAACTTCATGGTTACTGGAAAATCTCAGTATTTTCACTGCTGGTGCCTCTTACACTTCCTGTGTTTCTTCAGACTTCCCCATTCTCTTTTCTGGTTTTTCCACTTCCTAACCCCATCCCGCAACCGCCCTCCCAGAGCACCAAAGTGCCTTTTCACACCACTATCTATAAGGCGCACCATCATAACCTGTTTCCTCCATGGGGAAGCTGTGAGTGCTGCGCTCTTCCCTGGAGACAAAGATCATTGCCTCAGCAATGCTCCCAGACCTGCTAATTCTTGGAGCAAATGACCCAAAGAAGCTTATCTGAACCAAGCCTCCAATTTGACAGCACATCACCTTCAGTTATTAGGCTGGTGCCTGCTGTTTTACTTTCCAAGTTTTATTAATTTCAATGTACGTTGCTGTTGGCTGCGCTTCTCAACAGCTAGTGTTTTTTTGTGCTGCAGATGGAAAATAGGTACATACAAGGAGCTGTCTTCAAATGCAAACCTTGAGGGGCCCGAACTTGAGAACTTTAGTGTGCAGTTGTGGTGTGCCACCAAGCGGAGGTGGTAATTTAAAAACATCTGCACCTCTTTTTACATGTGCTGTGTTCAAGGCCTTTCCTAAGTGATGTGAAACGTGGCAGGAAACTGTGCTGCTCAAGCATCTCCTTGGCACTGATGTCTCCTAATGAGCACAAGAGTGTCTAGGCCATCTAATTGCCTTGATGTGTGCTCACATCTACATGCTGAGGCACAAGATGTTTTGCTGCTAGCAAAGCAGGACAAATGCACTCAAGCTAACGCATTTGAACATCTCAGGAGTCCAGAAGGTGGCTGGATGGGATTCCTCCAGCTGAAAGGAGACCTGAGCTGGGTATTCTCAAATTAAAAGAGCTTGAAGTGCATTGTCAGGTCACTGTAGTTTCCCTAGCAGAAGCTGTAACCATCCTATTGTTCACAGCTCCTGCAGAAGAGATTTCTTCCCCTTGCCCTCATGCAGGATGACGAGCATTTGAGGATGCATCTTTTGCCCTTCACTCCCTGGTTTTGCTGGGGCACTCACCTGGACTGGTGCTCATTGGCACCCTGTTGCATTAAAGGGGGACTTATCAGAATCAAACACTTGCGTGTTTCAGAGCCCTGCTAAGGGCTTTCACTGAGACAGTTTCACAAAGTTGAACATATTTAACAAGGCAACAGATATAACAGATTCAGAGTTGTCATTGATAAATACACTTACTGCAATAGAGCTAATATATGATAATAGTGCTAGCAAAATGCTATCCTGGGTATTCCTCAACAAAGGGTGAAGGCATGGAGCTTTCCAAGAAGACATCCCTCCATGTTGGTGGAGGAAAAAGGAACACAGCTCGTCAACTGCCTCTTCTAGGTTTCCAATTTTTTTCTTTATCCCCTCCAGCTCTCCTGTTTTCCTCACTAACTTTTTCTTTTTCTAACACTAACTTCTTCTTTTTTCTTCTTTCTACACTAACTCCTAGCACTCTTTTATATCCTAGCCTTATCTGTTCCCTCCCTGGGGTGACGTTTAGCATGATTTGGGTGAAGAGCTGAGTACTATAGTCATATATGTTTAGCATGTACTTCATTAAGCTCATTATCATATTCAGGGGTGTGAACTTTAATATTCATTTTACACATAATGAAGCAAAAGGTTTCACTCAGGCACTGTGGCCCTCAAGATTCTGTTGTGCCACCAAAACAGGGCCATCCCACCAACACAAGATTCCCTCCTTGAGCAACCTCTCATAACAAGCTTGTGGACCTCCATCCACAAAGTTTTTATAAGCAAGAACAAGCTGCTCAATTCCCCTTTGCCCAATGCTGGTGCTTATCAGTGACACTAACAAGTCTGACTGTTCTCCACACACCCCTGGAGAAGAGGATCACTTATTACTATGCTCACATTACATAGCACTTTTAGGGGTTGTATAAATATTGGTTCACCCTTGAAGCATCTGAATGATGTCAGTGTCACCCTTGTTATTTCACTGAGGAAACCTGACTCATTCCTCAAGGTCTTGAGAGACAGGGGAGAATTCAGTGCCAAAGGGCAGCATGGTCAAGGGGTGACTCATTCCCTTGCCTTTGAGGAGGAAATGAAATGAACCGCACTTTTCCCTACCTGAGACTTCCCTTCCTCATGAAGGACAATAGGAGAAGAGAAACCTAAAGTGCAGAATGAAGGATGTAAAATGAAGCAGGAAGAAAGGATGGTGTAAGAAAGAGTGGCAGTAAGAAGGACTGTCACAAAGCAAAGACATGACTACGAAAATAAATCCCCAAACGACAGAGCAAAATACACCTAGACTTCTCTGGGGAGATGGATTTTCTCTGATTTCTATACTTAAGCACCAGGCTCCTGGAAAAGGAGAGAGAGAGCTTACATTTCTAATCTCTCTTGCAATAATTTCAGGTCTTACCAGTTGCAACAGCAGTTTGAAAGTGCCACACAGAATTTGAGTTGCTGGTGCCTCTGTCAGTTTTCCATAGTTGCAGCTTCAGCTGTTGTTGCTGTACGGGCACTTCAGTGCACAGCTCCACTACTCTTAGAGCATCTTTTGCTGTGCAGTATTGTCCTCCTATTTAACATTTTTTGTTCATTGGACACCACAGGTGAAGGCAAAGAATGGCAAATCATGCAATCATAGAATGGTTTGGGTTGGAAGGGACCTTAAAGATCATCTAGTTCCAGCCCAAACCAACCGGTCCTAAGACAGACCACTGAAGGACACTACTCGTTACCAGCCTCCACTTGGACATAGAGCCACTGACTACAACTCTTGAAGGGTGCGGCCTTCAAGCCAACTCCTTATCCACTGAATGGTCCACCCATCAAGTCCATCTCTCTCCATTTTGGAGTTCAGGATGTCATGTGGGACTGTGTCAAAGGCCTTGCAGAAGTCCAGGTAGATGACATTGGCTGGTCTTCCCTTGTCAACTGCTGCAGTCACTCCACCGTAGAAAGCCACCAGATTGGTCAGGCACGATTTGCTCTTGGCGAAGCCATGCTGGCTGTCTTGGATCACCTCCTTGTCTTGCATGTACCTCGACACTGCTTCCAGGAGGACCTTTTCCATAATCTTGCCAGGCACAGAAGTGAGGCTCACCGGTCTGTAGTTCCCCAGGTTCTCCTTTCTACCCTTTTTAAAAGTGGGAGTGATGTTTCCCTTTTTCCTGTCAACAGGGACTTCACCTGACTGCCAGGACTTTTCAAATATGATTGAGAGGGGTTTGGCAACTACATCAGCCAATTCTTTCAGGACCCTGGGTGTTATTGTACATCTTAGCTGCACATGCACATAATACTTCAAATAGATGATAAAACACAAGATAACATACATGGCCTACAGAGAATATGAATTGGAAAACAGTGTTTCAGAGCTGATGCATGATTTAGGTCAGGATGTTTATGCTCATTTTAATTTCAGTATTTGCTTTCCAGGAGCTTAAGTGATTCATTCCTTATTCTCAGTCTGTTTCCACCTTTGCAGTAGTTTCTCATCGCCTTCTGTGTGGACAAAAAATGGAGTCATCCCTCTACCTACTGGTCTTTTATATGCACATCCCCAATCCTCTTGGGGCTTTGCCTCAAAGCTCATTTTATTCAATTAGATTTTCTTCAGTAAACTTTTTATCCACCTATTCTGGAAGAACTTTTAATTAAAAGAAATCAGAAATCAGATTCTTTGCAATTAGTAAAAAAGAAAAAAAAGTTTGTGTTCAAAAGTAAATTCCCACTACATACGCATATGCAATCTACCAAATACATTCAGCCTTCTCATTTGCCGCAGATGCCCATCTCCTTACATCTGTCCATTGTAACTTGTTGTTCCCCAATTAGACTGTTCCCTGCTAGAGGTTGGAATAGCATTTTGTCATATGGTGTATCTGTGAAGTGCCAAATGAATCAGTGGTACTCTTTAAAGCAATTTATGGCTTGGTCTGTATGGAATTTACAAGTAATCTTTACTGGAAGTAAGAATTCTCGTTTCAGTAAAATTCAGAAGCATTATACTTGTTTATCATAAATGCAACTGTAACAATTAAATAAAAAATCCTGAAAAGAGCCCTAGCAAACAGAGGATGCTTAAATGTTGTGGAGTTATCAGGCCTACTGTACTTGCACAATCTTAATAATTTCATCTGAAATCTATGCAGAGGTATAAACACCTTCCCTTTCCACTTACACAACATCAAGGCTTTAAGGAAATACAGAAATGGTTGGGTAAAGAAACACACAAAAATTGAAATGCATCTTCCAATTTTTGCCTTATTAACATAAAACTGGAGAAAAACTGCCTTTCTCTAAATCACAGTTTAAAGATGAAAACTTTTATTTTTACTTGAGTGTATTTTTTATTTTTTTATTTTTTTATTTTATTTATTTTATTTTTATTTTTAATTTATTTTATTTTTATAATTGCTTTGTGTATTTCTCCCTTGTGGAATTGGATAGTTTACATTGGATCTTTGGATTTTGACATTGAGCTAGTAACCTCCTTGTCTTGCATGTGCCTTGACATTGCTTCCAGGCAAAGGTGAGGTTCACTGGTCTGTAGTAGCCTGCGTCCCCCTTTCTACCCTTTTTAAAAATGGGAGTGATGTTTCCTTCTTCCTGTCACCAGGGACTTTGCCTGACTGCCAGGACTTTTCAAATATGATGGAAGTTGCTTGGCAACTACATCAGCCAGTTCCCTCAGGACCCTGGGATGCACATCATGGGGCCCCATAGCCTTATACCAGTTCAGTTTCAACAGATGGTCTCGAACCTGCTCTTCACTTAGAGTGGGAGGGACTTTGCTCCCCCAGCCCTCATCTACAGGTTCACGGAAACAAGAGATGTGGTAAGCCTGACTATCAGCGAAGACTGAAGCAAACAACTTGTTGAGTACCTCAGCCTTCTCCATGTCTGCTGTTACAAGTTCTCCCTTCTCGTTTATCAGAAGGGGTACATTCTCCTTGGCCTTTTCTTTTCTGGCCAATGTACCCATGGAATCTCTTCCCGCTATTTTTTGTGTCCCTTGCCAAGCTCATTTCCATCTGTGCCTTGGCTTTCCTGATCCCATCCCTGCACATCTGGACAGCATCCCTCTACTCTTGCCAGGCCTCATGTCCCTGCTTCCACTGCCTGGGCATTTCCTTCTTGCACCTCAGTTTGACCAGCAGGTCCTTGTTCAGCCATGCTCGTTTCCTGCCCTCCCTGCTCGCTTTCTTACACAGGAGGACGGAGAGTTCTTGTGCTCTAAGGAAAACATCCTTAAAGAGTTGCCAGCTCTGTTCAGCTCCTTTGTCCCTAAGGACAGTGTTCCAGGGGATCTCATCTACTAAGTCTTTAAACAGCTTGAAGTTTGCTCTTTGGAAGTTCAGGGTCCTGACTTTGACCCTTTTCAGGCCCATATTCCTCGAGATCACAAACTCAACCAGAGCATGGCCACTGCAGCCCAGACTGCCTCTAATCTTGACCTCTTTAATGAGCACTTCTGTGTTGATGAGCACCAGGTCCAGTAACGCTTCTCCTCTGGTTGGTTTGTCTAATACATGGACCAGGAATTATCCTCAGTGCACTCCAGGTGTCTCCCGGATTGCTTACAGCTTGCTGCGTAGCTTTTCCAGCAGACATCCGGGTGGTTGAAGTCCCCCGTTGGGATGAGAGCATGCAAGCGTGACGCTTCTTGTAGTTGGAGCATGAAGGTCTCATCAACAGGCTCCCCTTGATCAGGCGGCCTGTAGTAGACCCCAACCATAAGGTGTCTTTTATCGGTATGGTCCTTAACTTTTACCCACAAGCTCTCAGCTCATTTGTGGCTGTTTCTCAGGGGCATCTCTTTGCAATCAATCCCTCTCCTAACATAGAGGGCAACACCCACGCCCCTCCTTCCCTGCCTATCTCTTCTGAAGAGCTTGTAGCCCTCTATTCCAGTGTTCCAGTTGTGTAATCCATCCCACCACGTTTCTGTGATAACAATCAAGTCATATTTGTCTAATTGTGCCACGGTTTCCAACTCCTGCTGCTTGTTTCCCATGCTGCGTGCATTGGTGTTGAGGAATTTCAGCTGGGCAATCGGTCACATCACATTTCCAGATCCCTTTCTGTTTGCATTGGGACAGTTCACAACTATTTCCCTCTTGCTTCCTAAAGTGACAGTGTTCTCAGATTTGCTTCCATCACTCAGAGGTACATCCCTTTCCCCCACCGCATCCAGTTTAAAGCCCTCCTGATAAGCCCAGCCAGTTTACTGCCCAGAACACTCCTGCCCTACCTGGTCACGTGCACCCCATCTGGCGTCAGCATGCCTGGTCTCTCAAAAGTGTGACCAAGAGTGTAGAACCCAAAACCTTGAGCATGGCACCAGCCTCGTAGCCTATCGTTCACTTGGTCCATTAGTCTCCTTTTTATTGGGTCCCAGTCTCCAACTGGGAGAACAAAAGGAGAACACTACTTGTGCTCCTGATCCCTTTAACATCTTCTCAAGGGACATAAAGTCCCTTTTGATATTTTTGAGTCTCTTTGTTGCAGCCTCATACATGAAAGAGTAGGAAGGGGTGGTAGTCTTCTGGCCCCACCAGGCTTGGTAGCCTCTTCATAACATCACAAATATGGGCCCCAGGCAGGCAGCAAACCTCTCTGGAGAGATTATCTGGACAGTAAATGGGTACCTCAGTGCCTCTCAGCGAGGAGTCCCCCATGATTAACACCCTTCATGCCTTTTTTGTGGCACTGGCTCTGATGCAGGTGGCAGACTGAGCCAGCTTTGTGTGGTTGCCCTTTCTGACATCTTCACCATTACTCACAGAGTCTCCTCTCTCCAACCCTAGAGCATAATATCTGTTGTGCAGGGGCACTTCAGGGGCAAGGGGGAGACTCCTCCTCCTGCTCCGAGCAGAGACGAGCGTCCAGTCTCCCTGATCTTGTGAGTCATTCAAGTTTGTTGCTTGAGGGCTAGAAGCTAGTTTACGTTCCCCTTGCCAGGACTTAAGGTAGGGCTGTTGCTTGGACCATGTCAGTGCATAATACCATTTATCAATCTCCCGCTCAGATTCCTGGATGCTACATTGCCTGGTGAGCTCCTCTCATAACAGAACTACCTGTTTGAAAAGTTCATCCAGCTGGGCACACCTGCATCCATGACACCCACCTCTGCCTTCAGGACATAGGGGGACTTCCGCATTCTGGAGTTCCCTGGAACTGAGGGTTTGGGCAGCTTTTTTGGTCCTCCAGAGGTCTGTTTGGGTGTAGTCATCTGTCTGGGGATGTTGTGGCCCCTTTGTCTGGGTTTCAGCCTCAGCCCAGCTGGCGCATGGACACCATTTCTATTTCAGTAGAAAGCACCTTCCTCCATTGCTCCCAGAATAGAAAGCAACCCACCTTCTGCCCTCCATGCACAGCTTCCCACTGAAATTACCACACCACACCCTAGTCACTCAAGCTCCCTAGGGGCAGCTTTTGTATGTGAGGGTGGCTGCTGCTGCTGGCCCCGCTGAAGCCTCATCATCTGCTTTTGTGAGGGCTGACAGGTGCTGGCAGCTCCCTCTACTCCCTGGGGTTGCTTTGATGCAGGAATCCCCCTGCATGCTGCAGAATGCACCTGCCCCCAGGGCAAATTGCCTTGGCAGGTGATTGTGAAGAAATTTTTCTTTAGGTACATTTGTTCCCTTCAGCAATGAGGACAATCACATCTTCCACTTTGGTGGTTATTTTTGGATATTTTTAGTTATCATGACAATATATTAAACATGTTTAAAATGTTAATTAGATGCAGAAAAAAATAACTTTTTCCTTAGAAACCAGTTTCTACTCATTTATGTGAACAACTGCTCTATAGCAGTATACAAATAGGATCTTGCTGGGAAAGCCTTTCATGCAATTTACCTTTTGCAACCTTATCCTCCTGAATTGCTTTGGTTGTGCTGCTAAAGGTTCCTTAACATGTAGGTAAATTGGCCTGAGCAAGGACAATGTTTGTCCCAGACCCCTTGTTTTCAGAAGAGAGAGAGAACTTCAGTTCTTCCATTGGTAACGTGTCTAAGAGATGAGTTGCAGTTTGCCTGACATATTTTCCTGTGTGAAGGACAAGCTAAGAGATAAAGAAAGCATTACAGTTAGCCATTGTGCTGTTTAATGAGATTCAGGTCATTTGGAATTGGAGGCCACAAACCCCAAATTATTTTTCCTGCCCACTGACTGGGAAGAATTTAGCACTACTTCTATCACCACTTTTGTTCTCATAACTAACAGGCTTCACTGAAGTGTGTGCCAAGATGAGCCTTTATGTAATTCCAGCAACTTCACCAGAGGAATATTTAGCTCTGTCCTTAATCACCTCCATCCATTTTTAAACTTTCCAGAATCCTTCTATGAACAGTGATTTACCTTTGATTCCCGGGACACCAAATCAAGGCTTTTTGTGGTTGGACAAGTGATTCCAATGTAGGAGTGGTGAGTTGGAAAGGCAGACAGTGCTGGTTCTACATGCTAGCTGTGTCTGCTGCCTTAGGTCTCAGCTCCTCAGCTCCTAAACTACAAGTAGTTCACCTTTCTTATTCACTGTTCTATGGATACTTCCAACACAGCCCAAGCAGAGCTTGGCCACGGACTGCAGTTACCAAGTAATAGCTCCATTGCTCATTTTACATCATCAGACCCCAAGCAAGAAATACCATGCACATCATCTTCCAGATGAACATTTTTCCAAATACAAATCTCTTGAAATTACATGTACAAACATACAAAGACTAAAGAGAGAGAAAATGAAGTAATAACAATGAAATGCAGTTGATACAAAACTCAGTAAGTGACTCTACTCACTGGCTGGCTTCTGAGCTGACAGGACAGTTCACAGTTCAGAGGTTGTGACCTAGACAGTTAAATTAGGATGGGACATCTGCATCTCTTCTGCTACCTTTTGATTCCAGGAACACACTGGAGCCCACCTATAATAGAACACCAGGAGCATAGATTCTGCTATTGTTGGGAAAGCTTTGCTTTCCAGTCTTCAAAATATGAGGTTTAACAGCAAACAACAGAAGAAAACATAAAAAAGAATTAAAACATTAAATGTTTGGATTAGATAATCAAGGAAATAAACCAATCTGAGGGGTTGTGCAGGTAAGAAAGGGTAATATTTTGAAACTTTGCTGCTTCTCCAATTAAGAATCTCATGAAGCTTTTCATCTCATATTCAGTATTGTCTGCAATATTGCAAAATACCTGAAATATCTCTACTACCTGTTGCATTGTCATGAGGCAAAGGTTGGACATAACACTTGGGGGGTTGTGCTTATGCACAATATACTTGCAAAAACATACTTTCAAGGAGACAAGCACTTAAAAGGATGGGAAAATGTTCGTCTGTGAACACTTTATTACTTTATCCCTAGCCAGAACTGCAAAGCAAGAAGAATACTTGAGGGTATCATATTTCCCAGTCCTGTAAAGGTACCAGCTATATTGCTATTTATGCTAGTTATATCCTGGATTAAAAGAAGATGAATTATCAGGATTTTTGGGTTTTATTTTTTTTTTTTAAAAGGAAGGCTGGATGATTTTTCTGTGAAAATCCATATTTAAAATCAAAACGAAGGTTTCTTAGTGAAATAAATTTACTTCTAGTGCGAATCTACTTTATGGAACTACATATTGAAATTGGCACAATTCAAAAAATAAAATTTCCCTCCTTGTAAACTGCACCCCAGTTTTGATGCACTTATGTTACTTATACCCACTTATATAAAAACTTAATTGCTACTAGACAAAACTGAAAGAAAATTGCAGCTCAAACTAAACTGGCAGAACACTAAAGCATTATTGAAAAGTGACTTTCACATAAATTTTTGAAAGCTTGCAACGTGAAACTTAGTATGGATATACAAAGAAAATGATGGAATACGTTTTTTTTGTCGAATAGAAATTTACTAATACAAAGCACTCAGAGTATCTTCTATACTTAAAAATACTAGGAAGCTAATTTTGCTTTTTGATATTCCAAAAAAAAGAGAGAAAAAAAAAAAGGCCTCCAGGATTTCATCTGTACAGCAAAAACTGTTGATTGGTCATCCAAAGTATTGATTGCATATATTAGCAAATTCATAATTTTTAAAGAGCTCCATCAGTTCTACTAGACAACCATGGTGATCTACAGACCCTGTCTTGTAGTCACAGCTCTAGCTTCAGAATATTACCTACAGTTTCTCTTAAAAAAAATCTAATAAACTCCTTGTCATGTACATGCAAATCCAAATTTAGATTTACTGTCATGGCATTAAAACCAAAAGATTTTGAGAATAAGACATGAAGTACTGAGAGGGAAGCTAAGCTGTCTTGGATTTCAGTTGCACCTTAGTATCTGAAGTCTGAGTCTCCCATAGGTGCCTTTTCTCTTTCACGCTGAAAAGCTGTGCAGTTTTTCTCTAAAGGGAAAATGATGTGGAAATGAAGTGTTGAAACACTAAAAAGGTAAATGAAAGTAATGTAATTTAGATAATAAAAATCTCTGCTGAATTATGTTCTGGCAGAATCAATAGACTGTAAAGGAAATTTTGAAAATGAACTTAGGGGCAAAAGTCAGTTTCTTGGGCCACAAGACATAATCTCATAATACAGAATGAATATCACATCTTTCAGGAGTTCACTCAACTCACCAAAAGAATGAAGATTCAATGTTAGTCTATGATATGGGAGAATTATGTTCAGTTTCCTTCAGTACTAAACAGAGACTCCAGATTAAAAAAAAAATAAAAATTCTCATTTAAGGGAGCATTGAAAAACATTGTAGCATTTTGAAACAATGATAACAGTGGTGTTCAGTTGCATACCTCAAAGATATAGCTCTG
This sequence comes from Cygnus olor, assembly GCF_009769625.2. Lineage (NCBI taxonomy): Eukaryota > Metazoa > Chordata > Aves > Anseriformes > Anatidae > Cygnus > Cygnus olor. The sequence continues at coordinate 3,451,390 of NC_049199.1, forward strand.
AAGAGAAGATAAGCAATTTGAGACGTATTTTGATTAGGTTTCCTTATACTCCAAAATTAATTCAAATATGTGATTTTAGAAATTACATTAGAAATATTTGATCACAGTTTTCACCAAAAGAGCCTTGAGATTTTATTTTTTTTCCTGGAATCTTTTCCCTGGACTCTCCCTACCTCCACAAAACAAGAGTAGTACATATCTAAACTAGAGATATTGGCCAAGTCTCTGTTGGTCCATGAAGGTTTTTAACATAGTGTGAACTGTACTGCGCAGCACCACTAAGGATGCACAAGAGATATCAGTCAGTCATGAAAGGACATGAAATAAACTTCCATCCATTCTGAAGGAAGAATAAGCCATTCTGCTCATCAAAAGCAGGTTCCAACCATCGTGACTGCATTTAATTCTAAAGCATTCTCTTCAAACAGGCTTCTGTTTTGCAATCTCCATAGTCCACAATATCCATAATATTGATTTATTTTTAAGAGGCAAAAGAAAACCATGCCGACCCTACTACAGAATGGGGTATCCCATTGTTTCTTATTGTCTGTAACAGATAATTCATGAGAAACTTCAAAACGTAATGAGAATCCAGTACTTGGAAGGGATAGAAGTTGCAGAAGCTAGAGAACACTAGTACTACAGGTCAGGACAACTCAGCTGTTAGGAAGACTTGGTAAAGACTCATATTTACATGAGATTTTGTACAAAGATTCAGACCTTTTCCTCCTTAATCTTCCGGTGACACAAGTCTCACTGTCAGAATTCATGGGTACACTGGCATCTTTGATAATTGCTTGCTGCATGCTAATTCTCTTTTTAGCTGAAGATACTAAAAAAGAAAATGAAAGTCTTCAGATCATATAGTCAAATATGACATCATATAACATGCCTAAGATAATAAAGATCTTGGCAAAGTAAAAAACTCCCCTCTTCAATTTTCAACCATGCCATATCCTATTATTCACTGAGGGCTAGAAAACTTACACAAATCCTACAGAGCAAAGACTCCCAAAAAGCAGGTATATTAGCTCTCAGCTGTGAGCAAAGTCTCCATGCTGTGTGGAGCGAGCTTCACAGTTCAGAATACACAACATATACACAACATGAAAAGCCAATCAAAGAACAGCAAGAACTGTCCTTGTTTTTATTTGCAGTACATCTCAACTCTCATGCCCACCTAAATAATCCATGAAGTGTGAACATGGCACTCTACCATCCCACCAGGGCAATATGCCAAGTCTATAGACCACACATCTTTCAACTGCAGGCAGCATTTTGTGCCTCCTACGATGCACCAAGTCTACTTCCATCTTTTGCACAGAAGCTGGTGCACTTCTGAGCACTGCCACTAATCAGCAGATTTTTGAGGAACAAAACATTTCTTTCCTGTTCTTGGTGATCATATTGCTTACCACTATAATGGACCAAAGTTGTAAGCTGGGCATTTAGGATCTACGAACCATCCATTCACAATTCAACTCCAGTAACAAACAACATAAAGGAGGCAGAATCAACTTTCAAAAAACTAATTTTAATCAAACCAAAAAAAACTGTTGATCATTAACAAGTTTATAAAACAGTGATTTAGTTACATAAATAAATTGATATCAGTGTATCAAATCTTAATTACTTTCAACTTCATGAGTATGTTTACATGGATGATGAAGTACAACCTTTTTACCTATTATAATAAATAAAATGGAGAGCATGAAACAGTTTTTCTAAACAAAAATACCTACCAAACATACCTCTATCATGTTCTCTAATGAAGGGAACAAGAGACACTGGACAACTTTTGCACCAAAACATAAAAACTGCTTTAAAAAGCACAAGGATACAGAACCATCAGCTAAAGTAAAGACACTGTACTGTAACCAAAGTTGGTATTTAATAATATAATGAACAGTTTGGTAATTAGATCTTCAGTTTGGTTATTTTAAAGCATTAAGACAAGGCAAGATAGAAGGCTGCTTTTGTTTGAGTAATTCTAGAGAAAATAAAATATATTTAAAAAACAAACTGAAAAGTAGAACAGTCATACCTACACAACTTTCTGTCCTGCACAAAGTCAAAATACCTATGCAGAAGGTATATATATAATATATATATGTTATTTGTGCACAAAGGTTAGCTCACTGCAAAGGCATAACATGTCATGTCAATCATTTTGGAAAACATTATGTGTTTTGTGTCAAAAGGATATTTCTTTAAGCTTTCTAGGCTAGGAGGCACAAACCCCAATTCTGGCATACTGTATTCTTAATGCTAAGGCTTGCTGTTCTCGCTGCGTATTTTTTGTTGTCCCTCTTTACTACAGTGCTTGTTACAAGCATGTGTGTATATATATATGTATACACAAGTTGTATAAATATATATATATATAAAAAAAACACCTTCCCCCAATAGGTATCAGTCCAACCATGCTATCCAAAAGGTGGCTGTGCATAGATGCCCAGCATATGGTTCACCACCTGAGCCAACCCTGAAGCAAGGCGCACTTTAATCCTTCTTATAGGTTTTCTTTTTTGTTTAAAACCAAGCTACTGCAGCTTCAAGTATTTTGCATTACATAGATTTTTTTTATATAAATTAATGTTATATTTTTCAGTATTCAGACATATACTATAATATATATACAGTACAATAAATGCTCTCATTCTTTTTTTTATTATTTTTTGATAAATCCCTGAGAATGTATGTTGACAGTTGCTAAGTTTCCACATGCACAAGCATTGTGTGCCATGCTTCTGGATGAACAGCACTGCAAAGCCACGTGGTCAGCCTTATAACTATTAGTATTTCATTTGTTGCTTTGTTTAAATATGCTGAAATGTAAGGATGAGTTACAAAGGAGTAAAGCTGGATCCATTCGAGGTACTTATCACAGGATGGAGGTGTTTTGTTTGTTTGTTAAAGCCATTGCAATATATGCTTGTTTTTGAGGCTGTGAACATATACAGAAAGAACAGGAGAGCGATGTGGGCTTTTGCCACTTGACAACATATACTCAGTGTAAACCAAACCTTTTTTAACCTCTCTCTCTCATACATAACAGAAAAAAGGAGAAAAAAAAATAAACACACAAACTTTCACAACATGACAGTTTAGTTTGCAAACTCAATATAACTATACACATATAATACCGGTGTGGCTCTGTTTCTTTAAGTTAAAAAGGATACAAAGGCAGGCTCAAGTAGAAACAAACCACCCTTTCCCTCCCCCCAAACCCCCACCCACATTCACACATTTTCATCAACCAAAGCGTTCACGAACCAACATCATCAGTTTCTTTTTGCCTTTGTAGATTTGTTTTAGGTTGTCAATAAACTGTGTAAACTGGATATGCCCATCATGAGCCATTAAAAAGGTCTCTCGGGCCTTGCTAAGGAACTCTATAAACTCACTATAGTGTCGAGGGCTGATGTGAGTGAGACGTGAATGAGTCGTATTAATGTAGGCTCCGATCGTGGCATCCAAGAGTTGCCTTAAAGGGGCTTTGTCCAGTGACATGAGCTTACCAGAGTTCCTCCTTCCATGAAGTCCCACTATGCCAGGAGTGGTCAAAGTACACCTACGCAAAATGTCTGACAGTACTGTTGCACATTTGACACTTTTGACCACCAGAGGTATTATAGCTGCTAGCTCATTTTTCCCAAGGGAGTGGCTGAGCGCACATGCCCACAGAACATCATTAATAGCAGGGTGTGTATCCTGATTGTAACTCAGGTTGAGATGCGTCATGGCCAAAGTGGCCAGCTTGTAGGCCCGCATGGGGTAACCACGGTGTTCCATGTATCGTGCTATAGTAAAAAGTTGTGAGTAGCTCATGCCAGTTGTAGCAGCATCTAGAACGATTTGGTAAGCAGTCTCAAAAGCTATGTGATCCTTTTCACATAACGTCAGTGCAGAGAGGGCACAGTTTTGAGGATCCTTCATGGCGCACTGTAGAGCAAGCGTCCTAGCACTGCCAGCCAGCTTCTCCTGCTGATGGCAGTCCAGATGCAGACGGACAATGGTACTGTTGGACATCACTGTTGTAGCAACAATACTAGTGGCTTCTGTTGGAGTGAAAAGTGTAAACCAGCTTTGCATGATGCTATCCAGTGCATAAACACCTTGGAAAGAAAAAAAGGATTAGTGATAACTGATAAAGCCTAGCAGATACAGATGTTCAGCAAGAGATAACGTTTTTAGCAAAGTCTAAGAAGTTACCAGTACATACAAGGGGATGTGCCTCAGCAAGAAAGGCCAACCCAAATAACAGGCTGGAAAGGGACATTAAAACAAAAGCTACTGTGCAAACTCTGTAACAATCACTGAAATGCAGAGAACAACAAAAAAGCCATAAAAGATAAGCTTCAATCTCTTGGTGTAAAAAATGAGCTGTTTTACTTGTTATTTAAAACAATTTGGATAACAAGTTCTGGCTCATTTGGTCTCATCACACCACTTAAAAGCAGCCCTCACGTTGAATGTTTTTAAAAGGTAATTTTAACTTATTTTCTCAATGTACATCTGTGGAGTAATTGCCTAAAGTGACTAGGCAAATTAAACTAATATTCACATTTTAAAGAAAACGTACAGCACTGAAGAAGCTTTCAGGGTGGAGTGTAGCTGCATTACCTAAGCGTTCCCTACGCCTCCAACCTTAGACGCTATCGCACTAGGGGAACCTGGTGTGCTGACTCTAAGGAACAGTACGGAGTGTAGAGCAGAGTGGAGACATCACGGCTAGGCTCTGTGACCAGGTGGGGACTCGACTGTTCTTGTGCACACCGAGAGCGATAAGCTGCACATTTGCTACCCTGAGCCAACGACCTGTCATGTTTTTGACAAAATGCTCTACTCTAGTGAACTTTTGCTCATTATAATATCATCATAATACCAAAACACACCTCCATCCCAAAAGCTACCCGCCTCCAAGGTGCGACCAGCCCTCACTGAGCACGCGCTGTGAATTTCTCGGAGCCTATACCTTTAAACAAAAGCGAGAAAACTTTTTACCAATTATAACCAAGATATGCTTGACTAGAGTCACTCAAACTCCACCTAAAAGATAGAAAATAATATAAATTGGCTTAAGAGGGAGGGGATGTTAGGGAAGATACCATCATGAAGGATACCTTCTGAATTCTGGGATCAGTCGACAGGCCTCTCTTCCCCCCCCCCCCCTCGGGACGCCGTGGGGTAAGATTTGAATGCTTGGTTATACCAGGTGTCTCCATGGAAACATAGAAATTTCTAGAGTCTTTGTGCCTTTTTAATGCGTTAATAGCCAGGGTGTTTACCTGTGTATTTCATGCATGGTAGCTTGCTTTTGCAGAGAGTGAATTTATCGCCGGCTATCCAAAGAACCCATGTACCTGTTGCTCTAATAAATTGCACTTAATTGCATTGTTCCTAGCCGTGATAGTTCTCATCGAACGCAACTATAGTGAGGTCGTACTACATTACTGGTGAATCCGTGACCATGATAGTTCAATACCCTGAATCCGACCAGACCCATAACGGTTAATCAGCTACAACCCTTAACAGAGAAATTGGCGTTTTCTCCACAGGCAGTGAAAAACGGGCTCTTTGGGTGCTGCTTGAGGTGTGGGTCTGTGCCTCGGGGTCTTTTCATCAGGAGCGGGTTGGTCCGGCTTGGGACCCCAGGGGAACCCCCCCCCGAACTGCCTGGGCTCCTCTTCACAGGCTGCAGCATAGATATCTGCTCTGCCATGTTACACCACGGGCTACGGGGAGGGGGAGTCGGCCTGCTCCGCCAGGGACCTCTCTGTGGGCTGCGGGGGGGCTTTGGCTCCGGTACCTTGAGCGCCTCCTCCCCCTCCTTGCACTGACCTTAGTGTCTGCAGGGAGGTTTCTCACTCCTCACTCTCCCAGCTGCTGTTGTGCAGCAGGGTTTTTTTTTTTTTTTTTCCCCTTTTCTTGGATGTGCTCTCACAGAGGCACAAACTGCATTGCTCGTGGCTTGGCTCTGGGCGGCAGAGGGCCCCTTTGGAGCTGGCTGAAACTGGCCCTTATCTAACATGGGGCAGCTGCTGGATTCTTCTCACAGGGGCTACCACTGCAGCCCCCCCCCCCCAGCCCCACCCTCTACTGGAACCTTGCCATGTGAACCCAATACACTAGGGCAACTAGGTCATTACTGGCCTGTAAAGTATCAGGGCTTAAATTAACTAATGAAACCCTAATTGTGATGGGATAGAAGGGGCTGGGATAACAGTGCTACTTTTTGGGGATACCAAGCTGAGGCTAGGGATAGAATGATCACTGGGCAATTATTGTATGCACCCGAGGCAGGGACTAACTTGTTGGGAAAGGATTTGATAATGAAATTGGGCATTCAAATAGTAAATTGTTAGGCTGGAATAATGGTGTTATTAATGAGGTACTCTCAGACCCTGAGAGCAAAGATATATTTGCCTTTGAGTGGAAAGACCCTGAAATGAGGTGGAAGCAGCAATACAGATGGACAATTTTACCTCAGGGGTTTACAGGGCCACCGATTTATTTGGGAAGTTCTAGAACAGATTTTGGAGCAATTCCAAGCTCCAGAGGAGGTGTTACTGTTACAATATGAGGATGATCTTTTATTGTCAGGACAGGAGAAAACAGTTGTGAAGGATGCTACTAACAAGCTATTCAACTTTCTGGGAAAACAGGGCTTGAAAGTATTGCAATTACAATATGTAGAAAGAGAAGTCAAGTATTTAGAGCATCTAGTGTCTGAGGGAGAACAAAGAATAAATCCAGAGAGGATTCAGGGAGGAATTAGGAGTCACGAAGTCCAAAGGAAAATAGATACTCCCTGAGGGGAGAGAAATGCTGAATAAAGTGCTAATGAGGCAAATATTAAATGTTTTACATCAAGAGGGTCATTGGGGAATTCAAGCAATGTGTGATGCTGTGCTATGGAAATATGTATGTGTAGGAATATACATACTCTGGCTGAACAAGTATGCAGGAGTTGTGTAGTATGTCAGAAGTTAAATAGGAAAATTATCTGCAGTCAGCCCAAAGGAGGGCAAGAACCAGGAATTCAACCCTTCCAAAATGTACAGGTAGATTTTACAGAACTCCTTAGAGTAGGTAGATTTAAATACTTATTATTCTTTTTTGAAAATATTGACTCTGATCAAGGAAATCACCTTATGTCAGAAATATTGCAAGGGCTAATGTGGACTCTAGGAATTAAGTGGAAATTTCACACTCCTTGGCATCCTTCCTCTTCTGGAACGGTGGAGCGGATCAGACAGTAAGGAAGCAGTTGACTAAGTTCTGGAAACTCGGCTTCCCCAAAACGAAGTGCTTACCTTTGGCACTTCTCCAAATTCAAACCGCACCAAGAAAAGATGTGGGAGTTTCACCATATAAAATATTATTTGGATTGCTGTACATGGACAAAGGGAATGAATTACCTCAATTCAAGACAAAAGATGCTTTTCTTAAGAACTATATACTCGGGCTGTCGTCCTCTTTGTCATCTCTCAGGACCCGTGGACTGTTAGCTCAAACCCCACCCTTGGAAGCCCTGATCCATCCATTCCGAGCAGGAGATTGGGATCTGATGCGAACATGGAGAGAACTGAAACTGCAACCTGAGTGGGACGGACTGTTCCAAGTGCTCCTGACTACCGAGACGACAGTAAGAACGACTGAGAAAGGGTGGACTCATACCCGGGTAAAAGCATCAGTTAATCCTGATACCTGAGAGACTGCATTAACAAAGACTTTTAAGGTTAAAACTGTTGAAACTATCTATTGTAAACCTTTAACTTCTCCTTAGAAGAATTCTTAATGAATTAATGAGTAAAAGGGATTGAATTACACAGAATTGGCGTGTTTCCAGGGAACACTCTCTGGAAGTGGGAGAAAAAGAAAGAAGGGGGTTGCATTTAATCCCCACCAGAAGAATCCTTATTAGTTTATGATTTTTATTGTTTTTCTTAATTATTATTTCTTAATTATTATAGGGGGTGTATATATACATAAAAATGATGTATTTTAAGTTTATCTTAGTAATACCTATTCTCAAGGGATTAGTGATAGGATGGAGGGAAAATTCAGCATTTCCAATTAATCCAGAACATCTGCTGAGTTCTCTCTCGAAATAATTGCTGGATTTGCACCCAGATGCCTAGAAAGACTGAAAAGGCCTTGTCCCTGATTGCTATTTCCAGCAGCAACTGTGTCTGGATTCTCTAGATTTCTCAAAATGACAGATCATACTCAGTCCCAGGAAGGAACAGATTTTGAAGTTGAGCTCCCTACACATAATCCTGGCTACATTATACTGTGTTACCAAAGGTGCCTTTTAAACAACATTGATAGAAAACTCAGGGGGCAATAGTACTGACCCCGGGTGTGGAAATATTATCCATGAAGTAGGGAATAATCCGCACTGTACCAAATATGGTAGCCACGGGAATGCTAATATACATAATGCACACCAGATACAACATGAGAATCCTGTAACCTGATGGCCTGTCCCAAATGGCAAGGGGTGGTACTGGCTATGTGGCAATAAAGCCAGGAAGGTGTCGCCCCTAGGATGGAAGGGAGCTTGCACCCTGGGGGCAATAATTCCAAATGTAACTATTATTGAAGACCCACAAAGCCAAAGCCCCCTTGAGACCACACGCAGAATTAAGCAGACTTCAGATAATCCTCTAGTAAAATTCTCTAGCATTTCACAGCTTTGCAAGGTGGTTTTTACCTTGGTCAGGGGTGAGTGAATCAGAAAAAGCTATTGTAAATATCTCAGCTATAATTGAAGAACTAGAAAATAACACTCTGGATGCAAGAAAAAGGAGATAAGTTTGCAAAAATAGTACTTTTGAATCGAATGGTATTAGATTTATTAACAACCTCATAAGGAGGAGTGTGCACTGTAATTAATACTAGTTGCTGTCTATATATGTAGATCAAATGGGATAAATTTGACTGATCTCAAAAATAGTTGGGAAAAAAAAAAAACAACAAGATCCTACATAGAGTGGCTCACGATGACACTTCCTGGGGATTTAGAAACATTTGGGAGAAACTAACTTCGTGCTTACCTGAATGGAATTGGCTCAGACAAATATTTGCTGGTATTATAATAATAATGGCATTGTATATCTGTCATCCCCTGTGACATCCGAAGAAGAATGTTGTGCCCTAATGTTGGAAAAACTCAAGAGTGGAGTATGTGAAGAGGTGCAAAAACAACAATAGGAGTAAGAAAGAAGAGGGGGGAATTGTGAGAAACGAAGTTGTGTTTTTGCAGTAGAAGGTGTTTTTGCAGTGGAAAATTCCACTAACCTTGCTTATTCAAAAGTGACTGTGCAGCACAGCAGTGTGAAGTATGTTAAGCAGATAAGGGGAAGGTCCGACTGTCCGAAAATAAGGAGGATAGATAAGAAAAACAAGATGAGAAGTATGAAATCAGTAAAAACAAAAATCACGGGCCCTCTAGTCACGAGAGAAGAAGGAAAAAAAGCAAAAGGAGAAATTAACGGCTGGTCAAAAAAAATTGTACATATATGGTATAGAGGAGCGTCGAGTAGCTTGTGAACCTGTAGTACTCATCCAATGAGGAAACGGGAGAAATCAGGTGTCGGGTCATAGGGAATATAAGGTTATGATAAACTTTTACTGTGTGCTCCTGCTTGCAGGACGCCCGCCATTGCAATCACGAATAAAATAGCTTCACAGAAGATCCTGTCTGAAGAAAATTATTGAGAGCTTTCTCACAAAGTTCTGGCTCATTTGGTCTCATCACACCACTTAAAAGCAGCCCTCACGTTGAATGTTTTTAAAAGGTAATTTTAACTTATTTTCTCAATGTACATCTGTGGAGTAATTGCCTAAAGTGACTAGGCAAATTAAACTGATATTCACATTTTAAAGAAAACGTACAGCACTGAAGAAGCTTTCAGGGTGGAGTGTAGCTGCATTACCTAAGCGTTCCCTACGCCTCCAACCTTAGACGCTATCGCACTAGGGGAACCTGGTGTGCTGACTCTAAGGAACAGTACGGAGTGTAGAGCAGAGTGGAGACATCACGGCTAGGCTCTGTGACCAGGTGGGGACTCGACTGTTCTTGTGCACACCGAGAGCGATAAGCTGCACATTTGCTACCCTGAGCCAACGACCTGTCATGTTTTTGACAAATGCTGTACTCTAGTGAACTTTTGCTCATTATAATATCATCATAATACCAAAACACACCTCCATCCCAAAAGCTACCCGCCTCCAAGGTGCGACCAGCCCTCACTGAGCACGCGCTGTGAATTTCTCGGAGCCTATACCTTTAAACAAAAGCGAGAAAACTTTTTACCAATTATAACCAAGATATGCTTGACTAGAGTCACTCAAACTCCACCTAAAAGATAGAAAATAATATAAATTGGCTTAAGAGGGAGGGGATGTTAGGGAAGATACCATCACGAAGGATACCTTCTGACTTCTAGGATCAGTCGATGGGCTGAGCCTCTCTTCCCCCCCCCCCCCATTGGGATGCCGTGGGGTAAGTTTTGAACGCTTGGTTATACTAGGTGTGTACCTGTGTGTTTCATGCATGCTTGCTTGCTTTTGCACACAGTGAATTTATTGCCAGCAATCCAAAGAACCTGCGTACCTGTTGCTGTAGTAAATTGCATTTAATTGCATTGTTCCTAGCTGTGATAGTTCTCACTGAACGCGACTAGAGTGAGGGCGTGCTACGTTATTGGTGAATCTGTGACCGTGATAGTTCAATACCCTGAGTCCGACCGGACCCATAACAGTTAATTGGCTACACCCCTTAACGCAACAGCATCTCAAGGAACAGCGCATGCACGAAAGAACATGAAAGTATGCTAAATAGCTCACTTAATAGAGCATCATGGCATTTAATACTAAGCATGCCTTAAAAAAATAAATCCTACCTACCCCCTCCCCTTACGGTTTTCAGATACATCTTTTATCAAATTCATATGCACCTGAACATCAAGCTCCTTAGTAAGGAAATACTCTGAGCAATATACACTACTGGCTATTATCTGAAATAAATATTTTCCTTAGTATCACTTTATTCCTGGTGTGTGTGTGAGTGTTTGTGTTTGGTGGGGAGAGGAAGGGGGAAACAGTGACTGATAGGTTCCATAAATTTAACCTTATAGCCAACTAGAGTGCCTTAGTATTGCTAGAGTCAGTTAACACACATCTGTGAGCCCACCTAAACCACACCCAGAGGTCCTAATTTTCTCTGTAGGACTCTGATGCTTCCTGCACACCCCTTCACTCATGCAAAAATTCAGCATAGCCAAAGAATACCAGAGCTTCATTTAAATAAACAGATTCCCTGCTTTACCAGCTTGATTAAGTCTCAAAAGTACTTTGCATGACGTTATAGGTTCTTTATGAGATACTTCTATTAGAATATGTTAAACTAGTTTAAAGCAGTATTAAAAACAGCATTTTATTTGCCAATATGCAACTGCACAAAATAATACCCAGGCACTAATATCTGTAAGATATTCTCAGTAATAATTATCTTAGCAAAGATATAATAGCAATAAAACAAAAGCATTGCATGAAAATTTGCAGACACAAATTGTTTTCTCCCTGAGGGCATACAAAGGCAAGTTGTATTTTCCCAAGCTACTGACAACATTAATTTGCCAGTTAAGCATAAAGCAAAGAAACTAATCCATAGAATAAGCAGCAGTAATCTTATGAAGTTCTGAAACTCAGGAAGCATCTATGAGACACAATCCGACTCAAATGTATGAAAAAGGAGTAAATACAGTAGGGAAGCATGCTTTCCAGAAATACCTCCAGTGGCAATTAAAACTGCTCCCTTATCATAATATTTATATTGTCCCCACTATCACAGGTACTGATTTTTTTTTATTACTTTTTTATAGCTACACAGCTTTTAATGCCCTCATCTTCACTTTTAGATTCTGTATCCTCAACTTGCAGATGGTAAACTGGAATACAGAAGCTAAGGAATGCCTCATCAAGACACACAGGAAATCTATGGCAAAGCAGAGAAATGAACAGAATGTCCTGATGAGTGCATTATTCTCCCACTGCTGTACTCTAAATATGAGGGTGGTTCTGCTTCCACCTTTGTTCTTTGTGTTTCTTTTTTGTTTGTTTGCTTGTTTGTTTTTTACCTTGTGTGGTTAAATAATTACCTTGTGTGGTATATTACTATTTGGTTTGCTTTTCAGCACAGAGAGGCCTGCATAATGTCATAGGCACATAGCAAAGCTGTATTACACTCTAAGCTTGGATTTATCTAGGGGCTGAAAAAAAGATAAGAACCTCTCTACGAGATCTTGCCTCCTACATGGTGGGAGGCATTCTTAGTATTTCATTCACCGGTTTTCTGTTTCCTCTTCCCCACAGCTGACCAGATAGCTATCTCACCTGCAACCCAAACTTGGCTTTTCAGAGCAAGCAAAGTTGTAACACAATGCAACAGCCCATAACCACAAGTCTTTTCTCTGCTGCAACCTCAAACCTAGACACAACATGTAGGGGAGAAGGGGAAATCTGTGATATTTCCCATAAGATTATGCACCCCTCTACCTCGCAGGGGAAGGAAGTCACACTGCATTACTCAACTATTGTCTCACTTGGCCTGTGCCTATTCTATCATGTGCTCAAGCACATTACTACAATTAACATCTTCTATATGAAAGATTGTTATAGATCAACAGGAAGTGGGAGACATTTGCAGAGCTTGGGTATTGATAAGCAAGATCAAGCCATCTAAGATTAACTCATGAAAAGGCAGGAGCCCTTGAGTAGCATCTCAGAACATACCTACGTTATTGGTGAATCTGTGACCATGATAGTTCAGTATCCTGAACCCGACCGGACCCATACCGGTTAATTGGCTACATTCCGTAACGCAGCGGAGTCCTAAACCAGTACATCCATAAAATCATGGGACTGAACAATTTGATCAAGTGTCAGTTTGGAGTAAGGTGTGTACATGTACCAAGAGAATGTTAGATATTATATTTGAGAAATAATTATATAGAGTATGTATAGATGAAAAAGAATAGCTTACAAATATATCTGTTCTGAAGATATAACTTAAACTACAGTACCTGTAGAAGTAAACTAGCCAAGCTGCTGGTCATGTTATAGTTGGTCCAGCTGAGAGAGTCAAAACAGCATTCAGAAAACTTCTCTGAGAAGTCACACACATCTGTGATTCACTTGCACTAGTGTTTGAGGTAGTTAATTTAGACCTTGCCTGGCTGTGTCCATATGAGTTCCATATGAGTGTCCGACAGAGTTCTAAAATCCTATTGCCATGTGCCACTAATCCATGCTTCTGTTTCTACTAGCTTTCATATGCAAGTGATATTCTAGCAGGAAGTCATCTGGGAGGACAGAGGAAATTGGATCTCTTTTGTCAATAATATTTCAAATACTGAATAATATTAAAAATCCTGTGATATTTCTTATGGAATAAACTTTACCGTTTTTTGCACTTAAATAAATACCTAAGTTCTTTACATAACTAGAGCGTATGACATGTTTTTCACAGTAAGAATGGAGACCGTAAAACAGTTTTAAGGTACCTGTAACAGTTCCATCAGTTTTATGTAGGTTCTTAAAGCATATGAGAGTATCTTTAAGAATTCTCTGAGAAAGGTCATTTTGAATATATGTTAGGGTATTTAGCAAGCACATACAAATACAACACACCAGGTAAATAACCATCAGCACGTTATTACTAATATTTTCAGACACATGCACATGCTAATATGAAAAAATACTGATTAACCAACTGCCCCTTTGATTTGTATCAAGAGTCAAATCTCTTTCTTAGTCCCATTGAGAAACCTTTTTACATAGCTTTATATATGTAAAAATAAAATACGTATAAATTTTTTAGCTGATTTTTTCCAAGCACAGAAGGAGGGGGGGAAAAGATGCATTATTAAATGGTTTCATTAAACAGGAAAAATCCCAGCTACAAAATGCAAAGGGGATTATTAGGTTATGAGTAACAGTAAATAGAAAAAGAGCATGAAAGGAAGAGGCTGTTTGGGGGAAATCTTTTGTCAGTTTGAATTTCATTGCCAGTCTCTACGTTCCTTTGCTGTGAAAAGGAAATGCTGCTGTGAATGTATGACTTTCATGCAATTTTGGCAAGGTTAGGGGACATCAGAACAAGCACAAGCTACAACAGATTTAGCATTCTTCACTTTTTTTTTTCCTTCCCAACATCAATTATTTAGTTAGGTCTTAGCAAAGCTAACCTGTGATTAAACATCACCATTAAAGCCCGGCTCCCAAAGCCTGGGTGAAATTCAGGCTAAACAAGGGAGCAACAAAAAGTTCAGATTACAAGTGAGCAGTCAACTGCAGATCTACATTCTCCTAGGCTCCACTGTATGTGTTTTGGTGCTGCAAGAAGAGAACTGTAGACAGACACAGAAGTGACCATGAAGGATAGCAAACCCTGTCCTTGCAGACCTGAGGTGCATGAAATGCACCTCTCAGCTTCCACTAATTTCATACCGTGTGTTCCACACACTAAAAGAGGATTCAAAAAATGAAACACAAACAGATGATTTTGAATACAGAGAGGCAAAATACTCCATACTCCATCATGGGTCAATGATCCATGTAGACATGAGTGTACACAGACAATATATGCTTTTATGTGTGGAAAGCAATTAGCTATGGTCTTGGGAAGTTAACTTCTTTGAAAAATGTTGAAGCAAAGAAAGAAATGTGCTCTGCTTCTAAAAGAATGAACAACTGTAGAAGTTTCTATGCAGTGTATTGTAGCGGGTTTATGTGGCAAGTTTTTGGTAGCAGGGGGTTGTAGGGGTGCCTTCTGTGAGAAGAATCCAGAAGCTGCCCCATGTTAGATAAGGGCCAGTTTCAGCCAGCTCCAAAGGGACCCACTGCTGGCCAGAGCAGAGCCAATAAGCGATGCTGTTTGCACCTCTGTGAGAGCATATTTAAGAACGGGGAAAAAACCTGCCACACTACAGTAGCTGGGAGAGTGAGGAGTGAGAAACAAACTTGCAGACACCAAGGACAGTGAAGGAGGGGGAGGAGGTGCTCCAGGTGCCAGAGCTGAAGTTCCCTAGCAGCCTTTGGAGAGGATCATGGTGGAGAAGGCTGTCTCCCTGCAGCCCATGCTGTACCACGACGGAGCAGATTTCCACGCTACAGCCCATGGAGGAGACCATGATGGAGCAGGTGGATCTGACCTGAAGGAGGCTGCGATCTATGCAGATCACCCGCAGGAGCAGACTCCGGGCTGGACATGTAGCCTGTGGAGAGGAGCCCACGCAGGCGCAGGTGATCTGACTGGAGCTGTGGGGGACCCACATTGGAGCAGTTTGCTCCTGATGGATGGACCCTGTGGTACGGACCCATATTTGGAGCAGTTCTTGAGGAACTGCACTCTCTGGGAAGCCCACACAGAATCAGTTTGGGACGGACTGTATCCCGTGGGAGGGACCCCACATTGGAGCAGGGGAAGAGAGTGACTGTGAAGGAGCGGCGGCGGAGAAACGCTATAGACTGACTGTAACCCCCATTCCCCCGTTCCCTTGTGCTGCCTGGGGGGAGGAGGTGGAAGAAGGTGAATGAGGGGAAGTTGTTTTTAGTTTGTTTTCTTTGTTTCTCACTTCTCTAGCTTGTTAGTGATAGTCAATAAATTTCTTTAATCTCCCTCTGCTGAGTCTGTTTTGCCCATGACAGTAATTGGTGAGTGATCTCCCTGCCCTTATCTCAACCCTTGAGCCTTTTTCATCGTATTTTTCTCTCCAGGAGGACACTGCAGAACCAATGACAGGTCAACTTTCCAAGGAACCAGGCAAGTGCAGCAGTGACTTGAGCTAAATTCTAAATTTTGGAGCACTGCATGTTCGCACAAATCTCCATTTCTGTTCCCATAATAACTTTTGTGTCGGAGTTAATATCATCGCCGCCACTTGTCGTATGCCAAAGGGGGTTAAAAGCTGTCCCTTCATGACATTCTCCATCAGAGACTGCGTAAACGGGGCCGATAATTCATAAGTGGTCACCGCCTTACGCAGTTCCTTAATAAGGTCCCACCAGAAGGGGTGCCAGTCATTTTGCCCGCGATCCCGAACTTGGACTGGAAAAACGAGCCCTGCGCCCCCCCCCCCCCCCCCCCCCCCCCTTTACTGCTTCTCTCTGAAGTTGTTTCCGATGATCTTGGGGGTCAAAAAGATCCCCCGTGGGCAGCGTCGCTGGCCTTGTTGGCGGTGGCAGCGGCAGCGCTAACGGCCGCTGAGACGTCTCTGCCTCTGTTCCCAAGTCTATCGGGTTTACTTCCTCCAGCGGTACGCAGTCACAGCTTTTTATTTCACCCGCCTGCGTAGCCTGAGCGGCCACTGTCTCTACCCTTTTTTCCACTTGCCATGATCTCAGTGTCTCAGTCACTAAGCACCAGGTCGTTATCACCTCAGCAGCTGTTGTATTTCCCTGCGAGGCAGCGTCCCATAGAGTTGTCCCCACGTTCTTCCAAGTTTTTATCAAACACCACCATTTTTTTAATCAAACACAATTTTTTAATCAAACACCACCGAAGCTGGTATCGGGGCCCCGTTCTTTCATAAGAACTTTAGCAATCATTTCACTTTATGTGGGTCATGTTTCACTCCTCTTTTTACCAGGAGTTGAGTCAGGAGCTTAGCTATCGCCTCCTCAGATTAGCTCCCATAGTTAATGCCCCAGCCGCTCTCCTGCTTCTTGAGGTGATGTCCCGGGATTAAAGCCGCGGTCCCGCCGTCAGCTTGAGTCGTTCGGCTGGGGTCCCTTCAGACGCTTCTCTCAGCGTTTCTCTCTTCCCGATCACGTCGGGATCACCATTTGAAGGGATGAAAGACAAGGACTCCTGATGGCTCTTGAACAGAAGGCCTTTATTGCCATTTTTCACCACTACATATACTTTCCCCGTAGCCCCATGCGCTGTCCACGCGCCCGAATCTGTCATACAATTGGTTAGAGACCCTCAGACACGCGCCTCAAGCCAGCCAGCAATTGGCCACTGCCCAAAGCTCATCTTTAACACTGCAGCCAAGTTAATTTATCTCGACCTTGCTCAAGTTCTTGTTTCTACCGCTTATTTCCTCATTATCTCTAATTCAGGGGCGCATGAAACAGCGCTAAGCCACCTGCGAATTCCTTTCCCACAAGAAATACCTCAACAGTTTTCTCAGACAGGGTCTTCTGTGAAGCCATTTATTCACGATTGCAATGGCCGGCGTCCTGCAAGCAGGAGCACTCAGCAAAAGTATATCATAACCTTATATTCCCTATTACCTAACGCTTGATTCCTCCCCTGTTTCCTCATTGGCTGAGTACTACAGGTTCACAAACTACTCAATGCTTATTATTATACCAGGGCTGTACAAATGTACAATTTTATTTGACCAACTGTTAATTTCTCCTTTTCCTTTTTTTTTTTTCGTTCTTCTCTCCTGACTAGAGGGCCCGTGATTTTTTGTTTGTACTGATTTCGTACTATTTTTCGTACTGTTTTTTCATCCAGTTTTTCTTAGCTATCCTCCTTATTTTGTGACAGTGGGACCTTCCCCTTATCTGCTTAACATACTCCCCAATGCTATGCCACTGTTATGCCTGTACAATCACTTCTGAATATGCAAGGTGTGGTGGTTTTACTCGGGTAGGCATCCAAGTTCCACCACGGTCGCTCTCTCACTCCCCCTCCTCAAAGAGGAACGGGGAGAAAATACGATGAAAAGGGCTCAAGGGTTGAGATTAGGACAGGGAGATCGCGCAGTAATTATCGTGACGGGCAAAACAGACTCAGCATAGGGAGATGGTAAGATTTATTACCTATTACTAACAAGCTGGTTAGTATACCTATTTATTATTATTATTTTTTAATTTAATTATTATTATATATATCCATATACCTATTACCCAACTGATGGGTACAGACCCGATAGCAGATCCGTGCCTTCAGGCGCGTCTAGATCCAGGCATCCTCCGGCTGACTGTGACCCTAGCCCTCCAGGCAATGTTAAGAATTCCAGAGACCGGGAAGCCCGCGCAGCCCTTTACAAAGGTCCAGCAAGGGGTGTCTGAACCATACATGCAGTTTATAGGTCGGCTTCGCGATGCACTAGATAAGCAGATTGACAATCGGGAAGCAAAAGACGCCTTGCTACAAAAGCTAGCTAGGTAGAAAACGCAAATACCGACTGTAAAAAGGTGCTGCAGGCTCTGCCTGTGAATGCAATACTAGTTCAGATGATAGCGGCGTGTAACTGAGTGGGTTCTATCGAACATCATACCGAATCGCTGACGTCCGCTTTTGCAGCAGCACTAACCATCAGTCAGGACCCCAAGGGTCAGAAAAAATGCTATCGGTGTGGAGACCCGAGCCACCTAGTCTCCGCATGCCCCTGGCGGGGGCGGGGGGGGCGGCTCGCCCCCAGTCCCGCCCACTTTGCGTCCCAGATGTGGGAAAGGACGCCACTGGGCGAACCAGTGCCGCTCTAAATACAACGCGGAAGGGCAGCCTTTGCCGCCGTGGCGGGGAAACGGGAAGAGGAGCGCGGGGCGGGGCCGCGACGAAACAAGCACCCCCGCCTCCCGGTCAAAGGAGGAACCTCCCACAAGGGAAGGCTCCAAACGTAATGATAACGCAGGGTCCAGCGCCACCTGCACCCCCGCTGTCACCTCCGGGCACCCGCCCGCCCGCCCGCCCCGCCGCCGGCTGCTGCGCTTCTCAGGTTCGAGCGCCCGCCCGCCCGCACCGGGCGCTGCCTGCTGCTGCGCCCTGCCCACCACCCCGCGGGCCCCCGCTCGCCGCTGCCCGCCGCCGCCGCTGCCCCCCCGCCACCCCCCTCCCCGGGCCGACCTCCCCTCAGCCCGCCGGCCCCTCTGCTGGCGCTGCGGGCCGCCGCCGGCAGCTCGGCCAAGGATGTGGGTGGATCCCCTGAAAAGGCAGCCACAGATCTCAGCAGTGAAAACAAGCAACTCAATAAATCCTAGCAGCTGAAAAAAGTTTTCAAAGAATATGGTGCTGTAGGGGTTTCATTCCATGTTGGAATTTCATTAGTATCTCTAGGAATCTTCTACCCGGCTGTGTCAAGTGGTGTGGATATGACTGCAGTTCTCTTCAAACTTGGTTTCAGTGAATCATCGCTGCAGTCTAAAAGGGCTGCTGGTACAAGCACATTTGTGTTGGCATATGCTATTCACAAATTGTTTGCTCCAGTACGACTCAGCATTACTATAGTTTCTGTGCCATTTATTGTCCGATACTGCCGGAAGATTGGTTTCTTCAAACCTCCTACCCCAAATCCATGATAACTTCTTATGGTTTTTTACTCGCCCAACATGGGGCTCAAGGAATTTGAGATAAGGATGATAGTAACGGGCAAAACATGGACTGGGTGTTTTTATGAATGTAATAGTTGTGAAGAATTTAAGAAAGCAGCAATTGTGAAAAATGTTTCATATTAGTGTGATGAAGGGATGAGGGGTGGTGTGTGTGTAAATTGTCCACCTCGTCGGTGTTGTGATGATGTTATGTTTATTTTGGTGTGGGAAATTCTTTTTATTTTTGATGTAAGTAAAGTTTGTGAAGATTGTGATAATTGTAAAGTAAGAGTATATTGTGATTATTCTTAAATATGTTTTTCACAGATGCGAGGGGTGGAATGTAGTGGGTTTACGTGGCAAGCTTTTGGTAGCAGGGGGCCATAGGGGTGGCTTCTGTGAGAAGAATCTAGAAGCTGCCCCATGTTAAATAAGGGCCCCACTGCTGACCAGAGCCGAGCCAATAAGCGATGTTGTTTGCGCCTCTGTGAGAGCTTATTTAAGACAGGAAAAAAATAAAAGAAATGCTGTGCTTCACAGCAGCTGGGAGAGTGAGAGGAGTGAGGAACAGCCTTGCAGGAGCCAAGGTCAGTGAAGAAGGAGGGGGAGAGGTGCTCCTGGCACTGGAGCAGAAATCCCCTGCGGCCTGTGGTGAGGAC
The DNA here is from genome assembly GCF_009769625.2 of Cygnus olor. Lineage (NCBI taxonomy): Eukaryota > Metazoa > Chordata > Aves > Anseriformes > Anatidae > Cygnus > Cygnus olor. The sequence continues at coordinate 3,471,393 of NC_049199.1, forward strand.
CATGGTGAAGCAGGCTGTCCCCCCGCAGCCCATGGAGTACCACAGTGGAGCAGGGTTCCGTGCTGCAGCCCCGCTGCCACGGTTACCACCATGGACACCCTCTCAGCAAGAACCAGAGGGAGTGCCGGAGTGGATGTCTCCACAGTAACAGATGGCACGTTGTGGGGTACTCACGTTCATAAAATTCCATTGAACATCAAAGGACCAATTGGGAATGACTGTAGTGTATTGCTGCTAGGACGATCAAGTACAACTTTGACCGGATTGTTTGTTTTGCCGGGGATAATTGATGCCGACTATAATGGACAAATCCAAGCTATGGCTTGGACACCGTCTCCACCATTGTCAATACCAAAGGGAACTAGAATTGCTCAACTGATTCTTTTTCTGAGCAGTAGTCTGCAGGAGTTGGTTCAAGAACAACTCCAACAAGGACATACTGTTCCGACAAACAGCCCATGGAATTCACCAGTGTTTGTCATCAAGAAGAAGAGCGGGAAATGGAGATTACTGCATGATTTGTGACGAATCAACGCAGTGATCGAGGACATGGGCTCCTTGCAGCCAGGATTACCCTCACCTACCATGATACCCTGTAATTGGGACATTGTTGTTATGGACTTGAAAGACTGTTTTTTCACAATTCCTTTGCATCCTGATGATGCTCCTCGTTTTGTCTTCTCGGTACCAAAGATCAATAGGAAGGAGCCTATGGACCGATATCATTGGACCGTACTACCACAAGGCATGAAAAACTCCCCAACCATGTGCCAAACCTATGTCGCAAAAGCTATCCAACCAGTACGCCAGTTCTTTCCAGAGATTTACATATACCACTACCTGGACGATATCCTACTAGCTGGATCTTCTAGTGATAAGGTCCAAGAGGCACTGCCTGCCTTAAAACAAGCGTTACAGACAGCAGGACTCCAAATTGCACCTGAAAAGGTGCAGACCCAAGCACCTTGGAAGTATCTGGGGTGGAAGATTTTACAGCAGACCATTCAACCACAGCAGATATCCCTTAATACAGATGTTAAGACACTGAACGATGTACAGAAATTACTAGGCAATATAAACTGGATTAGACTACAATGTGGGATAGACAATTCAATATTGGCACCGCTCTTTGAGTTATTAAAGGGAGACACTGATATTAATGCCCCAAAGCGATGGACTGAGGAGGCTCATAAAGCATTGCAAATGGTTAACGAAAGAATCTTGGCACAGCAATGCCATCGCTGTAGTGAGAACCTCCCCCTTCAATTATATATTTGTAATCAAGAACAACAACCAGTGGCTATTATTGGGCAATGGGACCCCTCCTGTAAGGACCCCTTAGTGGTCCTGCAATGGGTCTTTTTACCCCATCAACCCTCAAAAACTATTGCAACGCGAGTGGAAATGTTCGCCGTCCTAATAAAGAAAGGACATGAGAGAATAGTTGAATTAGTGGGAGAAGAGCCCAATCTGATTATAATTCCTGTAGTAAAAGACTATTTCACCTGGTGCTTGCAGAATAGTTTAGAGCTCCAAATAGCGTTGACGGGATTCGATGGACAGGTTGATACCCACCATCCACCTCATAAAATGTTCTCCTTTTATAATAATATAAAAATTGAAGAGCGGCCGTTGTGCCAACGGCAACCAGTGGATGGCCGGACGGTCTTTACAGATGGGTCCGGAAAAACAGGTAAAGCTGTAGTAACTTGGGAAGAAGGTGCAAAGTGGCAACACCAGATTGAGCGGATCCAAGGTTCCCCACAGATAGTTGAACTACATGCTATTATAGTGGCTTTTAAGCGCTAGCCAACAGTACTTTTGAATATTCTATCTGACTCACAATATGCTGTAGGTGTCGCTCAGCGCATTGAGAGGGCACATTTGAGACATATCCCAAAGGAAAACTTGTTTCTAAAATTTAAGGAGCTGTTATTTTTGGTGGAGCAGCGAGTGCACCCGTATTGTATTATTCACATGTGGAGCCACACCATGTTACCCAGTATTTTTGTAGAGGGTAATGCACACGCTGACCAGCTAACTAATATGACCCTGACTGGCCCAGTGCCTAAGGTGCTGGAGCAAGCACAGTTATCCCATGCCTTTTTCCATCAATCTGCCAAAGTCTTGGTGAAACAATTTGCTATATCGATCACTGACGCCAAATTGATTGTCCAAACATGTCCTGACTGTCAACAACATGTTTTGACCACGCCTTTAACAGTAAACCCTAGAGATCTACAGTCCTTACAGTTATGGCAGACTGACGCAACACATATTCCAGAATTTGGTCGCTTGAAATATGTTCACGTATCAGTAGATACTTTCTCTCACGCTATTTGGGCGACAGCCGTGGTGGGTGAAACTAGCTGCCATATCCAGGCTCACTTCCATGTTGCAGCGCTGGGCATCCCAAAGGAAATAAAAACCGACAATGGCCCCACCTATACTAGTCACTCCCTTCAAACCTTTTTTCGAACTTGGGGTATCCGACACATCACAGGCATTCCTCATTCCCCCACGGGTCAAGCCATTGTTCAGCACATACATCACACCCTGAAAGCACTGCTAAATAAACAAAAAGGGGGAGACACCCAGGAAACACCACAGAACAGGTTGGGAAAGGCACTTCACGTAATGACTCACCTATCATTACCCTTTCCTCACAAAGAGGTACCGCCCATAATAAAACATTACAAAAATATGAATTCCGCGCTGTCACGGGTGCCACAATCAGAGCAGGCCTTAGTAATAGTAAAAAAATTAAATACAGGTCTTTGGGAGAGACCCCAGCCTCTAATAACTTGGGGTCGAGGGTATGCTTGTGTCTCCACAGGTCACGGACCAAGATGGGTACCAGCAAGGGGGATAAGGCCATGGTTGGTCTCCTCCTCACAATCGCCGCTGTCGTTTGTTATTGCCAGCCCTGGGTCTCCATCCAACCACGCCGCAACATCTGGGTCACCCTTGCCAACGTGACAGGGCAAGAAGGGATGTGCCTGTCCCTGGCTAGTGCTAATGACCCGTTTATGACATGTCTGGTGGGGAACCCAGCAGATAACAAAGACTGGACTGTCTACTTGCCGCAAGCGCCCCTAGAGCCACAGGAATTAGATATCCTGGGAAGTGTAACAGCAACAGCATGTGTAAGGTTCAATTGCTCAGGCAAAAAACCAAACCATGAAACAAATGGTCAACGCCACACTTGCTCCTTATTGCAATGCATCTCTTTGGTGTAATTATACAAAACTATAATAGCATCATTCCTTGCGCCAGGAGCCGCTCTGCTCGGCTGTGGGATCGACTGTGGAGCAGACGCCCCTAGGTGCACCCCGAGCATTTTCCTCGGAGGGGTCTCCACTCTCAGCCGCTCACCACGGGAGTTGACAAGGACCTCCTGAAGCCGTGGACAAATTATTTTAAGTGATATTTTCTTGTGGTATGAATGAGAAGTGCAAGAGGCCTCTTTGCCTGATTGTGATTGCGCTGTGTGAGTGAGAAGCAGCATCGCTGTGAAGCAACATCCCTAGCGCTTAGTGGCTTGTTGACTGATGTAGATTCTAGTAGGCACGCTACTTTACAATCATAATTCTGCATGTGATTTTCACCCTGTTGCTTATTGTACCCTGCTTATTGCAGTGTCTGCGGTGCTTGATAGAAAAATCTATAGAAAGCGTTTGGTTGGTTGAAAATAAAAAAGGGGGACTTGTGGGAAAGGAATTCGCAGGTGGCTTTGTGCTGTTTCACACATCCCTGAATTAGAGATAATGAGGAAATAAGCGGTAGAAAAAGAACTGGAGCAAGGTCGAGATAAATTAACTTGGCTGCAGTGTTAAAGATGAGCTTTGGGCAGTGGCCAATTGCTGGCTGGCTTGAGGCACGTCTGAGGGTCGCTAACCAATTGTATGACCAATTTGGGCGCGTGGACAGTGCATGGGGTTATGGGGAAAGTATATGTAGTGGAGAAAAAAGGGCAATAAAGGCCTTCTGTTCAAGAGCCATCAGGAGTCTGTCTTTCATCTCTTCACTTTGCGTTTTTTTTTTTTTTTCCACCTTGTGTGGTTAAATGATGGGTATATTACTATTTGGTTTGCTTTTCAGCACAGAGAGGCCTGCATAATGTCATAGGCACATAGCAAAGCTGTATTACACTCTAAGCTTGGATTTATCTAGGGGCTGAAAAAAAGATAAGAACCTCTCTACGAGATCTTGCCTCCTATATGGTGGGAGGCATTCTTAGTATTTCATTCACCGGTTTTCTGTTTCCTCTTCCCCACAGCTGACCAGATAGCTATCTCACCTGCAACCCAAACTTGGCTTTTCAGAGCAAGCAAAGTTGTAACACAATGCAACAGCCCATAACCACAAGTCTTTTCTCTGCTGCAACCTCAAACCTAGACACAACATGTAGGGGAGAAGGGGAAATCTGTGATATTTCCCATAAGATTATGCACCCCTCTACCTCGCAGGGGAAGGAAGTCACACTGCATTACTCAACTATTGTCTCACTTGGCCTGTGCCTATTCTATCATGTGCTCAAGCACATTACTACAATTAACATCTTCTATATGAAAGATTGTTATAGATCAACAGGAAGTGGGAGACATTTGCAGAGCTTGGGTATTGATAAGCAAGATCAAGCCATCTAAGATTAACTCATGAAAAGGCAGGAGCCCTTGAGTAGCATCTCAGAACATACCTATTTCTGTTGCACATGTTACCAACCACCTCACCATTTCCCGCCGTCGCCAATTCAGTGTTGACAGCGTCATCCGCATCACCTATTAAAATGACACAAACAAAATACAAATTAATCCTAATGCAAAATCAAGGCAATATACCAAGAATTAGGGATTTAAGTTACTCAGATACACTGGGGTTCAAAATGGCAGCCTCTTGCCCTCTCCCTTCTCTGCTACCTCTTGTCAGCTAATACGTAAAAAGATTTGAAAAATACTGCTCAGTGTACTGGGTCTGGCTGGGATGTTAACTTTCCCTGCAGCAGCCCATACAGTGCTGTGCTCTGCACTTGTAGATAAAACAGCAGTGGTATCACACCAGTGTTGTGTCTGCTGCTGAGCAGTGCTGGCACAGCATCAGGACTCTCTCTAACCCCCCTAGGGGTGGGCAAAGATGTGAGAAAAGAAACATCACCAGGGCAGCTGACCTAAACCAACCAAAGGGATATTCCATACCATGTGATGTCACACTCAGCAATAAAAGGTGGAAAAAGGAGGAAGAGGGGAGGGGGTGGGCTCTTGTTGTGAAAACGTCTGTCCTCCTCCCGAACACCGGCTACGTGCGTTGAGGCCCTGCTTCAAGGACGTGGTCAAGCATCGCTCATTTGTGGGAAGTAGAGAGTAATTTTTTTCCTCTGCACTTCCACATAGCCTTTACTTGTTTTGTTTAGTTTTCCCTTTCCCCCTCCCTTTTCCCCTTTCTTTTTTTTTTTCCCCTTTAGTTAAATTGTTAATTCTTTAGATAAATTGTTTAATTAATAATAATCTTTCCTTAATAATTATTTCTTTTTCCTTTAATGAAATCATCCTTATCTCAACCCGTGAGTTGTTCTTTCCTTTACTTCTTCCCCTTCTCATCTAAGGAGAGGGAGTGAGAGAGCAGTTGTGGTGTTCAGCTGCCTAGCACGGTAAAACCACCACACTCAGCTATCTTTAGCTATCATATTCCAGCTGTAGGTCCTTCTTACAAAGACTTTGTTTTATTGAGAAAAAAAAAGCAAAACCTAACCAATTAGTAATGATTCAAATTAAATTATATTGTGTCTCCTCCTTCTATGAATGGTAGCCTTTAAAGTGAAAACATGTCTACTCTTGTTAGGCAAACTAACCCATCCGATTTTTTCCGTACCTCTGCATCTCTTTTCATTGACTTCAACAATACAGATAGGAGCTAATACTATACTGTGATTTGACTGTCTGTTTATTCTACAGTGATATATATCATTTTATATATATATATATATATATATATATATATCATTTTGCAGATGACACCAAGTTAGGTGCGTGTGTCGATCTGCTCGAGGGAAAAAAGGCTCTGCAGGAAGATCTGGATAGGCTGGACCGATGGGCTGAGGTCAACTGTATGAAGTTCAACAAGGCCAAGTGCCGGGTCCTGCACCTGGGGCGCAACAACCCCAAGCAGCGCTACAGGCTGGGAGATGAGTGGCTGGAAAGCTGCCTGGCGGAGAAGGACCTGGGAGTACTGGTTGATAGTCGGCTGAATATGAGCCAGCAGTGTGCTCAGGTGGCCAAGAAGGCCAACAGCATCCTGGCTTGCATAAGAAGCAGTGTGGCCAGCAGGTCTAAGGAGGTGATTGTCCCCCTGTACTCGGCTCTGGTGAGGCCGCACCTTGAGTACTGTGTTCAGTTTTGGGCCCCTCGCTACAGGAAGGACATGGAGGTGCTCGAGAGAGTCCAGAGAAGGGCAACGAAGCTGGTGAGGGGTCTGGAGAACAAGTCTTACGAGGAGCGGCTGAGGGAGCTGGGGTTGTTTAGCCTGGAGAAGAGGAGGCTCAGGGGAGACCTCATCACTCTCTATAGGTACCTTAAAGGAGGCTGTAGAGAGGTGGGGGTTGGTCTATTCTCCCATGTGCCTGGTGACAGGACAAGGGGGAATGGGCTAAAGTTGCGCCAGGGGAGGTTTAGGTTGGATATTAGGAAGAACTTCTTTACTGAAAGGGTTGTTAGGCATTGGAATGGGCTGCCCAGGGAGGTGGTTGAGTCGCCATCCCTGGAGGTCTTTAAAAGACGTTTAGATGTAGTCCTTAGTGATATGGTTTAGTGGAGGACTTGTTAGTGTTAGGGCAGAGGTTGGACTAGATGATCTTGGAGGTCTCTTCCAACCTAGACGATTCTGTGATTCTGTGATTCTGTGATTCTGTGATACATACAATTCCAGATATATCCAGATATTATTTAAATGCCCATAGTGATGACTTCTCCATCTAAACAGAGACCCTGCAAAGAAGCTCCATCATAAAACCATCAGAAACCCAGAAAAAGGATTTTTTTAAAGCTTTGATTTTAGTGCCCATATTTTATATCACTCGCAGTTATTGCCTGTCATTTATCAAAATGTGGGCAAATATGTTTATTCAGAGAAAAAAAAAAAAAAACTGCACAGAAATTGCATGGAAAGCTTTCTTCAGTAATTGGACAGACTCCACAGATATCTATGTAAAGAAAGCAAGTAGTTTTCCCTTTACAATACTGGTGATCATACCATGGCATTACTGCTTGTAGCAGTGAAATAAAAAGCATAATAGGTCAAACATAAAGCTCTCAGTGATGAACTATACATATTAAAGTCGTAAAATGCACTCACAAAACAGATTGGAGTCAGTAGCACTTGTAAGAGGGTTTTCAACTCATATGCCCTCCCAATACTAAGGAGACTTCAAAGTGGCATGTAGCTCTCTGTCATACCAGCTACTCCTGCCACCTCCTTTAGTTCTAAGATGTATATAGGATAATTAAGAAGATGGAAAAACTACTGAGCATGAATAAACAGACAACCTTTAAGAAGTGTAGTTATAAATAACCACTAGTGATTTCACACTGGCCTCCAAGTATTCCCACCTTGGGAGCTTGGTGACTAGTTATTACAGGATAAGAAATTTGCTGCCTTTGTTGGCCTCAAATGTTGTGGTATCAGGTTGACTAAACAATAATTTAAGTGCTAGACCAGAGAACAGTGTTTTGAAAGAAGGCAAATTGATCTGTAAGGAGCAACTCAACACATTTTTAAATATGAAAACATGGCTAGCGCAGAGCATAGGAAAAGCCTTTGCTTGAAGTCTTTCTGGAAGAAAAATGGGATGCCCCATCCCTGGCGGTGTTCAAGACCAGGTTGGATGAGGCCCTGGGTAACCTGATCTAGTGGGTGGCGTCCCTGCCTATGGCAGGGGGGTTGGAACTAGATGATCTTTGAGGTCCCTTCCAACCCCAGCCATTCTATGATTCTATGAAAAACAGGCATCCCCCAAGTCAAAATTCTTCAGAATGCAAATATCTATCCTGTTCTCTCCATCAAAGTGAAGGAGTCTAGGTGACTTCCTTTACTGATGTACACAAAATTGAAGGCTAACATTCTTCCAATACCCAAGATGAATTTTCAGCTTCCCCCAACTGGAGTGAATCTAAGAGAAAGTACAGGTTTATGGACTAAGTTCTGCTACTGATGGGGGAGGGAAGCTTAAAAAAATGGTATGAATGATGACTTCTCTGAAGATCTTCGCTGATGACTTTCCTCTCTGTGGTGATCTGTAAAAGGACCAGTCACAAGAGCCTTCAGCAAGCATAGTGGACATAACAATAACTCCAATGTAGACAGTCCTAACTTGAGAGCAAAACAGAATACCATATCTAGTTCCTTGACCTGGAAAAGTTTCTTGACTTGAAGAATCTGGTCCTTTCTATTTGATTAAACTGGCAGGCTGAGAACACTAAGAGAGGAGCCCTTTACTGGTGATTAAACAAACAAACAAACAAACAAAAAAAAAAACAACCACAAGGATTTCAAATAAAGCATGTATCCATGTCTTGATCAAGGAGGAGCTGAAGTTAATTTATACCATAACCCATGTAGCCAAAGAAATATTTCACTTCTGCTCAATACATTTTTGAGATACTTCTTCTTAAAAAGAGTTTCAGATCTGTCTAAGACCTATCCAAGATCTGTGCTATCAATTGAAGAGAGCTTCTCAACAGGTCAATAAGTCTGAAAACGACGAGACCCCTGTGAATGATGTAGCTTATCTGAAAGCCAAGGTCTCTCCACTGGGAATAAACCTGACTTTGTCCTGATGGATTTTTTATAAGAGTTTCTTAATCTAGAAGAATAGAAGATCTCGCTACCCATAAGAGATACAAGAAATGGGCAACCATTAGCTCCCACAGCAATGCAAAACCTCTTTGTCATACACATTGGAAGAAGGTTTATTTATCTATTTACAGCTTTTCATGGAAAGGACACCAAATATGCATTGTGTTCACCTGCACTGTTTTGCTCAGAAGTTCTGCCAGCAGTACCTGTCTGCATTCATACAGTAATACTTACTTGCATTGGCATAACATATAATAGGCAAATGGAGGAATAAGAAGGCCCTCCTGCACCTGCAGATCTTACAGAATCTGTGCCAGTAAGGTTCTGAAGGACAGAATACACCTGAGATGGTCCATGCCCATTTGGCCATGTTGATGACCTCTTTCCACAGCTAGTTTAAATGCCTTCCCTCCACTGAGTCACAGAACATTCACTGCCATCAGAAATAGGGAGAAAGAACCCAGGAGTCCATATATTACTCCCAAATCTAGAACAATATAAGAGGCTTTTCTGCCATAGAAATCCCAGTGAAAGAGTTGTGAAATTGTTGGTATTATCTTGAGACAGAAGAGTAGACAATTTCTACACCAGTTTATTCCAAACCCTGGATTTAGGAGAAAGTACAAGTTCATGATAATTCTTTCACTAGATCTCACTGAAGACATTCTGATGACATCATCAACCACACAGGGGTATCCATGAATACAGTGACATCCAAAGCGTACTGCTAGCACTGAATGATACTTGATGAATGCTTGAGGTAACTCACAGGTCAAAGTTCTTTCTCTCGCAAGTAAGCATTTAAGGCAGAAACATACCAAGATGTGAAAAAAAAGAAGCAGATTTCCACAGCAACCTTAAGGATAAGAAAGGCTAACAAAACATACAGATCTCAGCTTTCTGATTAAGGAATTCAGCTTCTAAAAGTCTAGTAATAAATGGTTTCCTGTTCTTTGCATGGTTTTTTTGAAGAACTCCCTGAAGAGGGATGAAGAGGTTTATTTTTGTTGAAATGAACTGTATAAACTCTAAGATTCATCAGTGTAAGGCAATATTACTTCAGATACCTAAAACTTAGCTGTCTCCTTTTAGCTTGTAAAGTCTCTCCTAAGAGCCTTAAAAGTGATCTGAGGCTCTTATACACCTCAGACCATCTGATGCAGATGACCATCTCAAAGCATGTGGAGTGCAGGATTTGATCAAGTGCATGCTGCTGTTAGCATAGTCTGCCTTAGAAACAGTATATTATGGTTGACTTTGGGTTTCTCTAGTAATTCAGCAAGCACCAAATCTCCTTTGGGTAAAAAGGAAAAGGAAAGATGGGAGGAATAGTAAGAAGCCCCTCAAGGCCATGCAAAAAATCTAGCGCATTTCTGGCCAGCAGGATAATTTGCTCTCTGGCCACCCCTACATATACTCCTGGAGCTATTGAATTGGTCTTCTGTCACTCCTGAACACAAGAATGCCCTGCAGCCACCCACTTCCATCTCTTTCCACCCAAATAGCACAAAAGGGCTGAGAAGACCCTTGCTCTGTGTTTACCAGTCAACTGAGCTTTACATCAGCAAACAGAATCTAAAAACTGAGCCCAAGATGGTATGTCCCTAAGTGATTTAAAGAACTGTACCCACCAACACAGGGTCAAATTCCTGTCTTCTGCTGTAGTAATAATGAACAAGGGAAATACCTGAAGGCCCAACTCCAGAGAAACTTTCAGAAGAGTGATGTCTGGCAAGCTTTCCATGAGTGTTGCTATTTTAAATGCATCCTGGGCAAGTTTGAAGATGTGTGATGAGGAGTGGATATTTTTCTGGATGGATTGTAACACTGTTTCCAGCCTCCTAACATCACCTACAAAATGTAAACAGAATCAACAAAACAGAACAAGCTCCCAAAATATTCAGAGATACATTATAACTGAGCAGGCCATTGCTGCAGCCATAATATGATGTTTCAGTCGTACACGTTTTTATAAACTTTCCATAATTAAATCACATAAAAGATATAAGGCAGCACAAACTCCTCTAGTGTCTGATGGTGTTAGTGCAGTACATGCCAAAAAGTCATCCTGATTTGTGAATTTTAGAAGTGATTTGTCCACTCCTGAGTCTTGCAGTCTACATCGTGTGTCAGAACAAAAAGTTGTCTCATCAGACTCAAATCAAGCCTATCTGGCTACCATCTAGCTAGCTTAACTACTTTGATGGAAGATTAAGTGACAGGTTTGTCAGTTCAGTGTGTTCCCATTTCAAGCTCCTGTCAGATTATAATTTGGATTCCTAAACACAAGTTTTAAAATCTGTCTACTCCATGTAATATTAAAAGCATAAATTTATCTGAATACGAAACTGACAGCACTGTACCTTTGGCTGCTGTTAGCATGGTTGATGCCAGCTCACACTGCTGGGATTCGATGTGACTTAGGGTGAACCAGCGGGGATACCGGTTTGGAACAACTGATGCAATGTGATGCGGGCGGGACATGTCTCCTGAAGGAGCCATAGATTCCATTACTAGCAACCTGAAATAAGGAGGAAATCCTTTTTCATTAAATCATTATTACATTAGGTTACTCATGAGCAAAACCGAAGCCGCAAGAACACTTGACCTTGTTTATGAAATGTACCTTTTTGAATACAGAAAGATATTAGAAAATCACTTCTTTTCTTGGGGAATCTGAAAAGACCAATTGCCAAACTTGCTTAAATCAGCAGGCATCTGCAGGAATTCACAGGACAATTAAGCCATCCGTTATCCAAGGCAGCTGAGACTTTCTGCATCATCCATCGAGCTGAAACTTTTTTCCCTGCCTTTTTCATTCTTTGAACCACAGAGCTCAGGAAGGAAAATGGAGTAGTTCTCCATCATATTGAGACCATGTAAATATTTCCCCGTATTACTGCATGCTCAACTTCAACTTCCTTCACTTGAAAATTATTAGCAAAGTAAGGGAGATGTATATTCAAGAAGTCATTTGGATTTTGATCTTACAATAAATTCATACATACCGAAAAGGGCATTTTACTATTCATCCATGAACTACTTTTTAAAGTCCTTAAACTCTAGCCTACCAAAACTGTATAATGTACCTTAATTTGATGTTAGTGTCCCAAACAGCAGTGACAGAGGAAGTTGCCTTAAAAGTTACTTTTCAGACTCCATTTTCTAATCCTGAAGCAAGAATTTGAGTATGTGTCAATCTACAACAGTCTTATCCACCAAGGAGTATTCACACTTAGAAAACCCAAATTATTGTGTTTGTTGTTGACTACTAAAAATAGAAGTGATGGCCAGTAACAGAGACTCAACTGATGGACCTTCTTCTACCCAAAACCAATACAATAGATACAAGATAAATGCCAACAGGAAAAGTAGGAGTGGCTGAACAAAAATAGGCACTCACAACCCTATAGCAAGTTACAGTTCAAAAAAGTGAAGACTTATCTGTTTGTATGCTCCTATATTGAAGGCTTCCTAATGATTCACTCCTGTAACATGCCAACTGCCCCTTATCAAAGTTTCCGCTTTCTTGATATCCGATAAAGAAACCATGAACGTGTTTATGTGTGCTTGCACATGATTTGAACCTCAGTAAAGTGTCATCCACAGACAATTTCTTGAAATTCTGAACTACTTTATAATGACTAGCAGATACCTCCATTCTGGAACACCCATCTCTGTTGTGAAGTATTTTAGAGACAAAAAGAAAACGCCCTTATGGAGTAAGATGCAGAAGAGCAACAGTTAAGAGATCCTACTTAAGGATATACAACAGTTCATATGGACACAGCCAGGCAAGGTCTAAATTAACTACCTCAAACACTAGTGCAAGTGAATCACAGATGTGTGTGACTTCTCAGAGAAGTTTTCTGAATGCTGTTTTGACTCTCTCAGCTGGACCAACTATAACATGACCAGCAGCTTGGCTAGTTTACTTCTACAGGTACTGTAGTTTAAGTTATATCTTCAGAACAGATATATTTGTAAGCTATTCTTTTTCATCTATACATACTCTATATAATTATTTCTCAAATATAATATCTAACATTCTCTTGGTACATGTACACACCTTACTCCAAACTGACACTTGATCAAATTGTTCAGTCCCATGATTTTATGGATGTACTGGTTTAGGACTCCGCTGCGTTACGGAATGTAGCCAATTAACCGGTATGGGTCCGGTCGGGTTCAGGATACTGAACTATCATGGTCACAGATTCACCAATAACGTAGCACACTCACACTCTAGTTGCATTTGATGAGAACTATCACGGCTAGGAACAATGCAATTAAGTACAATCTTTTACACCAACAGGTACACAGGTTCTTTGGATTGCCAGCAATAAATTCACTGTCTGCAAAAGCAAGCTACCATGCATAAAATGCACAGGTACACAGCCTGGCTTTTAACGCATTAAAAAGGCACAAAGACTCTAGAGATTTCTAAGTTTACTGGTGTCCTGGTTTCAGTTAGGACAGAGTTAATTTTCCTCCTAGTAACTGGTAGGGTGCTATGTTTTGGATTAGGATGAGAAGAGCGCTGATAACATGCTGATGTTTTAATTGTTGTAGAGCAGTGCTTACACCAAGCCAAGGACTTTTCAGCTTCTCGCTCTGTCCTGCTAGCGAGCAGGCTAGGGATGCAGCAGGAGCTGGGAGGGGACAGACCCAGGACAGCTGACCCAAAGTGGCCAAAGGGGTATTCCATACCATCTGACGTCATGCTGAACAATATATAGGGGTGGCTAACCGGGGTGGGGGGGACCGGCTGCTCAGGGATAGGCTGGGCATCGGTCAACAGGTGGTGAGCAATTGCATTGTGCATCACTTATTTCGTACACATTATTATTATTAATACTATTATCATTATTATTATTATTATTATTGTTATTATTATTTTCCTGTCTTAATAAACTGTCTTTATCTCAACTCACAGGCTTCACTTTCCCGTTTCTGTCCCCCATCCCAGAGAGGGAGGGGGGAGGGTGAGCGAACGGCTGTGTGGTGTTTGGCTGCCAGCCGGGCTAAACCACAACAGTCAATTAATAAGGGGTGGTGAAGGAGGAAGGGAGAGTGAACAGGTAGGAAAAAATATCTTCCCCTGTCCCCTCCACAGATTGACTCCCTGATGAAAAAAGGCAATAGGTGTAATTGCTAATAGTTTCTGAGATATGGTTTCCGAAGTATAGAGTCGACGACAGTGCTGAGTACAAATACCAGGTTAGAGTCATGACCAGAAATCTCATCATTTCATAAGCCATCGTTACACCACACAGTACCATAAAAATCTTAAACCAGGGCCCGGAAAGGATAAACAGCACGACAGGGAGCACATACAGAAAGTAACGTGCTATAAAACTCAATTTGGGAAACAGGCACAGCAGACTTGAGATTAAGGCAATCAACATTGTGACTAGCAACTATTAAGCAGGTCGAATACTTATACCAATTTTAGTTTAACACACTCTGGTCAGATCTGTCGATATCTCAACCCTTCGTGCCCCACGTTGGGCGCCAAATTGACTGTTGTGGTTTAGCCTGGCTGGCAGCTAAGCACCACACAGCCGTTCGCTCACCCTCCCCCCTCCCTCTCTGGGATGGGGGACAGAAACGGGAAAGTGAAGCCTGTGAGTTGAGATAAAGACAGTTTATTAAGACAGGAAAATAATAATAACAATAATAACAATAATAATGATAATAGTATTAATAGTAATAATGTGTACGAAATAAGTGATGCACAATGCAATTGCTCACCACCTGTTGACCGATGCCCAGCCTATCCCTGAGCAGCCGGTCCCCCCCACCCCGGCTAGCCACCCCTATATATTGTTCAGCATGACGTCAGATGGTATGGAATACCCCTTTGGCCAGTTTGGGTCAGCTGTCCTGGGTCTGTCCCCTCCCAGCTCCTGCTGCATCCCTAGCCTGCTCGCTAGCAGGACAGAGCGAGAAGCTGGAAAGTCCTTGGCTTGGTGTAAGCACTGCTCTGCAACAATTAAAACATCAGCATGTTATCAGCGCTCTTCTCATCCTAATCCAAAACATAGCACCCTACCAGTTACTAGGAGGAAAATTAACTCTGTCCTAACTGAAACCAGGACAACTGGGGAGGCACTTGGTATAACCAGAAGTCACGATGGTGTCTTCCTCCCCCACTGGGACACTTCTGGGTAAGATTTGAACACTTGGTTATACCAGTAAGACTGATTATTCTGAACCTCAATTGATTTCTTTGAGACCTTTAGTTAAAACTGAGACCACTGCTGATGATGAAGATGAAATCCTCACTACTGTGTGAACAATCCCATGGTCACCAGCAGAGTTGATAAGAATACAGGAGAAGTTCTCAAGGCAGTCAGGAGAATCGGAAGTCGAGTATGTGTGGCGAGTTTCTCTTGAAGGAGATCGAATTATGTTGACTGAGGAAGAAGCAAGAGGCTTTTGGGGACCAGGAGTATTTTTAACTACCACACCAGGAGACCATAATTGCTCTATAACTGAACGAGCTGTATACTGGGCAGGTGGTATAGATCCCCAGGAGAGAGGGGAACCACTGGAAATTAGAGCCACAAACTATTCTGACCTGGCTGTAGCAGTACAGAAAGCAGCCTGCATTCAAGCGATATATGAAAGATATGAATTCAGGAAACCCCCGCTGTTAACTCCTATCAACCCAGCTCGATTAACCCCTCTTATCTGTGGCCTACAAGATATAGATATTAGTTCATTCAGTACTAAGCCCCCAGATCACTCCCGGTGAGTTCGCCAAATCCATACTCAAAACCCCAGATACCCAAACTCAAAGAGAGATTGAAACTTAATAAGGAACGGGGTGAGTTGTGGCATAAGGCCCTAGCTTTGGGTGCACCCCGACCATTCTTGTGTGGTGCCTCTATGGAGGACCTCTGTACATTAGTCTGATCTCTGGGTAAGAAAAATATTCCAGCTGGGGAGAATTGCCTAACTGGAAAACCCCCAACCCATAAGGAAAGTGCACCTTCTGCACTGAGCCTAATTGACGAGGAGGAAGCTCAGCAAAAAAACTATCCCCAGGGAAGGCAGTGAGCCACCCTGCTCGGCAGGTATTAGCAGTTCAATGGCTCTCTAATGAACACTCTGACCCTATCATTGCCATTCCTGCTGGACCCCCAAAAATATTGGTAAACTTTCTCATTTACACCAAGGCCCAAATGTCATTAATTACACGAGACAGCACAAACCCTGAGCATAACACCTGGTCGATGCAGGGTTAAATTCACGGGAATCGATGGTGTGGAAAAAGAATGCTCCACTGCAAAAATTTCACTCTGGCTGCCAGATGAACAGAAATTAACCAGAGCAGAAGTATTAGTTGTTGCTGCATATACTAATACTTTAGGATTTGACATACTGTATGGGCAAATGTGGAAAATCCCAGATGGGACTGTGTGGAGTTTCACGACACATCAAAGGGATTCAGGCACAGTGAAACTGAGTCTGTTACAAACATCCATACCCTTACCCCCCACTAAAATCACTAATGTTCGGCAACATCCCTTGCCAGCAGCAGCACTTATGGGGATTGACGGGGTGGTAAGAGAATTGGAAGAAAGAGGCATTATTAAAAGGACTCATTCACCTTATAATTCACCAGTGTGGCCCGTAAAGAAACCAACTGGGCAACAGCGTTTTACAGTGGTGTCCTGGTTTCAGTTAGGACAGAGTTAATTTTCCTCCTAGTAGCTGGTAGGGTGCTATGTTTTGGATTAGAATGAGAAGAGCGCTGATAACATGCTGATGTTTTAATTGTTGTAGAGCAGTGCTTACACCAAGCCAAGGACTTTTCAGCTTCTTGCTCTGTCCTGCTAGCGAGCAGGCTAGGGATGCAGCAGGAGCTGGGAGGGGACAGACCCAGGACAGCTGACCCAAACTGGCCAAAGGGGTATTCCATACCATCTGACGTCATGCTGAACAATATATAGGGGTGGCTAACCGGGGTGGGGGGGACCGGCTGCTCAGGGATAGGCTGGGCATCGGTCAGCGGGTGGTGAGCAATTGCATTGTGCATCACTTGTTTCGTACACATTATTATTATTAATACTATTATCATTATTATTATTATTATTATTGTTATTATTATTTTCCTGTCTTAATAAACTGTCTTTATCTCAACTCACAGGCTTCACTTTCCCGTTTCTGTCCCCCATCCCAGAGAGGGAGGGGGGAGGGTGAGCGAATGGCTGTGTGGTGTTTAGCTGCCGGCCGGGTTAAACCACAAGTGGATTACAGACTGTTAAATGCTAACACTGCACCTTTGACTGCCGCAGTTCCAAACATGGTAGAGATAGTGAAAGCCTTCTGTGCATCAACCAATACAATCACCCCAAATGTTTATTATAAACTAGAAAAACATCCTACAGGATTTTATACTGGACAACCTGTGCTGGTGTAAATGCCTCAGATTGGAACAGTAGCAGTGGTATTAACTACCCCCAAAAATCCCTACACTTGGGAAGTCAAAGATTTTTCTCTCACCCTCTTTCTAACCCTGATGGTTGAATACAACCGAGCATATTTTCTTTCCTTTTGTGTTCACAGGAATCCTGACTGAACTGCGTGCGGACAGCTGGAGAATCACAAATCAGCAGTTTGGATTGATAATGCTATGCTTTACCCTGACCTTAATGCAATCCCCTTTGGTTCATAGCCAAAAAGACCCAAAATGGCCATGGTCCGAAGCCCATGTTAAATACACTGGAATTATGGGAACACATGCTGTCAGGGAAAACTTAAACTTGGTTACTGTGGTTGTGCATGGAGCTGAGGTGTTTCACTGTGACATCTCATAATGACCCTTGGAACCATGCATTGTCACGATATAGTGCAAGTGTTGGAACACTGCAAAACATAAATGACCTAAATCTCTGTACTTTAGTTTTTCATGGAAAAAAAAAGATATTTTCAAAAGATGAATGGAGTTGGAATGATTCACTTCGAATGACTGAACTTCAAGCCACTTCAGGCCAGACAATACAAATCAGTTGCCAAATAACTAATGGGTCTACTTACAATAGACCGACTGAAATGAAGACAATTTATGCTGATTCTTCCAGGCCACAAAATTATAGTACCGGTTATAGCAAAATAACTGAACCAAATTCTAATTGCTGGCACAATTTTACTTTCACCAAACCTATAATTGCGTACTGTATTTGTGGTTACAGAGGCACTGAATTGCTATTCGAATTTATAATTGGTACAGCGACATCCACGTCGATTGTAAAGAACAAGAAGCCTCTGCTCCCGCAGATATTTGAAAATGTACCAACTCGGCCTCCCATTAGTCTAACTCCTTCCATATTCAACACAGGTCCTTAAATAATTAAAAATGTGGGACAACAAGTTCTCTTTAACCCTAGCTGGTCTCTAAAAAGGGTAGACCACCTTTTTGAGGACTGCCTACACCGGCTGGTTAGTGTGGTTACATGGATGTTCTCTGAAACAATCTTGGCGCATGCCACAAGATGCAACTGGGTTATTGGGAACAGGATTAGGTATATTAAAGAGCATTGATGCCAAGGTTCTAATGAGTAGAATAACTGCTACTACAGACGACCTAAGGAAATTGGAATGACCAATAAAATCATATAATCAATTAATTGTAAATACCCTTGGAAAAACTCAAGGTGATACTTCCCTTCCTTGAGCTGCATCCAAGCACAGTTATGGATATAGCCTGTAGCAGCAGCTATTATTAGAGAGGGAGAAGGAGGAACTTTACCCACTGAAATTATACTCCATGATCTGCTGCCTATGCCTATTGGAATGAACCTTACCCTGGTGAAGAAATTACTGTTACATGAAGATTTGAAGCAGTTGATGAAACAAGTTCGAGAAAATGGATGAAAGACTTTGATTACTGTCCATCATGATATAGAAGAAATACATCAAGTGATGGAAAGAGTAAAGAAAGATGAAAAACACTGTTGGTGGGACACATTGTTTGGATGGTTGTCAACTGCCACAGGAATCTTCAACAAGATGCTTCACCCTGTTGTTGTTTTGTTACTACTCACTGTATTATGCTTTATACTAACAATTAGTTTGTATGTTAAAATCTGGACTATGATGAAACGTTTAGTATCCCTACATGATGTACGTACACTCGATAATCCTCATCCTGAGACTGTATGTGATATACCTGACACATTCCAAATGTCATGAAGCTTGAGTGACTATAGTCACGGGGTGGATTATGCAGAGTAATTGCCTAAAGTGACTAGGCAAATTAAACTGATATTCACATTTTAAAGAAAACGTACAGCACTGAAGAAGCTTTCAGGGTGGAGTGTAGCTGCATTACCTAAGCGTTCCCTACGCCTCCAACCTTAGATGCTATCGCACTAGGGGAACCTGGTGTGCTGACTCTAAGGAACAGTATGGAGTGTAGAGCAGAGTGGAGACATCACGGCTAGGCTCTGTGACCAGGTGGGGACTCGACTGTTCTTGTGCACACCGAGAGCGATAAGCTGCACATTTGCTACCCTGAGCCAACGACCTGTCATGTTTTTGACAAATGCTGTACTCTAGTGAACTTCTGCTCATTATAATATCATCATAATACCAAAACACACCTCCATCCCAAAAGCTACCTGCCTCCAAGGTGCGACCAGCCCTCACTGAGCACGCGCTGTGAATTTCTCGGAGCCTATACCTTTAAACAAAAGCGAGAAAACTTTTTACCAATTATAACCAAGATATGCTTGACTAGAGTCACTCAAACTCCACCTAAAAGATAGAAAATAATATAAATTGGCTTAAGAGGGAGGGGATGTTAGGGAAGATACCATCACGAAGGATACCTTCTGACTTCTAGGATCAGTCGATGGGCTGAGCCTCTCTTCCCCCCCCCCCCATTGGGATGCCGTGGGGTAAGTTTTGAACGCTTGGTTATACTAGGTGTGTACCTGTGTGTTTCATGCATGCTTGCTTGCTTTTGCACACAGTGAATTTATTGCCAGCAATC
The DNA here is from genome assembly GCF_009769625.2 of Cygnus olor. Classification (NCBI taxonomy): domain Eukaryota; kingdom Metazoa; phylum Chordata; class Aves; order Anseriformes; family Anatidae; genus Cygnus; species Cygnus olor. The sequence continues at coordinate 3,491,245 of NC_049199.1, forward strand.
CAAAGAACCTGCGTACCTGTTGCTGTAGTAAATTGCATTTAATTGCATTGTTCCTAGCTGTGATAGTTCTCACTGAACGCGACTAGAGTGAGGGCGTGCTACGTTATTGGTGAATCTGTGACCGTGATAGTTCAATACCCTGAGTCCGACCGGACCCATAACAGTTAATTGGCTACACCCCTTAACGCAACAGCATCTCAAGGAACAGCGCATGCACGAAAGAACATGAAAGTATGCTAAATAGCTCACTTAATAGAGCATCATGGCATTTAATACTAAGCATGCCTTAAAAAAATAAATCCTACCTACCCCCTCCCCTTACGGTTTTCAGATACATCTTTTATCAAATTCATATGCACCTGAACATCAAGCTCCTTAGTAAGGAAATACTCTGAGCAATATACACTACTGGCTATTATCTGAAATAAATATTTTCCTTAGTATCACTTTATTCCTGGTGTGTGTGTGAGTGTTTGTGTTTGGTGGGGAGAGGAAGGGGGAAACAGTGACTGATAGGTTCCATAAATTTAACCTTATAGCCAACTAGAGTGCCTTAGTATTGCTAGAGTCAGTTAACACACATCTGTGAGCCCACCTAAACCACACCCAGAGGTCCTAATTTTCTCTGTAGGACTCTGATGCTTCCTGCACACCCCTTCACTCATGCAAAAATTCAGCATAGCCAAAGAATACCAGAGCTTCATTTAAATAAACAGATTCCCTGCTTTACCAGCTTGATTAAGTCTCAAAAGTACTTTGCATGACGTTATAGGTTCTTTATGAGATACTTCTATTAGAATATGTTAAACTAGTTTAAAGCAGTATTAAAAACAGCATTTTATTTGCCAATATGCAACTGCACAAAATAATACCCAGGCACTAATATCTGTAAGATATTCTCAGTAATAATTATCTTAGCAAAGATATAATAGCAATAAAACAAAAGCATTGCATGAAAATTTGCAGACACAAATTGTTTTCTCCCTGAGGGCATACAAAGGCAAGTTGTATTTTCCCAAGCTACTGACAACATTAATTTGCCAGTTAAGCATAAAGCAAAGAAACTAATCCATAGAATAAGCAGCAGTAATCTTATGAAGTTCTGAAACTCAGGAAGCATCTATGAGACACAATCCGACTCAAATGTATGAAAAAGGAGTAAATACAGTAGGGAAGCATGCTTTCCAGAAATACCTCCAGTGGCAATTAAAACTGCTCCCTTATCATAATATTTATATTGTCCCCACTATCACAGGTACTGATTTTTTTTTATTACTTTTTTATAGCTACACAGCTTTTAATGCCCTCATCTTCACTTTTAGATTCTGTATCCTCAACTTGCAGATGGTAAACTGGAATACAGAAGCTAAGGAATGCCTCATCAAGACACACAGGAAATCTATGGCAAAGCAGAGAAATGAACAGAATGTCCTGATGAGTGCATTATTCTCCCACTGCTGTACTCTAAATATGAGGGTGGTTCTGCTTCCACCTTTGTTCTTTGTGTTTCTTTTTTGTTTGTTTGCTTGTTTGTTTTTTACCTTGTGTGGTTAAATAATTACCTTGTGTGGTATATTACTATTTGGTTTGCTTTTCAGCACAGAGAGGCCTGCATAATGTCATAGGCACATAGCAAAGCTGTATTACACTCTAAGCTTGGATTTATCTAGGGGCTGAAAAAAAGATAAGAACCTCTCTACGAGATCTTGCCTCCTACATGGTGGGAGGCATTCTTAGTATTTCATTCACCGGTTTTCTGTTTCCTCTTCCCCACAGCTGACCAGATAGCTATCTCACCTGCAACCCAAACTTGGCTTTTCAGAGCAAGCAAAGTTGTAACACAATGCAACAGCCCATAACCACAAGTCTTTTCTCTGCTGCAACCTCAAACCTAGACACAACATGTAGGGGAGAAGGGGAAATCTGTGATATTTCCCATAAGATTATGCACCCCTCTACCTCGCAGGGGAAGGAAGTCACACTGCATTACTCAACTATTGTCTCACTTGGCCTGTGCCTATTCTATCATGTGCTCAAGCACATTACTACAATTAACATCTTCTATATGAAAGATTGTTATAGATCAACAGGAAGTGGGAGACATTTGCAGAGCTTGGGTATTGATAAGCAAGATCAAGCCATCTAAGATTAACTCATGAAAAGGCAGGAGCCCTTGAGTAGCATCTCAGAACATACCTACGTTATTGGTGAATCTGTGACCATGATAGTTCAGTATCCTGAACCCGACCGGACCCATACCGGTTAATTGGCTACATTCCGTAACGCAGCGGAGTCCTAAACCAGTACATCCATAAAATCATGGGACTGAACAATTTGATCAAGTGTCAGTTTGGAGTAAGGTGTGTACATGTACCAAGAGAATGTTAGATATTATATTTGAGAAATAATTATATAGAGTATGTATAGATGAAAAAGAATAGCTTACAAATATATCTGTTCTGAAGATATAACTTAAACTACAGTACCTGTAGAAGTAAACTAGCCAAGCTGCTGGTCATGTTATAGTTGGTCCAGCTGAGAGAGTCAAAACAGCATTCAGAAAACTTCTCTGAGAAGTCACACACATCTGTGATTCACTTGCACTAGTGTTTGAGGTAGTTAATTTAGACCTTGCCTGGCTGTGTCCATATGAGTTCCATATGAGTGTCCGACAGAGTTCTAAAATCCTATTGCCATGTGCCACTAATCCATGCTTCTGTTTCTACTAGCTTTCATATGCAAGTGATATTCTAGCAGGAAGTCATCTGGGAGGACAGAGGAAATTGGATCTCTTTTGTCAATAATATTTCAAATACTGAATAATATTAAAAATCCTGTGATATTTCTTATGGAATAAACTTTACCGTTTTTTGCACTTAAATAAATACCTAAGTTCTTTACATAACTAGAGCGTATGACATGTTTTTCACAGTAAGAATGGAGACCGTAAAACAGTTTTAAGGTACCTGTAACAGTTCCATCAGTTTTATGTAGGTTCTTAAAGCATATGAGAGTATCTTTAAGAATTCTCTGAGAAAGGTCATTTTGAATATATGTTAGGGTATTTAGCAAGCACATACAAATACAACACACCAGGTAAATAACCATCAGCACGTTATTACTAATATTTTCAGACACATGCACATGCTAATATGAAAAAATACTGATTAACCAACTGCCCCTTTGATTTGTATCAAGAGTCAAATCTCTTTCTTAGTCCCATTGAGAAACCTTTTTACATAGCTTTATATATGTAAAAATAAAATACGTATAAATTTTTTAGCTGATTTTTTCCAAGCACAGAAGGAGGGGGGGAAAAGATGCATTATTAAATGGTTTCATTAAACAGGAAAAATCCCAGCTACAAAATGCAAAGGGGATTATTAGGTTATGAGTAACAGTAAATAGAAAAAGAGCATGAAAGGAAGAGGCTGTTTGGGGGAAATCTTTTGTCAGTTTGAATTTCATTGCCAGTCTCTACGTTCCTTTGCTGTGAAAAGGAAATGCTGCTGTGAATGTATGACTTTCATGCAATTTTGGCAAGGTTAGGGGACATCAGAACAAGCACAAGCTACAACAGATTTAGCATTCTTCACTTTTTTTTTTCCTTCCCAACATCAATTATTTAGTTAGGTCTTAGCAAAGCTAACCTGTGATTAAACATCACCATTAAAGCCCGGCTCCCAAAGCCTGGGTGAAATTCAGGCTAAACAAGGGAGCAACAAAAAGTTCAGATTACAAGTGAGCAGTCAACTGCAGATCTACATTCTCCTAGGCTCCACTGTATGTGTTTTGGTGCTGCAAGAAGAGAACTGTAGACAGACACAGAAGTGACCATGAAGGATAGCAAACCCTGTCCTTGCAGACCTGAGGTGCATGAAATGCACCTCTCAGCTTCCACTAATTTCATACCGTGTGTTCCACACACTAAAAGAGGATTCAAAAAATGAAACACAAACAGATGATTTTGAATACAGAGAGGCAAAATACTCCATACTCCATCATGGGTCAATGATCCATGTAGACATGAGTGTACACAGACAATATATGCTTTTATGTGTGGAAAGCAATTAGCTATGGTCTTGGGAAGTTAACTTCTTTGAAAAATGTTGAAGCAAAGAAAGAAATGTGCTCTGCTTCTAAAAGAATGAACAACTGTAGAAGTTTCTATGCAGTGTATTGTAGCGGGTTTATGTGGCAAGTTTTTGGTAGCAGGGGGTTGTAGGGGTGCCTTCTGTGAGAAGAATCCAGAAGCTGCCCCATGTTAGATAAGGGCCAGTTTCAGCCAGCTCCAAAGGGACCCACTGCTGGCCAGAGCAGAGCCAATAAGCGATGCTGTTTGCACCTCTGTGAGAGCATATTTAAGAACGGGGAAAAAACCTGCCACACTACAGTAGCTGGGAGAGTGAGGAGTGAGAAACAAACTTGCAGACACCAAGGACAGTGAAGGAGGGGGAGGAGGTGCTCCAGGTGCCAGAGCTGAAGTTCCCTAGCAGCCTTTGGAGAGGATCATGGTGGAGAAGGCTGTCTCCCTGCAGCCCATGCTGTACCACGACGGAGCAGATTTCCACGCTACAGCCCATGGAGGAGACCATGATGGAGCAGGTGGATCTGACCTGAAGGAGGCTGCGATCTATGCAGATCACCCGCAGGAGCAGACTCCGGGCTGGACATGTAGCCTGTGGAGAGGAGCCCACGCAGGCGCAGGTGATCTGACTGGAGCTGTGGGGGACCCACATTGGAGCAGTTTGCTCCTGATGGATGGACCCTGTGGTACGGACCCATATTTGGAGCAGTTCTTGAGGAACTGCACTCTCTGGGAAGCCCACACAGAATCAGTTTGGGACGGACTGTATCCCGTGGGAGGGACCCCACATTGGAGCAGGGGAAGAGAGTGACTGTGAAGGAGCGGCGGCGGAGAAACGCTATAGACTGACTGTAACCCCCATTCCCCCGTTCCCTTGTGCTGCCTGGGGGGAGGAGGTGGAAGAAGGTGAATGAGGGGAAGTTGTTTTTAGTTTGTTTTCTTTGTTTCTCACTTCTCTAGCTTGTTAGTGATAGTCAATAAATTTCTTTAATCTCCCTCTGCTGAGTCTGTTTTGCCCATGACAGTAATTGGTGAGTGATCTCCCTGCCCTTATCTCAACCCTTGAGCCTTTTTCATCGTATTTTTCTCTCCAGGAGGACACTGCAGAACCAATGACAGGTCAACTTTCCAAGGAACCAGGCAAGTGCAGCAGTGACTTGAGCTAAGCTGGTGCTGGTGTCAAGAAAACCAACTCCGCCTGCCCTGAGTGACCACTTTGACAGATGAAGCTGAATCCACCAACAGTTCTTATGAACATTTTGGGGAGAGGCCTATGGAATGAAAAGAAGTACAGACCTATAAATATTTTAATGGACAGGGAACAGTGGTGATGAGAATATCTATATATTAAAGTATGTGGGACCTGAGTGTGACACAAATACTATGGAATAAGGGGTGGAGGTTGTGCTGGGTCTGTCTGGGATGGAGTCACCTTTCCCTGCAGCAGCCCACATAGTGCTGTGCTCTGCACTCGTAGCTAGAACAGCACTGGTATCACTCCAGTGTTGTGTCTTTTGCTGCACAATACTGGCACCGCATCAGGACTCCCTCCAAGCCCTGAAGAGCCAGCAGGCTGGGGGCGGGCAAGTGATGGGGAGGGGACATCACCAGGGCAGCTGACCTAAACCAACCAAAGGGATATTCCATACCACATGATGTCACACTCAGCAATAAAAAGGGGGGCTCTCGTGGTGGAAGGGCCTGTCCTCCCGAACAACCGTTACGTGTTTTGAGGCCCTGCTTCCCAGGACGTGGCCGAACATCGCTCATTGATGGGAAGTAGAGAGCAACTTTTTTTTCCTCTCTCTCTGTGCTTCCGCGTGGCCTTTTTTTTTTTTTTTCTCTCCCTTTTCCCTTTAATTACATCATCCTTATCTCAAACCTCGAGCTCTTTGTGTCGTATTTTCTCCCCCTTCCTCTCTGAGGAGGGGGAGTGAGAGAGCGGTTGTGGTGGAGCTCGGCTGCCCACCTGAGTAAAACCACCACACACATTTACTAATTTCCAGTTGATATTTTTGTCCATGCCATTGCCATTTCCTCCCTGCCATGGAGGAAAAGATGCTCAGTTTTCCCTCTTCTAGAAATAAATATAAGGACACAAGTCTATTTTACAAAAAAATGACCTACTTTTTTTCTTTTTAATACAAATTTTGTACTATCTTGCTGATCTGATATGACCGAGGTTATTGATACACTTAACTTGCCTTGAAAGAAAAGGGGTGTACCTAGCTGACCCAGACAGCTTTCTGATCATAACATTTGAATGTTCTCAACAGTTCATCAATAATGCATTTTTGTCTTCTCAGTTTAGTTCCTAAATTTCTAATCACAAGCAGCAAGGATGGAAGGTCACTCTTCATATTTCTGAAACTCCTCCCCTAACATCCACTACTAGACATGCTTGGAGACAACAACAAAAATACAAAACAACCAGGCTAAACAGACCTTTGGCCTGACCTGAGAGTAGATATGCTTTGTTTTTATGCATGCCTTCCCATTTAGTCCTTTGAACACATAATTGTTTTCTCCTTGTTTAGCATTCTGGAGAAACTCCAGAAAAAATATACAACTCCAAACCACTAGGATACATCTCGTCTGATGAAGCTAACTACTACTTATGTGGATAGCATGTCCTTCAATCACTGTGCAATCATTCTTTATAATAATGACCAGGAAAACCCAACACTCATGTTTTTAATATGCGACTTGATTGCTCCTAGCAGTCAGTTGTGGCTATTCTTTGTCAACCATCATTTACTACAAGTTCTTGACAGCAACCACGAAATTCAGATAAGATCAGTTTCTTCAGTGCACTGTAGGAGGACAACATAGATTTATTGTTGATGATTTAGGCCCTTAAAACTTATTTCAGAAGGCTCTTCTTAGCTGCCATTAACAACCTGGCCTGCCCTGAGATAAAGCCAACGCATACTGAGCACTCCCTGAGAAACACCTTTCTCCCGATTACTGAAGACAAATGGTATCCAAGTCACACATTTTGTTGTCATATGATGTATTCCATTTAAATCCTAATATTCAAAAGTGTATAAGACTGCTTAGTTATGAAGCACAAGAAAAAAGTATTGTGTCAGACCACACCATATGGTTTCAAACCTACCATCGAGAGATAATTTATAAAGAAGACTGGTGGAACAAATAGTCCTACAGAACAGACTAAGCAACAAATGATACTGAGACTGCTGGTAAGATGCCTCTTTCCTCATTTCTTCACCACTGCCATCACATATACACAAACACACATGTTAAAGCTGTCATCATTGAACACAAAGCCACATTCCCCAAGAGGGGGATTCTAGAAGGAAAGATTATAACAGAGAACACTGTTTTACAGTTGTAGGTAAACATTAATTTTACATTTATAAATGATTATACTGTAGTTACTACAAACATCACTCACTTTTACAGATTACAGAACCAACGTAATTTTTCCTTAAAGAGAACGATGCTTCTTTTAGACAAAAAAAGGCTAGGTCTTGATTACCAAGCTTTTCCCCCTTTTCCCGATCTCTACTTGAGCTCTTTCTAGATGACTTGTGAATACATACCGCATGACTCTCAGTGCAGTTTTGTATGCTAATTCAGCATCATGAGGTAGGAGAGAGGTGAAGAGATACTTGGCAAATGTGTGCATTGGAACACTCTCTCGATGGATGACTTCACCTAAACCACTATATGGTCCAGCTGTGGGAAAAAGAAAGAGAATGTCAATCTTTACAGACTGCTAAAACCTAACTTCTGCACCTTTAAAAAACACTATATCTTGAGTTAGAATTGGTATTCAGAGACAGAGTTTTCTGTACAAAAGGTAAAATTGCATTGATATTTTTGTGAATTATACTATACACATATCACATAGACACAATACATTACAAATATATTACATACCATATATTCTTTGAGACAATGAGACAGACTGTAAATTGCATAGTACTAAGCACACTACCAGTGCACATACAAATGACAGAATGGTCTCAGTGCTCCATGAGGCTCATTCAACAAATTTATGATATGCAAAAGGAGAATGTGTTAATCCCAGCTTTGCCTCCATGTAGTTATATTGTACATATGAATCCCTATGTACCCTCTGTTGGTGTGTGATTGCTTTCTCACAAATCTACCAGAAAAAAAAGTGTGGTTACAGCAGAAAAGTGCGTATCTTCGATTGAAGTTACATGAACAATCACTACAGCAGCGCTTGATCGCTATTAACATCTCACCTGACATTAGGCATTTAAATAACCCTTTGGTCTAGATTTTGTCTCCAGAGAAGACTAGGTCAGATCTTGCATCAAAAATGGTTTTGCTAGTCCGTTACTGCCACATGATCTTAAAAATGATATTTGTTGTAGGGAAACTATCCCCACTGTTGGGACAGCAAACTTTGCACACAGTGCAGTATTTCAATTTCAGAACTGCAGTGTCAGGACTGACAGCGGAAATGATGATTAAAAAAATTTAAATGCAATTATTTCCTTGCTGAGTTCTGAATGTTCGGTAACTACGAACCCCATTTTTACATTTCTCCTGCAACCTTGAGGCTGTTATTCCTGTTAACAGGAAAACTGTGTCAAGCAGTTTTTGACTTCAGCAGCCAGAAGTTCAAGCATAAAATGTTGCAAGACAGAATAAGAATCGTACATTAAGTATTATTGGAAAATTACTGCACATATAGCAGCCAGCCCTCCCAGAAGTTACTACAGGAGAAGAGAATTTTGATTTCTCCTCTACTAGAGATTTCAACCCACCATGCTTGTATGGACAGATTACTGTGTGAGCACACTTCTTCACTGCAGAATCGCACATATCATTTAAACTGCTTCCAGAGTTCAACCAGCAGTTCAAACTGTGTCTGATCCTACACTGGAATGGATGAGGAGTACTTGCACAATTTATGTAGCCACTTCTGCTACAAAGAATAGAATAGAATAGAATAGAACAGAACAGAACAGAACAGAACAGAACAGAATAGAATAGAATAGAATAGAATAGAATAGAATAGAATAGTTCAGTTAGAAGGGACCTTCAAAGATCATCTAGTCCAACTGCCTGACCACTTCAGGGCTAATCAAAGGTTAACGCATATTATTGAGGGCATTGTCCAAATGCCTACTGAACACTGACAGGCATGGGGTGCATCAACCACCTCTCTAGGAAGCCTGTTCCAGTGTTTGACCACCCTCACAGTAAAGAAATTTTTCCTGGTGTCCAGTCTGAACCTCCCCTTTCACAGCTATGTGCTGTTCCCATGCATCCCGTCATCTGTTGCCAGGAAGAAAAGACTGACACTTCCCTCTCCACTGCCCCTCCTCAGGAACTACATGAGATGTAGATGGTAACAACTTTAACAACTTAGACCAGCACAGTTGTTTCAGCAATGTTTTTCTGAAGGGTGCCTTAGCACAAAATGAAAAGATAAAAATCACAATGCATGAAAAAAACCTGAGTTCCATAGGTGGGCATTTCTGAAGACTGATTACAAAGGAAACGTCAATGAAGATTTAGTAGGTGACACAATGTCTCTAATCATTTGAAATGAATTTGAAAGCCATTGAAAACTATCTAGCATTGTTTCAATGAAAGAAGCCATTTCATGTATGTTTGCCAGTTGGTGATTCAGTCAGAAACTCAGTTAGGACATGAGGAGTACAGGACAAAGCATTTATATAAAAACATATTCTGACATTAACTTAGCAGTCAAGCAAAAAATTAAAACAGTTCTTGCAACAGTCTTAACATTCTGCTTTCCCACTCAGTCAAGTGGTAGCTACATACAACATGCATTAATCTGCATTAACAGCATAGAAATCAGCTTAATATTGGTTAATTTTTTTTTATATATATACCTACAGGACTATAACTATAAAAACACAATTGATATGATTAGGATCTTCAATCACTGCACAGTTTTTCTTCCATGTGAGCTGGCAATTTCTGCCTAACCTGGCATAAACTGAAGCTATTGCAGGAAAGCTAGATTTCTCAGCAAACAGTAATGCAAGACACTGCACACTGCTCACTACGGTAATTTCATAGGTAGTTATTTTAGCAGATTTCCTGCTAAGATTACCTTATAGTAAACTATAAGTATCAGCGAACACTTGAGAGAAATCCTGCCTTTTCCTCAGTAAAGAAATGCAGCAAATTATAATCCATAGGATCCCTGTCTGGTGGTGGTTAATAGCTGGATCCAGTTAGCTGGTGTTCTTGTCCAAAGGCCATAAAGCAGCAGTATAGCCATACCATAATGGAAACTCTCCCTATGGTGCAGCTTCTCTGCAGTTTCAAATGGCACCATCAGTAGGTTCCAGAGTCTTTAAGGATCTGGGCAACAACAGTGACTCACAGCTGAGAACCCTAAACAACATACTGCATCTCTTCCATTAAAGAAGTTTTAAAAGACAGATGTCTTACAGAAAGAAAACAAAACATGACTGCTGTGTAAGTCTTCACAACTCACCTAGAGCCTACTGTACTCCACACCATCCCTTGAGTAGGCACTCAAAACAAAACCATGCCTTTGGCGAATTAGTTCCTTTACAGTTTTTTCTTCCATTAAAAAAAAAAACAAACACCCAAAAGCTAGAAAGACAACCTCAGATCCCATGAGGCTACTTTCTGAACATGAGGCTTAAGTGTTACATGTCAAGCCTTTTTAAAAGCTAAGGCAAAGGCATGCACTTTTTTTTCCCACAGATTTTATTGCAACCCACCACAATGATTCCCAAACAAATAACTTAGTCACAATTTAGTCATAAGATCAGGCCTTAAGCCTCAATATTTGACCATGTATTTCAATTGTCATGTATGATTCAAACTTCAGAGGCAAGTCATTTTCCTAATTGCTACAAATAAAATGTTGTAGTTCTGTCCCAGTAATTCTAAGTGAATTTTCTGAGCTCTTTAATTGGGAAAAGAGGTAAAAATATTCATACATTTACAAAACTGCCAGTCCTTTTTCAGGATACAAGTGACATTTAGAATTCTGCTACTTGAGAACTGCTGATAACTGATGTCTATAATATTTAATTGTGAGCCTGGGCTGTACAATTAGGATACTGAGATTATATCAAACAAAAAATTTAAAGAAAAAAATGCAATAAAAATTAAAGGCTTGTAAATCAGCAGATGCCTTATTTCTACAGTCATGGTATTTATTCAGTGTATGTTTGATTTTCATAAGAAATTGCAAACAAAATTTTGCTGGAATTCCTGCTCCGGCAGGGGGATTGAACTAGATGATCTTTCAAGGTCTCTTCCAATCCCTAACATTCTGTGATTCTGTGAATTCTACATCAAAAAAACATCAAGTACATAAAGTCAGCTTCCAATAGAATACTAGTTCTGTGGGCTTCTATAAGTGAAAGTTTAAAGAAGCAGTTAGCATCTATAGTGAGCTACCTTCTAATAAGAAGACTGCTTGTTTTCGAAAAATCTTCACCAGAATATCATCCAATTCAATTTCCTGTAGTTTAGAAATCAGCTGCTCCTCATTTTGACAAACCTTCTCTTGTGCGTACAAGCCATCTGGCATTATTCGTTGTTGTCCCAGCCCTATCAATGCTACTTCCACAGCCAGAGTTAAATAAGACTCCCCTTCTTCTAAGAATTTGTGTGCAGGCAGGTGATGGTACTCCAGAGATTTGCATTGCTCCATGTTCTCTGTAAAGGGTGGCACAAAGAACAACACATCAGCAAGTCATTCTAATCCATAATCTGCTTATAATGCCATATTTACAAATGCTATCTCTGTCAGTATTCATTTGTTTAAAATTATTTAAATTACTAGCTCAATGTCAAAATCCAAAGATCCAATGTAAACTATCCAGTTCCACAAGGGAGAAATACACAAAGCAATTATAAAAATAAAATAAATTAAAAATAAAAATAAAATAAATAAAATAAAAAAATAAAAAATAAAAAATACACTCAAGTAAAAATAAAAGTTTTCATCTTTAAACTGTGATTTAGAGAAAGGCAGTTTTTCTCCAGTTTTATGTTAATAAGGCAAAAATTGGAAGATGCATTTCAATTTTTGTGTGTTTCTTTACCCAACCATTTCTGTATTTCCTTAAAGCCTTGATGTTGTGTAAGTGGAAAGGGAAGGTGTTTATACCTCTGCATAGATTTCAGATGAAATTATTAAGATTGTGCAAGTACAGTAGGCCTGATAACTCCACAACATTTAAGCATCCTCTGTTTGCTAGGGCTCTTTTCAGGATTTTTTATTTAATTGTTACAGTTGCATTTATGATAAACAAGTATAATGCTTCTGAATTTTACTGAAACGAGAATTCTTACTTCCAGTAAAGATTACTTGTAAATTCCATACAGACCAAGCCATAAATTGCTTTAAAGAGTACCACTGATTCATTTGGCACTTCACAGATACACCATATGACAAAATGCTATTCCAACCTCTAGCAGGGAACAGTCTAATTGGGGAACAACAAGTTACAATGGACAGATGTAAGGAGATGGGCATCTGCGGCAAATGAGAAGGCTGAATGTATTTGGTAGATTGCATATGCGTATGTAGTGGGAATTTACTTTTGAACACAAACTTTTTTTTCTTTTTTACTAATTGCAAAGAATCTGATTTCTGATTTCTTTTAATTAAAAGTTCTTCCAGAATAGGTGGATAAAAAGTTTACTGAAGAAAATCTAATTGAATAAAATGAGCTTTGAGGCAAAGCCCCAAGAGGATTGGGGATGTGCATATAAAAGACCAGTAGGTAGAGGGATGACTCCATTTTTTGTCCACACAGAAGGCGATGAGAAACTACTGCAAAGGTGGAAACAGACTGAGAATAAGGAATGAATCACTTAAGCTCCTGGAAAGCAAATACTGAAATTAAAATGAGCATAAACATCCTGACCTAAATCATGCATCAGCTCTGAAACACTGTTTTCCAATTCATATTCTCTGTAGGCCATGTATGTTATCTTGTGTTTTATCATCTATTTGAAGTATTATGTGCATGTGCAGCTAAGATGTACAATAACACCCAGGGTCCTGAAAGAATTGGCTGATGTAGTTGCCAAACCCCTCTCAATCATATTTGAAAAGTCCTGGCAGTCAGGTGAAGTCCCTGTTGACAGGAAAAAGGGAAACATCACTCCCACTTTTAAAAAGGGTAGAAAGGAGAACCTGGGGAACTACAGACCGGTGAGCCTCACTTCTGTGCCTGGCAAGATTATGGAAAAGGTCCTCCTGGAAGCAGTGTCGAGGTACATGCAAGACAAGGAGGTGATCCAAGACAGCCAGCATGGCTTCGCCAAGAGCAAATCGTGCCTGACCAATCTGGTGGCTTTCTACGGTGGAGTGACTGCAGCAGTTGACAAGGGAAGACCAGCCAATGTCATCTACCTGGACTTCTGCAAGGCCTTTGACACAGTCCCACATGACATCCTGAACTCCAAAATGGAGAGAGATGGACTTGATGGGTGGACCATTCAGTGGATAAGGAGTTGGCTTGAAGGCCGCACCCTTCAAGAGTTGTAGTCAGTGGCTCTATGTCCAAGTGGAGGCTGGTAACGAGTAGTGTCCTTCAGTGGTCTGTCTTAGGACCGGTTGGTTTGGGCTGGAACTAGATGATCTTTAAGGTCCCTTCCAACCCAAACCATTCTATGATTGCATGATTTGCCATTCTTTGCCTTCACCTGTGGTGTCCAATGAACAAAAAATGTTAAATAGGAGGACAATACTGCACAGCAAAAGATGCTCTAAGAGTAGTGGAGCTGTGCACTGAAGTGCCCGTACAGCAACAACAGCTGAAGCTGCAACTATGGAAAACTGACAGAGGCACCAGCAACTCAAATTCTGTGTGGCACTTTCAAACTGCTGTTGCAACTGGTAAGACCTGAAATTATTGCAAGAGAGATTAGAAATGTAAGCTCTCTCTCTCCTTTTCCAGGAGCCTGGTGCTTAAGTATAGAAATCAGAGAAAATCCATCTCCCCAGAGAAGTCTAGGTGTATTTCGCTCTGTCTGACTATTCAGTGGATAAGGAATTGGCTTGAAGGTCACACCCAGAGAGTAGTGGTCAATGGATCTATGTCCAAGTGGAGGCCGGTGACAAGTGGTGTACCTCAGGGGTCTGTCCTGTGACTGGTACTGTTTAATATCATTATCAGTGACATAGACAGTGGGATCGAGTGCACCCTCAGCCAGTTTGCAGATGACACCAAGCTGAGTGGTGGGGTTGATATGACAGAAGGAAGGGATACTGCCCAAGGGGACCTGGACAGGCTTGAGAAGTGGGCCCACATGAACCTAATGAGGTTCAACAAGTCTAAATGCAGGGTGATGCACCTGGGTTGGGGCAATCCCGGACGTGAGTACAGACTGGGAGAAGAATTCATTGAGAGCAGTCCTGTGGAGAAGGACTTAAGGGTTCTGATGGATGAAAAGCTCGACATGAGTGCATGTTTGCAGCCCAGAAGGCCAACTGCATCCTGGGCTGCATCAACAAAGGAGTGGCCAACAAGTCAAGGGAGGTGATTGTCCCCCTCTACTCTGCCCTTGTGAGGCCCCACTTGGAGTACTGCATCCAGGTCTGGATCCCCCAGTACAAGAAAGATGTAGACATGTTAGAACGGGTCCAGAGGAGGGCCACAAAGATGATCAAGGGGCTGGAGCACCTCTCCTATGAAGAAAGGCTGAGAGAGCTGGGGCATTTCAGCCTACAGAAGAGAAGGCTCCAGGATGACCTCATCACAGCCTTTCAGTACTTAAAGGGGTCTTATAAAAGGGATGCAGAAGGACTCTTTACTCAGGTAGATAATGATAGGATAAGGGGGAATGGTTTTAAACTAAAAGAGGGAAGATTTACATTAGAGCTTGGAAGGAAATTTTTCACTCAGAGGGTGGTGAGGCACTGGAACAGTTTGCCCAGACAGGTTGTGGATGCCCCATCCCTGGCGTTGTTCAAGACTAGGTTAGATGAGACCCTTAGGAACCTGATCTAGTGGGTGGCATCCCTGCCTATGGCAGGGGGGTTGGAACTAGATGATCCTTGAGGTCCCTTCCAACCCAGACCATTCTATGCTTCTATGATTTTATGAACACCCTGGGATGCATTAGGAGGAGTGTTGCCAGCAGGTCGAGGGAGTTGATCCTTCCCCTCTGTTCAGCACTGGTGAGACACATATGGAGTGCTGTGTTCAGTTCTGGGCTCCCCAGTACATGGACATACTGGAGCAAATCCAGTGAGGGGTCACAAAGATGAGCAAGGGACTGGAGCATCTCTATATGATCAGAGATTGAGACAGCTGGGACTGTTTGGCCTGGAAAAGAAAAGGCTCAGGAGTATCTTACCAGTACGTATAAATATATGATAGGAGAGTGTAAAGAAGGCTGAGCCAGACTCTTCTCAGTGGTAACCTGTGACAGGAAAAGAGGCAATGGGCACAAACTGAAACACATTTCCATCTGAGCATAGGAAAAGAATTTTTTACTGTGAAGGTAGAACACTGGAAGAGGTTGCCAAGAGAGGTTGTAAAGTCTTCATTCTTGGAGTTATCCAAAACCCAAGTAGACACAGTCCTGGGCAATCTGCTGCAGCTGATCCTGCTCTAAGCAGATCTTTAGAACTTCCTTCCAACCTCAACAATTCTGTGATTTTTGTGATCTTCTGCAATGTCTCAGAAAAAGGACAGAGTAATATCTGTGGAGAGGGTTGCTACTATAAAGACTTATTTGCTTTTATTTCAGGCTCAAAATACAGAATTTTCTTCAAGAATGAATAACTGGTAATTTTGGAAGTGCTTTAAAAATTTTCCTTTAAACATTTTCTCTCCCTCATGTTTTCTTAGGGAAGGCAAATGTGAGTTCTTATACTATGAGAACACTGGCTTTGAAGTTAATTTAGAATGGAAAGGTAGAAAAATGCCTCTGGTTACTGAAGATGTATAAAAGATATCTTCCTTTGCACGGCCTTACCTGTGAAGTCTGAGAATCCATGGAAGCTCTCATCATCCACTTTGCAGGCTTCCATCAGGCTACTGAAGAGGGTGCCAATCGGATCCAAAGGGTGTCCCACCAAACCTTCAAGATTCGTTATTGAGGTTACTCCTTTGTGGAGAAGTTCTATGTTAGAAAAGATGGAGGGAGGAGGGAGGGAAAGAGTGCATATTAGCCACTCTTTAGTTAGCCACTTTATTAGTTAAAAGGAAAAAAAAAGAAAAAGAATGAAGGCGAAACACCATTCAAACACTTGCAAAGCACATTATGGGTCAACAGTTTCAACTGTAGTGGTGTTTTTTTTTTTTTTTTGAAATCTCTTATTCGATACCAGGAAATCTTCTGAAAACATCTGCTGAAAAGTGACAGCAAAGACTTTTTGACTTCTTTTTTTGTAATATATCCACAGCTGTTTTCTGGCTCAAAAGATGTAGTACCATTTTGTACGTTTTAAGTGAATCTGATGGCACTGAAATAAATGAAAATACTCTAAAATATGTTCCATTATCCCAAATAAAACATGAGCTTATTTTGCATCTAAATATTTGTTGAAATAATAAACCCAGGATGACAACTCCTTTAAAAAAAAAAAAAAAAGAATTAAAACATTAAATCTAGTATACAAGAAAAAATTGTCTTTTAATTGAATCACGTTAATTTCGGCATTCTAAAATTTCAGTCAACAAACATACTTTGTTGGATACTTTACTTTGTAGCCCTCACCCATAGATCAGTTGGAACATGAAAAAAATCCTTTAGCACAATGAATTGAAGAAAGTATGTCTTTGGTAAAGGTTATAGATTCCCCTGATCCCATTGTTTACTAACAGTCTTATGGCACTAGCTCTCCTTTGATTCCAACCCCCAACTTTTTTCTCCTAGTCACGTTTATGCTACTGAACTATGGGAGAGCAGTCTCATTATGGCTGATCATGTAAAAATTGTATACAAGCTATTATGGATGCTCTGCTTCTCTACCGACTGCACACTAACTTGAAGATGCCTCTGCTCACTCTCATTCATGGGGTATCACCTTCCTTAGTAACCACATGCATTATTGCAAAGCTTTAAAACACTAGAAAGCCTGCTTCTTACCTAAATGTGTGGGGCTACAAAATGAAACACAGCCACACTGTTGAACTGATTGCTCAGGAGGATAGGGCTGTTTTTTTTTTGATGCTGTTGCTGTTTAAGAATCAACTGATAAGTAATAAAAAAAAATAAACAAGTAGATCTTTGTCTTACTAACAAATAGCATGCGCTATACATGACATGCAGAAACAAGTAATATTAACAAAAAGGATTATTCACACTGACTTCTTACTGATTCACTTATACGTTACATTACCACTATGATCATTTGCAATGGAGAGTTAAAGACACCTCATTGACTTTATAGTTTCAAAAACAATTTTCTCATGCAAAGTTCCAAATGTTATTGTCATCTTGTCATGTCCTTTGCCCTTCTCTCTTCCCCACATTTACCTTTCTTCTGAGCCTGGAACATTTCCAGCTGTTTCTGCTGCTGCCTTCTTAGTGTATTAACAATAGCTATTGCCAGCCTCAGTGCTTCTCTTGGATATCCATGAGATCGTAATGCATCCACCCTCGCACAGGCTGTAGGAACATGTTCTAAAATGGAGAAAATAATTGAATAGCAACGCTTCCATGTCTGCAATGGCCTGTTTTGCTAGGTTAACTCCAAAGGTTAAAACTGTGCAAAAGAGACTTAAAGGACTACTTCTGAAACCAGCATTTCAAGGGACCCTCTGTTCTTTTTGCCAGGCTTTTCATTCATCTCCCCACCATGCCCCCCAAAATAATGCCATAGAAACTAAACAAAGTGGCAAGTCACGGAAACCTCTTTCCAGTTTAGCCACTTACCATGCCAGAGGGGCCACCCATGAGAGTCAAAGAGCGAGTTTTCAGTGTCGTCATGGTAACAGTAGTTGGTGTATAGGTTACTGCTGATAATGTGCTGTAAGTGGCTGTCCTGCCAGTGAAGATCACATGCCTCAATGGCTCGAGTGAACACCGTCCGATGGGGCCTGTTTGATGAATCTGTCATTTTCAGAAGTTCAGAAAGCTTCATCAGCTTTTACTCATTCATATGTGAATAAGTCATTCACAGTATTCTTGTCTTCTTCCTACTCACGACCCCCAACTGACGGCAGCCTGTCTTATCCCCCGTCTGCAAGAAGCAGGCTGCAGATGACATTTCACATCCTATTACTGAACAGGCTAGACAAAGTGTGCACCATTCACTCTGCATTCAAAAAGAGATCTATGGAACAGCAAGACTAATGCTAAACAGGGCTTTGCAAAGGGAACAGCTAAAGATGAAGGATATCTGACAGTTCTCCTGAGAACAAACTAGAAAGTATATGGCACAGCTACTCAAACATTCCCAGCTTCTCTACTTCTCAGACCCAGAGCTGCAAGGACAAGGGATGGATGAACAGCGCATGAAGGACTCTGGGGCAGACGTGTTCTGCAGGTGTTTCCCTACATCGAGGCCCCTTCAAGGCAGATGAGGGAGCCGCCAGGACCCAGCAGCCCTCACGAGGGTGGCTGATGAGGCTTGGGTGGAGACAGGAGTGTCCCTCCTCTGTCATACAAAGGCAGCCCCTAAGGAGCACGAGCGACCAGGAGTGCGGCTAACAGAGCGGGCAAACAAAGCGTGTCGTGGCAGTCAGGGAGTGGTGTGGCAGTGCATGCAGGCAGGGCATGCAGGGAGGGTGCTGAAGCTTGGCCAAGTTGACTATGGAGCGATGGTATCCACCCGGCAGAAGACAGTGGCCTCACAGAGCTCAGCATGCACCCACCACAGCTGATGCAGCCTCCCAGACAGAACTCTGGGGGGAACATGCTGCCACCCAGGTGTCAGGCTGCTGGGTGTGCCCTACTCTTATGCCACTACAGGATGAGAGTAGAGAGCACAGCTCTGGGAGGTGTGCCCAGGTTGAAGAACTGCTTTGCCTGGTGGCAGAGCTTTGGGAGGAGGTGGGCAGGCTGAGGAGCATCAGGGAGTCAGAGAAGGAGATTGACTGGTGAGGTAGAGCTCTGCCATCCCTGCAGCAGGCTCCTCAGCCAGCCATTGCCACTGCTCAAGAAACAAAAGTTCCCCTACCCCCTTGCCACAACGCAGACAGAAGGGATCTAAGAGACGGGGGAGTGGAAGCAAGATCCTGTTTGGCGTAGCAGGCGACCCCCCCTGCTGCCTACCTCACCTTCCCAGGTGCCCCTACACAACAGGAATGAGGCTCTGGAACTGGATGGGCAAGCAAATGACAATGTGGATAAAGGTCCATCCATATTGGGGGAGTTGCCCAGGGCAAGTCAACCTGTGCCCCACATCACAACAATCCCCACCAAGAAAAAAAGAAGGGTTATAGTCATAGGGGACTCCCTTCTGAAGGGAACGGAGGGCCTGATTTGTTGTTCAGACCCAACCCATAAGGAAGTCTGCTGTCCCTGGGGCAGGGGTATGAGACATCACTCAGACAGTCACTCGCCTGGTAATAATCCCTCTGATTATTACCCTTTATTGTTTTTTCAAGTTGGCAGTGATGAGATGGCAAAGAGAAGCCAAAGAGCAATCAAAAGGGACTTTAGGGCTTTGGGGCAACTGGTTGAAGGATCAGGTGCACAGGTAGTGTTTTCCTCCATCCTTCCAGTAGCAGGGATCAATACTGAAAGGAACAGGTGAACCCATCTGATCAATACGTGGCTCCGAGGCTTGTGCCACCATCACAGTTTTGGGTTTCTTGATCATGGGAAGGTCTACATGACACCGAGCCTATTGACTCCTGATGGGGAGCACCTTTCTCTGAGGGAGAAAAGGATTTTTGCCCAGGAGTTAGCAGGGCTGATCGACAGGGCTTTAAAACTAGATTCGAAGGGTGAAAGGGACAAAACCAGGCCCACCAGAGATAAGCTATGGGACTGGACACCAATTTTTGAGGAACTGCATGCTGGGGAGGCCCTTCAGTCTGCCCCACGAAGGGCTGAGTTGAATGAAAGACATCTCGAGTGTTTCTATACATACACACACAGCATGAGAAATAAGCATTTCAGCTCCCTGAAATGCTTGTATACTAATGCACGTAGTATGGGAAACAAACAGGAAGAACTGGAGATCTGCGTGCGGTCGCAAGGCTATGATCTCATTGCAGTCATGGAGACATGGTGGGATAGCTCACATGACTGGAATGCTGTCATGGAAGGCTACATGCTTTTTAGAAAAGATCAGCCAGGAAGGCGAGGTGGTGAAGTTGCTCTTTATGTGAGAGAGCAACTGGAATGTGTGGAGCTCTGCCTAGGAGTGGATGAAGAGCGAGTTGAGAACTTATGGGTAAGGATTAAAGGGCAGGCTACGACAGCTGATGCTGTTGTGGGTGTTTGCTACAGGCCACCTGATCAGGAAGAGGAGGTGGATGAAGCCTTCTTCAGACAGCTCCAAGTAGCCTCTCAGTCACAAGCCCTGGTTCTCATGGGAGATTTCAACCACCCTGATATCTGCTGGGAAGACCACACAGCTAGGCACAAACAGTCCAGGAGGTTCCTGCAGTGCACTGATGACAACTTTTTGACACAGGTGGTCAAAGAGCCAACAAGGAAAGGTGTGTTGCTAGACCTTGTATTAACAAATGAGGAAGGATTAGTTGGAGATGTGAGGGTCAGTGGACAGCCTTGGCCGCAATGACCATGATATGGTGGAGTTCAGGATCTTGCGAGGAGGAAGCAGGGCAAAAAGTAGGATTGCGACCCTGGACTTCAGGAGAGCAAACTTTGGCCTCTTCAGGGATCTACTTGGAAGAATTCCATGGGTTAGGTCCATGGAAGGAGGGGGGGTCCAAGACAGATGGTCAGTATTCAAGCATCACTTCCTCCAAGCTCAAGATCGGTGCGTCCCTATGAGCAAGAAGGCAAGCAAAGGGGGCAGGAGACCTGCATGGATGAGCAGGAAGCTCCTGGCAAAGCTCAGACAGAAGAAGGAAGTTTACAGCATGTGGAAAAGGGGGCAGGCCACTTGGGAGGAATATAGGGACGCTGTCAGAGTATGCAGGGATGCGACAAGGAAGTCCAAGGCCCATTTGGAATTAGATCTGGCAAGGGATGTCAAGGACAACAAGAAGGGCTTCTTCAAATACATCAGTAGAAAAAGGAAGACTGGGGAAAATGTCGGCCCACTGCTGAATGGGGCGGGTACTCTGGTGACAAACAATACGGAGAAGGCAGGGTTGCCGAATGCCTTTTTTGCTTCAGTCTTTACTGCTATGACCAGCCCTCAGGAATCTCAGACCCTGGAGACAAGAGAGGAAGTCCAGAGAAAGGAGGACTTTCCCTTCGTCAAAGAGGATTGGGTCAGAGATCATCTAAGCACACCTGACATCCACAAATCCATGGGCCCCAATGGAATGCACCCACGGGTGCTGAGGGAGCTGGCCAATGTTATTGCTAGGCCACTCTCCATCATCTTTGAAAGGTCGTGGAGAACAGGAGAGGTGCCTGAGGACTGGAAGAAAGCCAATGTCATGCCAGTCTTCAAAAAGGACAAGAAGGAGCACCCAGGCAACTACAGGCCAGTCAGCCTCACCTCCAACCCTGGAAAGGTGATGGAACAGCTCATCCTGGAGGTCATCTCCAAGCATGTGGAGGATAAGAAGGTGATCAGGAGTAGTCAGCATGGATTCACCAAGGGGAAATCATGCTTAACCAATCTGATAACCTTCTATGAAGAGATGACTAGCTGGGTAGATGAGGGGAGAGCAGTGGATGTGGTCTACCTTGACTTCAGCAAGGCTTTTGACACCGTCTCCCATAACATCCTCATGGGCAAGCTCAGGAAGAGCAGCCTAGATGAGTGGACGGTGAGGGGGATTGATAATTAGCTGAATGGCAGAACTCAGAGGGTTGTGCTTAGTGATGCAGAATCTAGTTGGAGGCCTGTAGCTAGTGGTGTCCCCCAGGGGTCAGTACTGGGTCCAGTCTTGTTCAACTTATTCATCAACGACCTGGACGATGGAAGAGAGTGTACCTTCAGCAAGTTTGCTGATGACACAAAGCTCAGAGGAGTGGCTGATACCCCAGAGGGTTGTGCTGCCATTCAGAGGGATCTTGACGGGCTGGAGGGTTGGGCTGAGAGGAACCTTGTGAAGTTCAACAAGGGCAAGTGCAAGGTCCTGCACCTAGGGAGGAATAACTCCAAGCACCAGTACAGGTTGGGGGGTGACCTACCAGAGAGCAGCTCTGCAGAGAAGGACCTCGGAGTCCTGGTGGACAGCAGGCTAACCATGAGTCAGCAATATGCCCTTGTGGCCAAGTTGTCTAATGGTATCCTGGGCCGTATTTGGAAGAGTGTTGCCAGCAGGTCGAGGGAGGTGATCCTCCCCCTCTACTCAGCCCTGGTGAGGCCACACCTGGAGTACTGTGTCCAGTTCTGGGCTCCCCAGTGCAAGAGGTACATAGAACTACTGGAGCGAGTCCAGAGGAGGGCTACGAAGATGATTAGAGGACTGGAACTCCTGTCATACAAGGACAGGCTGAGAGAACTGTGCCTGTTTAGCCTGGAAAAGAGAAGACTGAAGGGAGACCTCATTAATGTATATAAATATTTGAGGGGAGGGTGTCAAGAGGATGGAGCTGGTTTCTTTTCAGTTGTGCCCAGCGACAGGACGAGAGGCAACGGGCACAAACTGAAGCACAGGAGGTTCCAAATATGAGGGGGCACTTCTTTACTGTGAGGGTGACAGAGTACTGGAACAGGTTGCCCAGAGAGCTTGCAGAGTCTCTTTATCTGGAGATATTCAAAACTTGCCTGCATGCCATCCTGCGCAATGTGCTCTACGTGATCTTACTTGGCAGGGAGGTTGGACTAGATGATCTTCAGAGGTCCCTTCCAACCTCGGCCATTCTGTGATTCTGTGTGACTTTCAGTCATTCTCTTTGAAAAGTGATGTTAACTTTGAGCACTTGTTTAATTTTTTGTCATAAACATCTACAAATACTGTAGATAAAACAAGGTGCACTGAGGTCATGGGAGTGGCATAACCCTTACTGGGCATCTATCCATGGCAAAACCACTCTGTCAACATGGCACTGTCTATGTATTTTGAGATATCATGTCCAAGTTGCCACTAGCCTGTCCAGGTTGGGCTGAACATCAAGAAATCCAGAAAGCAAAAACCACCTCTTTAGGGAGTTATTTGGTGAATGAACTTCTAGCCCCAGCTAGCTGTGAGATTTATAAAGGAACTCTCTAACTATTTCCTTCGGAGGTAATCTTACAAGAAAAAGGACCAATGAAAAACCCATCTAAATTCAAATCTGCCCCTCCCTCCACAACATTTAATTTTAACTTTATCATAATTATATGAAATATGTATCAAAATACTGAGGGTTTTGAGGATTATGAGGGTTTTTGTTCAAGGGAAATGTCTTGTGTTTTCCCCAGTAGCAATCTTTGCTTAGAGAGGACTGGACAAGGCTTCTGCCACATTTAATAATCACATTTTTTATTAGAAAGCGTGATACTGAATATACAGAGACCTCCAAGAAGGCAGTGCTGCCTCTACAGCCCCCCCCAACCTGGCAATGCAGACTGCACAACACACAACACATCCTACAAATGGCTGCTTTACTTTTTCATCCACTCAGTTTAATGCAGTTGCAACTGATCTCTCTTTAAATAGGTATCAAAGGCTTTGTAACTGGAAACAAAATAAAATATAAATCCCAACATCAGAAGGGATACAAGATTGTAGTCAAGCAAAGAAACAACAAGCTTTTACTTTGACATACTTCATGGACATTCAGTTTACATGCAACAAGTATTCAGAAGGACCAAGTGAAAAGCTAGAGGACCTAACTAAACACAAATACTTGCTTTGAAAACATCGCAGCCCCAGCATGAAAAAACAATTTATCCTTCCTGCAAGGAAGTATTAGTGAAAATAAATTTGGCTGGTCAGTCCTTAATAAGAAAGTTACTTGTCCCAGTCCCAGGAAAGAGTGCTGAATTCTGCAAGGCTAGAGTATATAAGATAGATATTATATGTTGCAGTCAGTGCATATGTTTAGGCTTACCTTGGTTAGCATTTTCACCCTGAGGCAAAGCATTGGTTAAATTGGGCACCTCGTTTCCATGGTTTCCATCTTCCCAGGGGCAAACATCCACACTGTTCCATTTTTTCAGCTGTTTTAGCCAACTGGCCTTCTGCTCCAACTTGCAGTGGGGATTTAAAACTATACACATCCACAGAGCACCTGATTTTAAAAAAAATCGCTAAAATATGTTTTCTATTAAAAATGCAGCAGTCAATGACTAATTGCAAACTTCTATACTGTAATTTTTTTTTTTCTCCCCTACACCGCTTACTTCCCAGCTGCACCTAGCACCAGGCAGGCTGAATTCCCAACTCAGAATGTGGCCCATCTGAAGCAGCTGAAAGAATGTACCAATCCAACCTTCTAAATTAAAAGGCATTAAGTTAGTCTTTTGTACTAGAAAATCCAGAGTTCACAAAGCATGGTTCATCAGACAGGAGTATCAGTCAAAACCAAACAAGAATTCACATAAAGTTACAGAATGAAATTACCCAAGTTTTTCTTCTAATTTTTGTATCAAGAGTGAACGTTTTCTACAAACAAGAACTATGTATCTTCCAGCTTCACATTAGAGGAACCAAACAAGTACATGAGTAAAACATGTATTTTGTAAACACATACTTCCACACTCAAAACCCAGCAAAAGTACTGCTGATCATGTAATTCTTTTTACAAACACATCTGGATCTCAGGGATCCAGTAAACACTGGTTTTATGCAGTCTAATAGGGATATTTTTTACTGCAATTGCTTCAGTAATTTGGTTACACTTCAAAAATTTTTATACGTGTTCTCTTTATGGAGCTCTAATTTACAGAAAGCTAGTTTGCTCTGACATTTCACACACGGAATCATAGAATCATAGAATATCCCGAGTTGGAAGGGACCCATAAGGATCATCAAGTCCAACTCCTGGCACCGCACAGGTCTGCCCAAAAGTTTAGACCATGTGACTAAGTGCACAGTCCAATGGCTTCTCAAATCCAGACAGGCTTGGTGCAGTGACTATGTCCCTGGGGAGCCTGTTCCAGTGTGCAACCACCCTCTCGGTGAAGAACCTCTTCCTGATATCCACCCTAAACTTCCCCTGCCTCAGCTTGACACCGTTCCCACGGGTCCTGTCACTGGTGCTAACAGAGAACAGGTCACCTGCCTCTCCACTCCCCCTCGCGAGGAAGTTGTAGACCGCGATGAGGTCCCCCCTCAGCCTCCTCTTCTCCAGGCTGAACAGGCCCAGTGACCTCAGCCGCTCCTCATATGTCTTCCCCTCTAGGCCCTTCACCATCTTCGTCGCCCTCCTCTGGACACTCTCCAACAGTTTCACATCCTTTTTGTACTGTGGTGCCCAGAACCGTACACAGTACTCGAGGTGAGGCCGCACCAGCGCAGAGTAGAGTGGGACAATCACTTCCCTCGACCGACTAGCGACGCTGTGCTTGATGCACCCCAGGATACGGTTGGCCCTCCTGGCTGCCAGGGCACACTGCTGGCTCATATTCAACTTGCTATCAACCACAACCCCCAGATCCCTCTCTGCAGGGCTGCTCTCCAGCGTCTTGTTGCCCAGTCTGTATGTATAGCCAGGGATGCCCCGTCCCAGGTGCAGGACCCGGCACTTGCTTTTGTTAAACTTCATGTGGTTGGTGATCGCCCAGCTCTCCAATCTGTCCAGATCTCTCTGCAAGGCCTTTCCACCCTCATCCAAGTCCACAATATATACCATCATGCCCTCATACATTACATACATACCCTCATCCGAGTCCACAACATATACCATTACTTCAGAACCTGTTCCATGACACTATATAACATGGCAGGTATAAATACATCAGGGTTTCCAGCAACAATTTTCAAATGGAAAGATTTTTCTCTAAATCAGCTGTCTCTTCATCAGCATGAACTTTGACAGAAGCAAGAAGACATCTGAAAGTGCTATTTAGCAACAGTTCATTTGCTCATTAAGACCATGCCATATACACTACAAGAGATTTAGAGAATATGCTTAAACTATGCAATCTTCATGACAGGCTGGAAAAAAAGAATAAAAATACAGCTGGTTCTTCCAGGATAATAAAATTTTCACATTCAAGTACTCTTTACTTACTAAGAATGCAAAATAGATACCCAGCGTACAGGCCATCACATTACATTCATTCCTAGAGTAGTTTAGCATGTTGATATGCCAAAACACAGGACCCAATGGAAACAGAGCCTGATCCTTAAGGTTGCAAATCCCCAGATATTCTGAACACTATGGAATGGGGAAGTAATAGCAAAGAAATGTGAACACCTCAAGAAAATAAGATACGGTACAGTGCAGAACACCAGAGGGAGATACTATACTAATGCAGGTTATTGGTGCACATTTACAGTACAGCAAGACTTTTTTTTTTCTTTTTTCTTTTTAAAGCATCTGAAACTTGTCATGGGAATGAGTAAAGCCAATACTGTTTTTAAAAACATTTTAAAATCAAATCATATGACTTTCTATTAGAAAACCTCTTCAACAAGCTACACTCTCCAAACAGTCAAATTACAAATGTTTCTTATTATTAAGCATCAGTGCATTCAGCACTGCTCAAGAGACAAGGAATATATTTCTTGCAATCTGCAAAACAAAAGATGGGGGATATTGGAAAGCCTTGGATAACAGTTAACTTGGATTTATTTACTTCTTTATTTTCAAAATCAAGTATTACTTGAAGGCATTGAGGAGACATCACACCTCTTAGCATCTTTAAAATAAAAAATAAAAAAAATAAGCCAATTTAATACTTTTTAGCCAGATTCCCAGTGTTTTCAGACTGAAGCAAACAAAAAATAGACTATCTTAACTACATTTTGGAAGCATTTCAATCATAGGCAGAACACCCACTACTGATTACACAATGCCCCTACAAAACGAGTAGCCTTTTATTTTTCTGTGTTTCAAACACCACTAGAGGCAAAGGAATTCACTTGCCTTCTTCAGAAGCTCCACTATGCGTACAGTGCATCTAGTGGACAGGAAAGGGAAGAGAGAGCCAAAAGTACCAAAAACCTTTAAAAACTTATTTCATTTAAAGAGGGAAACTATGTCAATCATAGCGACATTGTTAGCAGTTCATCTCAGAAACCTAGGCAATTTTTATGCACAAGGACAAGTGTATTTATGAACCCCACACAAACCACTTCACATTTCAATAGAACCCAACTGCACCCTGCTCCCAGCGACTTCAGAGGGAGCCGTGCACGCATCTGAGCTCGCTGAGGCCCTTGTGCAGCTTTCAGGGCTGCCCCATTGCCTGCAGGATGAGGGGCGCAAGACAAATCTACTCCCCTGAGTAGATTTGCACTCCCCTGAGTGCATTGCACTGAGTTGCATCCCCCTGAGTGCAATGCACTCCCCTGAGTGCATTGCACTCAACTCCTGCAGCATTACAAAGGCCACCATCTGGGAGAAGGAAGCATAATGCCAATAACCCCACACTCTTCAGCCTATTTGGGTTTCTGTTTTTTCTTGTTGTTTTTTTCTTTTTTTTCTTCCCCCTAGTGAGTGTGCACTTTCCTGTATTCATATTTCTTTCTCCTCCTCCCCAAGCGCCTTCCCTTCTCCCCTAACATCAGCTCCATTCTGGCTCCTTCCATTCAATGGTTCCTGTCTGGCTTCTAGCACTGAAAAGTCTGAGGAAAACATTCACTTCCGCCCAATTTTATTTTTATTTTTGACTTTGCCACATGCCAACTAGAAGGAGCCTGGAGGATATTTTTCCCATTTAACCTAATAGCTCCTATGCTGGGAAACTGCCATTCTCCTCAAAATGCACACCTGCTTGTGTAGATGTAACCAATGCTACCTGCAATATGCACAAAGGACAGGGAGATCACTCACCAGTTATTGTCACGGGCAAAACAGACTCAGCAGAGGGAGATTAATATAATTTATTACCTAACAGGCTAGATCAGTGAGAAACTAAAAGCAAACTAAAAACACCTTCCCCCCATCCACCCTCTTCTACATCCTCCCCCGAGTGGCGCAGGGGAATGGGGAACGGGGGTTGCGGTCAGCGTATAGCGCTTCGTCTCCGTCACTCCTTCATGGTCACTCTCTTCCTCTGCTCCAATGTGGGGGTCCTTTCCATGGAATGCAATCCTTCCCAAACTGATCCGACGTGGGCTTCCTACAGGCAGCAGTTCTTCAAGAACTGCTCCGAATATGGGTCCGTACCACGGGGTCCATCCGTCAGGAGCAAACTGCTCCAACATGGGTCCCCCACAGGCAGCAGCTCCTGCCAGATCCCCTGCTCCTGCATGAGCTCCTCTCCACAGGCTACAGCTCTGGCCCAGAGTCTGCTCTTACGGGGATTCTCCTCAGGCCGCAGCCTCCTTTAGGCCAGATCCACCTGCTCCATCATGGTCTCCTCCATGGGCTGTAGCGTGGAAATCTGCTCCGTCGTGGTACAGCATGGGCTGCAGGGAGACAGCCTTCTCCACCATGATCCTCTCCAAAGGCTGCTAGGGAACTTCAGCTCTGGCATCTGGAGCACCTCCTCCCCCTCCTTCTTCACTGACCTTGGTGTCTGCAGGGCTGTTTCTCACTCCTCACTCCTTTCTCTCGCCCAGCTGCTGTTCTGCAGCATTTATTTCCCTTTCTTAAATATGCTCTCACAGAGGTGCAAACAGTATTGCTTATTGGCTTTGCTCTGGACAGCAGTGGGTCCCTTTTCAAGCTGGCTGGAACTGACCCTTATCTGACATGGGACAGCTTCTGGACTCTTCTCACAGAGACCACCCCTGCAGCCCCCTGCTACCAAAGCCTTGCCACATAAACCCAGTACACCCAGCAGATAAATGGAAGATAAGTCATGCTGCGACTGCAATTTGATATTAATTTCACAAGGGAATGTTAGAACTGTCATATTGTGGGGAGAAATTGCCTATTTTGGTTCCATAACAATCCTCTTGGAAAGACAGCTTTGCCAAAACAGACCTTTGGTTCAATCAGCACTCTTTTTGGAAATGTGCAGTTGTCATTCATCTCTAGTGTGCTTTATATCACCAAAACAAACAAACAAACAAAAAAAACAGGTTACGTTACTGCTTTACACAATGCATGCCTTCCTTTACATATAGGCGTACATCAGTACATTTGAATTTCTCAGTAGACATCCATACTTCTGAATTCATCAGGGAGAAAGGGATAGCATACCTTTACACTGACCTTTAAAAATGCAAACTGAAAAACACTAAGAGGTATCCAGTCACTATAAATGGTGTTGTAATAATTACACATCCTGTGTATGAATGTATTCATGAAGCTGAATGAAGTGAGAGGAATGTATACATACTCTCCTTAGAGATTAAGCATTGCTCAGTTTTCAGAAATCCCATTGTATTTTACTGTTATCCTAGTAAGAGGAGGGTGGTGTAAACAATATGATTGAATATCCAGAGTGACTTGATTCTGGGTGACTGATTTCATTCCTCCCAATCTGTTTTTCATAAAAATATCATGTTTCCTTGTCAGGGATGCTGTGTAACTAAGCTTGGGTCAGTGTTTCCTCATTTTCAGTGCCATGCAACCAGTAGCTGAAACTTGGACTTTGCCTTGGAATTTTACATTTAATATACTTAAGATCAATATGTTCATTTGCAAAATTAAAATATGCAAGGAACAGATGCACATCTACTTTGAAATTTCTTTGCTCTTTCCATTAATGCATATCTGTTTCTTTAAAAGTAACCCCCCAAGCTACCAGTTTAGTTGTATTTTATTGCTTCAAAGACAATGGAACCAGGTAATCAAGATCATTCCCTTTGTGCAACAGACAATTCAGCTTCAGCACTTGCAGCACACTTGCCACTGTGTCCCATTTGAGCCTCATCAATTCAGTTACAAAAACATCATTTTCCAGCACTGGGAGTGACAGAATAGAAACAATAATAGGAGAAAGAACCTATGGGCCCTTTAAAATAGAAGGGTCAGCAAAGGATTTTAAAGTGGTTTACATATTGATTTTAAACACATGCACTTTCACTGGGACAGCCATTTGGAAACCTCAAAGAAGGCAGTGTATATTATGTATTGCTTCTTAACAAGAAGGAAAAGTGCCTTCAGAATGACTGGCAAAGCCACCTCCCTCTTCCAGGCACAGAGAGATCTCGATTAGAACAAAGCATAATCAGGAGTCACACTGGAGAATGCTCCAATTAAATAGTTGCTTTTATGGAATAGTGAAGAAAGGCAAAGCACTTCAGTACTGCTCTCTCGTCGATAAGAACCCCAAGGAAAAGTATTCGCAGTATTCAGTTGGAGCCAAGTAGCAATTTTATTCATAAAAACAATTCCTTAATGCACTCTGGTTTCTCTATACAGCCTTCAGAAAAAAAAAAAAAAAAAAGAAAAAAAAAGGGCTTGCTATGGGTGGTGTGTTTCTTGGAGAACAGAATGTTTCATTTTGTTCTAATTCATTATATTACTGAATTAAACTTTGATGTATTGGTCTCAACAAGTGCTTCATGCTGACTGTATTGTGTATCATAGTATAATCACTCCCCATGCATTTCACACTAGCTGGCTGATTAATGTAATAGATTACCTGCAGCACTGATGGCAAAAGGGAATCATTGCCCTTCTGCACACTGAACTCCAAATGTGCATTAGAAGTAGTATAGGTGTAACACTGGGACCAAAAAAAAACATCTAGTTCCTTAAGTCTTCCTTTCTCTGGCTGCATAGCTCTGCTCCAAGGGTTAAAGTCACATGTATTCAGCCGAAACAGGTATTTACATTTTGAGATTTTATTTTAAGTTGTCATCAACTACATACTCTGATCAGTGTGTGTCAAGTAATGAAAACTCCTGCTCTGGGCTTCCTATGTTTCAACTTCTAGCATAATGGAAATAGGAACTAACCAAGCAAGTCTGTCATTTTGCATGAGCCCCTTTTTCTGGTCTATGCTTTTTTTTAGTTTGCTTTACAAATTGCCATAACAGACACCCTGCCATTTGACAAAAGGGTTTCAAAAAGAAATTTGCTTGACACTGCAGTCTTCCTAAGACAGCACTTAAGTATCTGTCACATGTCCAGTAAATGCCCTTTTATGCACTTCTAGTACCCTATATCCATATCTGATCACCGTTGCAAGGTATGAGCTATTAGACCACAAATGCAGGGGAAAGCAAAAAGCACCTGCAAATTAGCCTCATTGATTAATTTCCCTAACATTCACAAAACAATGAATCCATTTACTCACAAACAATCAATTAAAGATAAAAGCATTGCTAATACTAGCACAAATAGTACAAAAATGCTCTTTTATGAGCATCTTATGTTTCTTTGCTTTTTTTTTAGCAGTTACCAATATTTACAGCTAGGTGGTGAACACAAAGTATACTCTTGCCCACAGAATAGAATAGCTATTTTATCAATTATTTTAACTGGTAATTCACTCTCAGCAGTCACAATCTACTTTCAGAGACTTTGACAATTTTCAGAACAAAAGTTGGTGTGTCTACTAACTATAAATGCACTACCCTACCTCTCCTTAAATTGATGAATGAATTCCTCTCACATTTAATTTTCCGAGGAAGATGTAAAATTGTAAAGTTTGAGAAGAACAAAACAAGATATACAGGGAAATACAAGATATAGATATAGATATAGATATACAAGATATAGAGGGAAATACCTGTCACTCTTCAAAACAGTGGAGCAGATACAAAATACTCCATTGCATAGTGGGACTAGTCAGAAAAAAATACTTCACAGAATCACAGAATCATCTAGGTTGGAAGAGACCTCCAAGATCACCTAGTCCAACCTCTGATCTAACATTAACAAGACCTCCACTAAACCATATCACTAAGGACTACATCTAAACGTCTTTTAAAGACCTCCAGGGATGGCGACTCAACCACTTCCCTGGGCAGCCCATTCCAATCCCTAACAACCCTTTCAGTAAAGAAGTTCTTCCTAACATCCAACCTAAACCTCCCCTGGCGCAACTTTAGCCCCTTGTCCTATCAACGGGCACGTGGGAGAATAGACCAATCCCCACCTCTCTACAGCCTCTTTAAGGTACCTCTAGAGAGCAATAAGGTCGCCCCTGAGCCTCCTCTTCTCCAGGCTAAACAACCCCAGCTCCCTCAGCTGCTCCTCGTAAGACTTGTTCTCCAGACCCCTCACCAGCTTCATTGCCCTTCTCTGGACTCTCTCGAGCACCTCCATGTCCTTCCTGTAGCGAGGGGCCCAAAACTGAACACAGTACTCAAGGTGCGGCCTCACCAGAGCCGAGTACAGGGGGACAATCACTTCCCTAGTCCTGCTGGCCACACTGCTTCTTATGCAAGCCAGGATGCTGTTGGCCTTCTTGGCCACCTGAGCACACTGCTGGCTCATATTCAGCTGCCTATCAACCAGTATTCCCAGGTCCTTCTCTGCCAGGCAGCTTTCCAACCACTCATCTCCCAGCCTGTAGCTCTGCTTGGGGTTGTTGTGCCCCAAGTGCAGGACATGGCACTTGGCCTTGTTGAACTTCATACAGTTGACCTCAGCCCATCGGTCCAGCCTATCCAGATCCTCCTGCAGAGCCTTCCTACCCTCGAGCAGATCGACACATGCACCTGACTTGGTGTCGTCTGCAAACTTTCTGAGGGTGCACTCAATCCCCTCATCCAGATCATCGATAAAGATATTGAAGAGGACCGGCCCCAGCACTGAGCCCTGGGGGACTCCACTAGTGACCGGCCTCCAACTGGATTTGACTCCATTCACCACAACTCTTTGGGCCCGGCTATCCAGCCAGTTTTTAACCCAACGAAGCATACACCAGTCCAAGCCATGAGCAGCCAGTTTCTTGAGGAGAATGTTGTGGGAAACAGTGTCAAAAGCCTTACTGAAGTCAAGGTAGATCACATCCACAGCGTTTCCCTCGTCCACTAAGCGTGTCACTTTGACATAGAAGGAGATCAGGTTCGTCAAGCAGGACCTGCCTTTCATAAACCCATGCTGACTGGGCCTGATCGCCTCGTTGCCCTGCAAGTGCCGCGTGACGACACTCAAGATAATCTGCTCCTTGAGCTTCCCTGGCACTGAAGTCAAACTAACAGGCCAATAGTTCCCCGGGTCTACCCTCCGGCCCTTCTTGTAGATAGGCGCCACATTTGCTAGCCACCAGTCGATTGGGACCTCCCCTGATAGCCAGGACTGCTGATAAATAATGGAAAGCGGCTTGGCCAGCTCCTCCGCCAGTTCTCTCAGTACCCTCGGGTGGATCCCATCCGGCCCCATTAACTTGCATACATCTAAGTGCATTACGACAGGTGCCAGTAATCTACTGTTGGTAATGAAGGAGGAAGGAAATCACCCTCAGAAAAGATGGACAGAATTCATCTCTACAGAATGGCAGCCTGCTTTCATTCACTGGGGAAATGAAAGTGACAACAACAATTGAGACACTCTACGGTCATGACAGCAATTTCTTTAAGTTATCATCCATAACTCAGGCCTTAGAGCAGCAAAACTATCTTGCGATGCTAATTCAGAAGTATTGTTAATTTAGTGCCTCCAGTAGCAGATACACTGATATATATTAACAGCTTATTCTGTGAAAGAGCAGATGCAACCTTAAGTGCATGAACTGCAGGTATACATTTTGTAACTGTATGGCAACCACACCACAGCAGCTAAGACTAAACAAACCAACAGTAAGAAAAGGATTACCAATTAAGCAAGGACAGCCTATTGAATATGATACAGTTGTAGAGAGAAATATCTAAGCTATCACTCCACCTAGAAAGCTCATGATGGAGCAACATGGGTGTTCCTACAGCTTTCACTTCAAGCCCAAAATGTAATATGTGCAATTGATTCATATAAACTAAGAAACTTTAAGGTAACTTTATTTTCTGAAGCTGTGGGGCATTAATACTCTCTTCAACATTAAGACAGAACATGATTCAATTAGAATTTCAGATACACGAAGTAATCATGTAAATATGGCTATGTGCCTGGCACTCAAATCTGAAAATTACAGCTTTGCCATACCATTTCAGAAATAGCACAAAATATGGGGAAAAGAGCATATTTCTGCTGTAAAGCTGATCCTAAAAAGGGATTGCACAAAATATGCAGCTCTAGAGAAATGGTGTTAGAGCACAAAAACTGTAATGAATGCTTAACTTTAGTGATTGTTTTTCATGGCAGCCCTGAAGTAGTCACCAAATCTGGCATCGGGAAGAATTTCTCTAGGAGCATATTGGCAACAACCCTAGCTGCTTCTGTCCTTTTCTCCCCTCCCTTAAGTACTAAGCAGAGATAATCTGTTAAGAACAGCTGGCATGTCCCATTCATACAAGTTTGTCTCTCTAATTGCAAAGGGAAGGAATGCCTGAGATAGAAATATAGATGGAGAACAGCTTCATTTAGTTAAGGTTAAAAGAATAAAACTTGGTATTTTCTAGAGATTAACATAAACTTGTATCAGAAAAAAAGTCAGTGGTTTTTGAATCAAAGAAGCGTTATTTAAAACTTAATCATTGGTTTGCTCATGGCAAAAATGTAATTAATACTCTCAATCTATAATGATTCCTTGCCTAAATTCAACATTTAGAATTTTTAGATTTTTTTTTAATGCATTAAAGTGTAGAGTACCCAGCTAGATGTACAGAATGCCTTTCAAGCTCTCAGTTTTGTGAAATACAAGAACCAACAGAGATCAGGATCAGCAGAACAAAAGCCCAGAACACATTTGCCAGTTATCCATGGCCCTGCCTTACAAACAGCTCTCTGGATACACCCTCTTCCTCATGACACAGCCATCATATTTTTGTTCCATAAAAAGATAATCCTTGACTCAAAAACAAACAAACAAACAACAGAACAAAACCAGCTTCCCTCCCCCTTAAACTGTTCTTAAATATTAAAATGGAGGAAATCTGCTAGAAATGTTTGTTTTGAAACATGCATATTACATGAGGTTTCTTCAAAGCAAAGGCAGGCAAGAAGATATAAAGATACTTATAACAGGGAACTTCTGCTGAGTCTCTGGGAGAAAAAGAGAGTTTATTTCTGGTGGAAGAAGGGACAGGCAACTCAGGGAGAGTACAAGGAAGTTGCTAGCATAGGCAGAGAAAAAAATCAGGAAGGCTAAGGCCCAGCACGAGCTCAACCTGGCCGCTATAGTTAAAGACAACAAAAATATTTTTATAAATATATTAAAGGTAAGAGGATGGTCAAGGAGAATCCCCATCCTTTCCTGGACACACGGGGGAACATGACTACTGAGGGTAAGGAAAAGGCTGAGGTTCTTAATGCCTTCTTTACATCTGTCTTTACTAGCCAGACCACTTATCCTCGGGGTACTCAGCCTCCCAACCTGGAAGTCTGGGACGGGGAGCAGAAGAAATCCCCCACGATTCAGGTGGAAACAGTTAGAGACCTGCTACTCCACCTGGACTGTCACAAGTCCATGGGGCCAGATGGGATTCACCCAAGGGTGTTGAGGGCATTGGCGGATATGATTGTCGAGCCTCTTTCCATCATCTATCACAGATCATGGTCATCCGAAGTGGTCCCGGGTAACTGGAGACTTGATAATGTGACGCCCATCTATCAGAAGGGTCGTAAGGAGGACCCGGGGAACTACAGGCTTCTCAGCCTGAACTCTGTGCCAGGAAAGGTGATAGAACAAATCATCTTCAGTGCAACCACACAGCATGTGCAAGACAAACAAGGGATCAGGCCCAGCCAGCATGGGTTCATGAAAGGCAAGTCCTGCCTGACCAACCTCATCTCCTTCTATGACCGGGTGACCCGCCTGGTGGATGAGGGAAAGGCTGTTGACATAGTCTACCTAGACTTCAGCAAGGCCTTTGACACTGTCTCCCACAGCATTCTCCTGGAGAAGCTGGCAGCCCATGGCTTGGACAGGTACACTCTTTGCTGGGTTAAAAACTAGCTGGACGGCCAGGCCCAGAGAGTGGTGGTGAATGGAGTGAAATCCAGCTGGCAACTGGTCATGAGTGGTGATCCCCAGGGGTCGGTGTTGGGGCCCACCTTCTTTAATATCTTTCTTGATGATTTGGATGAGGGAATTGAGTGCACCCTCAGTAAGTTTGCAGATGACACCAAGTTGAGGGGAAGTGTTGATCTGCCGGAGGGTAGGAAGGCTCTGCAGAGGGACCTGGACAGGTTGGGTCAATGGGCAGAGGCCAGTGGGATGAGGTTCAACATGGCTAAGTGCCGGGTCCTGAACTTTTGCCACGACAACCCCATGCAACACTGCAGGCTTGGGGCAGAGTGGTTGGAAAGCTGTGCAGAGGAAAAGGATCTGGGGGTGTTGGTCAACGCTCGCCTGAACATGAGCCGGCAGTGTGCCCAAGTGGCCAAGAAGGCCAAAGGCATCCTGGCTTGTATCAGAAATAGTGTTTTGGGCCCCTCACTTCGAGAAAGACATCGAGGCCCTGGAGAGTGTCCAGAGAAGGGCTATGAAGCTGGTGAAGGGTCTGGAATACAAGTCCTATGCGGAGCGGCTGAGGGAACTGGGGTTGTTTAGTCTGGAGGAGAGGAGGCTCAGGGGAGACCTTATTGCTCTCTACAACTACCTGAAAGGAAGTTGTGGGGAGCTGGATGTTGGCCTCTTCTCGCAGATAACTAGTGATAAAACAAGAGGGAATGGCCTCAAGTTGCGCCAGGGGAGTTTTAGGTTGGAAATGAGGAGACATTTCTTCTCAGAAAGAGTAGTCAGACATTGGAATGGGTTGCCCAGGGAGGTGGTGGAGTCCCTGGGGGTGTTTAAGGAAAAGTTGGACCTAGTGCCTAGGGACATGGTTTAGTGGGTGATATTGGTGGTAGGGGGATGGCTGGACCAGAAGATCTTGGAGGTCTTTTCCAGCCTTAATGATTCTGTGATTCTGTGGTTCTGTGATTCTGTGATTCTATAATAGTGAAAATGGTAGTTCACAAAAATAAATAAATAATAATAATAATAATCTGATCCTGTAATCTACATGTTGACAGACTGTTGGGCTCCATCTCTCCTCCAAGCAGTAGATACTTGTGTCTTATATTCTTCTACTCGACTGCTTTCAACAGATCAGACTTCTGGGATTTAATTTAACAGTTTCAACTTTATTAATCTGTCACAAGAACAGCCTCACTTTGATAATGGTAGCTACTCCAATTATGGCTAGGTCTAGGGTTGAAAAGTACAATGACTCATTCGTGGCACATGAGAAGCAATAAAATGTTGCATTAAAGTTTTACAGCTTTAAAAATGTGGTCACTTTTTTCATTTAATTTGTCACTTAGCTTTTACTAAGAGGACATTTAAACTGCAGTAAAAGGCAAATGGGGCTTTTAGTTTAAATGTAATCACCATATTTAAATGATTTGTGATAGTGCAGTGTCTGAGTGAGAACGCTTGTTTCACAGTGGGCCCTGATGGTGATATGTGACATTTATATTCAGATCCTGTATTATCCATGTGGCTAAATGGCTTCCAATTTCATTTCACATCCAGAAGCCTGCAGAAAACACCAATTAACTTGCAGATCCCATTTACCGACAAAACCCAGCTTTTTCTCAACGTCTGGCATCTGGCAGTACGCAACATTTAATTTCAAAGCAGAGCCTTGCAGTCATCATGATCCCTGTGCTGGGGCACAAAGTCAAATTTTCCCTTTTGATTAAAGAAATATTTTTACTTTTGTAGGTCACAAGCAACTATTACTTAATTTTGATGTATGAATATTAAAGAATTACTGCTGTAGTAAGATTGCACGGACCATGTTGTTCCCTCTAAACTACAAAGGTTAACTGACCTTTCCTTGAAATCAGAGATCTCAGTTCAACAGGCATCAGCAGATATTTATTGTGCGTTTCCATATTCCTCCATTTTGTCAATGCAAATTAATTAAAAGGCAAACCAAGGGGCTTCAGATAATTAATCATTCCAGTAGACTGAAGTCTTCAACTATGGTTGCTGAGAGTTAAACACCTAAAGATCAGCATGTGGAATTTAACTCCCAAGACATCATTTATACAGCAACAATGTGCAGAATTCCAGCTCAGCTCTAAACTCTGAAAAGTGCATTAACATATTAGTGGCAAATTGGAAGTGTTCACCAGTGCATCACTGAAGTCACATATACATTCTTCTAGCATGAGAAGTATATGAGCAAGGCTTACAGCTTCAGCTTGTAATCCTGATACTTCCAATACTGCACCTTTAGAGTTCTGTAAGTAACATTTAGCTCAACCCATTCTTTGACATACAATAGGGGAATCAGATGAGCAGAAGTATTATATTCTTCCTCTTGATCTTGATCTAAAGACTTCAAAAAAAAAAAAGCCATAACTAGCTAGTTAACTTGAGACCATTGGAACTGTAAATTGCTTACTGAATTAGGACTTTATATTAGAAAATTGCCAGGCTTACACTTAGATGTGAAGTATTTTTATTTATTATTTTTTAAATCAGCATCTTTGAACACTCAAACCCAGTCTGACTTCTACTGAAGTCAACACAATTTACTTCAGTAGAAACAGATCAGAGACCAGTGTGTCCTTCCAGTACCCTTGCCAAATTGCCTTGCAATTTGTCCTGGTTTCAGCTAGGATAGAGTTAATTTTCCTCCTAGTAGCTGGTAGGGTGCTATGTTTTGGATTAGGATGAGAAGAGTGCTGATAACATGCTGATGTTTTAATTGTTGTAGAGCAGTGCTTACACCAAGCCAAGGACTTTTCAGCTTCTCGCTCTGTCCTGCTAGCGAGCAGGCTAGGGATGCAGCAGGAGCTGGGAGGGGACAGACCCAGGACAGCTGACCCAAACTGGCCAAAGGGGTATTCCATACCATCTGACGTCATGCTGAACAATATATAGGGGTGGCTAGCCGGGGTGGGGGGGGGGCCGGCTGCTCGGGGATAGGCTGGGCATCGGTCAACGGGTGGTGAGCAATTGCATTGTGCATCACTTGTTTGTACACATTATTAGTAGTAGTACTATTATCATTAGTATTATTATTTTCCTTTCTTTTCTGTCTTAATAAACTGTCTCTATCTCAACCCACAGGCTTTCATTTCTTTCTAATTCTCTCCCCCCATCCCAGAGAGGGAGGGGGGAGGGTGAGTGAATGGCTGTGTGGTGCTTAGCTGCCGGCCGGGTTAAACCACAACAGTCCTTTTGGTGCCCAACGTGGGGCTTGAAGGGTTGAGATAACAACAGATCTGACCAGAGTGTGTTAAACCAAAATTGGTAGAAATATTATACGTGCTTAATTGTTGCTAGTCACAATGTTGATTCCTTTGATCTCAGGTCTGCTGTGCCTGTTTTCCAAATTGAGTTATATAGCACATTACTTACTGTATGTGCTCCCTGTCGTGCTGTTTCTCCTTTCCGGGCCCTGGTTTAAGGTTATTATTTTACTGTACAGTGTAACACTGGCTTATGATATGATAAAATTGCTGGTCATGAGACTAACCTGGTACTTGTACTCAGCACTGTCGTCGACTCTGTACTTTGGAAACCATATCTCAGAAACTATTAACAATTACACCTATTACCTTTTTTCTTCAGGGAGCCAGTCTATGGAGGGGACGGGGGAGATATTTTTTCCCACTTGTTCACTCTTCCTTTCTCCTTCACCCCCCTCTTATCCTCCAGGCTAGTTACGATACCTCTTCAAGTCTTTGAATATCCTTGGGATGTTCAGACCAGCATGTTCTTATTGTTATGTCTCCTGAATGCACTTCAGGCTTTGTTTAAGGTTAAACAACTACTGAGGAATCTCATCCAGAGATCTGTCCTGAGGCGGGATAGTTGTGAGTGGCAGGGAGTGTGGGAGGATATGGGCAGGCATCTAGAGCAGTGGGCACTTCCGGTGCTTTGGAAATTCACCCCTGAACAACTGCAAAATCCTAAAAAACTGGTAGAATGCTTGAAAAAGGTGTGTCATCACCCTGGCAATACCAGAGATACACAAATCACTGCAACGTGCTGGGGTCTGGCCTATACCTATCGAGCTGCAATCGATGTCACTATAACCCTAGTGACAGGCCCAACGGCCACTCCAAACCCTGCAGCCACTTCAGCCCCTGTGGCCACTCCAGCCTCTGCGGCTACCCCAGCCCCTGCGGCCCCTCCAAGCCCTATAAGAGGCCCAGCGGCCACTCCAACCTCAGCAGCGACTCCAACCCTTGTGACAGGCCCAGCGGTTGTTCCAAACCCTGTGACGGGCCCGGCAGCCGTTCAAAGCCCTATGAGGGGCCCTGTGGCTGTTCCAACCCCTGTGATGGGCCCAGTGGTCGTTCCAACCCCTGTGACGGGCCCTGAGGCCATTCCAACCCCTGAGACTGGCCCTGTGGCTGTTCCAACCCCTGTGACGGGCCCTGCGGCTGGGTCGGGGAAACAGAGTGTAGCAGTGCAAGTTGCCCCTGTAACCATGATGAAAGAATGGATGAGAAAGTCAGGTTGTTTAGAACGCAGAGGAACTCCTACTCAGACTGGGGAGGAAGAAGACGACAAGATAGGCTACTCCGCAGTGGCTGGGCCATCACACGAATGGGAAGATGAAGAGGAATATATCATAAAAGCATCAATAACTACCCGAGGCCTATCCCAGCGTGAGCTACGAGATATTCGAAAGGATTTCGGTCATTGTCCAGGTGAGCACCTTGTCACCTGGTTGCTCCGGTGCTGGGACACCGGAGCCAATAGTCTGGAATTAGAGGGCAGGGAAGCAAGGCAGCTGGGATCCCTTGCTAGGGACACAGGCATTGACAAAGCCATTGGAAAATGAGCACAAATCTTCACCCTCTGAAGGCATCTCCTGTCAGGTGTGAAGGAAAGGTATCCCTGCAAGGAAGATCTTGTATGTCTACCAGGCAAATGGACCACTATGGAGAAGGGAATCCAGTACCTGAGGGAATTAGCTGTAGGGGAGGTGATTTATGGGGACCTAGACAATGAACAGCTATCCACAGATCCAGATGAAGTCAAGTGTACATGACCCATGTGGCGGAAGTTTGTACGGAGTGCACCATCATCATATGCCAGCTCATTGGCAGTAATGATCTGGAAAGACCATGAGGAACCCATGGTGGATGAATTGGCTAAACAACTCCGGTGGTACCAAGAAAGTCTCCTCTTCCCTACAGGCCTGCATCTCAGCTGTGGAAAAACTTTCTCAAGATTTCCACCAACTAAAAGAGAATACTTTGGAGAAACTTTCTGAAGTTTCCAACCAACTCAGAGAGACTTTATCTTCTTTCCCACCTGTACAATCCTGTGTCTCAGCTATCAGGGGCAAGCATCCTTCTGTTCAAGGAAGAAGATATCGTGGGTACACAGGTACTACCCGTGCCACCCTGTGGTTTTACCTACGTGACCATGGAGAATACATGAGAAAATGGGATGGAAAATCTACCTCGACCCTAGAGGCATGGATACTTGAGATGCAAGAAAAAGCAACCACAAAAGGGGGGTTTCTCTGAGAAACTTGCTGCTCCTATTTCCAGCAGGCAGTCCCCCAGACACAGAAATGAATACTATGACCAGGACTAGAGGGGCCCTGCCTCCAGCCAGGGGAGGAAAGGGACAATTGGGTTTATTGGACTGTGTGGATTCAATGGCCTGGCATGTCAGACCCAAGGCTTTAGTAGACACAGGTGCACAGTGTACTGTAATACCATCAAGCTTATAAAGGGCCAGAACCCATCCGTATTTCTGGATGGAGAGGGGGATCCCAGCAGTTAACTGTATTAGAGGCTGAAGTGAGTCAGTCTAACTGGGAAGGAGTGGCAAAAGCACCGTATTGTGACTGACCTGGATGCTCCGTGCATCCTTGGCATAGACTATCTTAGAAGAGGATATTTCAAGGACCCAAAAGGGTACCGGTGGGCTTTTGGCATAGCTGCCTTGAGTACAGAGAAGATTAAGCAGCTGTCTACCTAGCCCGGTCTCTCACAGGACCCTTCTGTTGTGGGGTTGCTGAGGGTCAAAGAACAGCAGGTGCCAATTGCTACCACAGCTGTGCACCGGCGGCAATATCGCACCAACCGAGACTCCCTGATTCCCATCCATAAGCTAATTCGTCAACTGGAGAGCCAAGGAGTGATCAGCAAGACTCATTCACCTTTTAATAGTCCCATATGGCCAGTGCGAAAGTCTAGTGCTTCGGTGAACAATTGCTGAACAATTAATATGGGCATTGGCCAGGGTGGGGGACGGGCTGTTCGGGGATAGGCTGGGCATCAGTCAGCGGGTGGGGAGCAATTGCACTGTGCATCACTTGTTTGTACACATTATTATTAGTAGTACTATTATCATTAGTATTATTATTTTCCCTTCTTTTCTGTCCTAATAAACTGTCTTTATCTCTACTCACAGGCTTTCATTTCTTTCTAGTTCTCTCCCCCCATCCCACAGAGGGAGTAGGGAGGGTGAGCAAACGGCTGTGTGGTGCTTAGCTGCCGGCCAGGTTAAACCACAACAGAGGTCTATAATCTCAACTAGACAGACTTTAGCTTAATGCTTCATTTAGCGTGAACATAATTTATGCTAACATTATATCTAGTCTTAGCCCCACTAGGCATTGTACAATCAATCATGGTCATCTTTAACCTTTACAAGTGCAAAGTTCAAAAGTTTTGCTTTCGACTTTTCCTTTCTAAAGGAAGGAATTATTTTTGCATTGATTTAATTTCATTTATCTTAATTTTGCACCTTTAAAATGTATCAAGACCATTATGAGTTTTGGCTCTGTTCTCCACAATGTTTATATATTGTCCCATGGGGCATCATCTGCAAGTTTTTAATATGTATTTATATATATATAAATACATATATATATGCATCTTCCATGCCACATAAATCAGGAATAGACATGTTGGCCAGAACACATCTCAGGGCAAGCTTCTCTAAGTGTAGACTTGAAGTGTCTTTCCAGATTGAATGAAAGCGCAGGTAACTAATAGAAGTTCTATGAACAACAAGGCAATTTCATCTAGACTGTGTGTCTTCAACTTGCTCTGAGAAAGCCTCCAAGACAGCATCCAAAACCTTACTACAGCTAAGATATGCCACATTAATCCCTTCAATGCACAGAGAAACAAATTAAATTTA
The DNA here is from genome assembly GCF_009769625.2 of Cygnus olor. Classification (NCBI taxonomy): domain Eukaryota; kingdom Metazoa; phylum Chordata; class Aves; order Anseriformes; family Anatidae; genus Cygnus; species Cygnus olor. The sequence continues at coordinate 3,534,525 of NC_049199.1, forward strand.
CCATGTATTTTAAATATTTCAGGTTGTCTTTTATCACTATCTTCTACATGATTATACACTAACTGGCTAGTAGTTTGTTCCGGTACCTTACACTCTATGAAAGCAATGCTGGTGGTTACTTTATTAATATAATAGGTCCCATTCACTTACCGTCCTTTAAAATGTTGGTGACGTTTACCTTCAAGTTATTTTTTTTTCTCCTTTCTATCACAAATTCGTATACATTTTGAGAACTTCTGAAGCAGTTAAAAACAGTTCAAAACTGTGCCATTGAGTTTTGGAACACTTTAGAGCAAGTGCCCTCAGACTTCATCAGTTTAAATATTCCTTGCCCATTTCAGCCTGCATTCCTCTCTATGTTGTACAAGTCATTTAACTGGTCACAACTGATCTTTCCTGTAGAGCAGTGTTAATTGTTTTAGCCCTCTGTTATTTGATCTCCTTCCCTATGTAATGGACCTTTGCTTTCCCTTGTTGAAATCTTCTCATACTCTTAATGAATCTCCTCTTTTTGCCTTCTATTTCCCTCTACTTGCAAAATTATTTTTACCTTAACCTTTCTAGTTTAGCACTGTGGTTTATATACTTACCCTCAGTTTTGTACATTTCCACTTTTTGTTTTATTCTTTTTAGATCCTCAGGTTACTTACAACCTGCTGCAATTGTACTTGTTTCACACCATGCTTCTGAGAGGACTGCAATTGTCTCATGGAGTAGATCAGAAATTCAATTTCATCCAACCTTAACTGAACAAACAAAACTGCAGAAGACTCTAACCTGTTTTACCTAGTACCATGATAAAGTTTCTCTCCACCCCCAAACATGCAATTGTTTCTTCATTATACACATGAAGACCTAGATGATTTTGTTCATTTACCAAGTTCATCCCAGAGCTGCCTATACTTGTCAGTCATTGCAGTTCCTTGTTGTCTCCAAAGTGACAGACGAGGGTCGGCCATGAACTGTTCTGTTATCAATGTCAACATGCGAGCTCCATTTGAATCTCTCATCTTTAGCATCTCTCGCACCTAGGAAACGAGCCTTTTAATACAAACTTGGAAAAAACACACACCACAGTACAAACAACATGCTGCAGTGATAAACATTCAACCTCTCTGTTAAATAAGAAATATGATTAATATATCTGAAGTGAAATTTTTAAGTAGAAAAAGTCTGCCTTCCCAATTTTAACAATGATTTTTGATTTCAGTATCACATTGCAATTCTTCAAACACACGTCCACAAGTAATCCACAGGTGTATTATGCAAGCTACTGCAAGACTATTATTTCCACAGGTTTCGCCGACATTTTGGGGTGTGCAAATCTGCAGATGTTTGAAATGTTACTTCATATCCTTAAACTGATCTCAAGATGCACCAGATTGTGGGCCACTGTTGTACAATAGCTCATTATTAACTTGTCATCACATTCACAAGGCTTTGTATTGTTTTAGAACAACAGAACTTGGAGTAAGACACTAACAAGTACAGACTGGCTGGAGGAATGGGGGAGACAAAAAAGGGAAGGTTTAGAATACTCAACACACCTTTGCAAAAAGCAAATTGAGCTGCTTCCCTGATCCATGGTATCCGCTCTGGGAGAGGAAGAGTTTAACTTGTTCTTGGACCTGTTCCTCATCCAAATGCCAGCAGTTTTCATCATCTATGCTAGCACCTGCTGTTGGGTCAGGAGCACCTGAAAACAGCAAGAAAAGAAATCATTATGTTCTACATAAAGATAAAAGGTTCATGGGTCCAAGGGAGAGGAGTACTGCAGAGGGTTATGGATTTGTGTTTTGTCCTGTTTTAGACATCTTGGCTTTAATCTAAACATTCTTTAAAATAGACTTAAATTTCTCCTCAGTAGTCTTAAGCACTTAGTGGGGAAAAAATGACAGCCTACAAAATGCTATTTAAATAAAAAATATTTTATAATAAAACATTAAAATAAATATGACTTTTTCCTCCCATCTCAGCAGGTATAATAGAATGCTTTTACAAGGAAAATTATACATTGCATAGTACTTCTACAACTGTGATGTTAAAACCACTCTCCCCAAAACACCTGTATAATTCCTGTACCTTCTGCAATCTTGCTCAGGTTTAAGTGACTGCTGCTATTGATGAACATGAGGAAAATCATCACCTCGGTGCCTCTGAACTGTGATGGCTCTGCAAAGCTAAACAAAGAGTAAAAAAATCCCCAGACAAATCCAAAGTCTTAAAGCACTGAAGGCATTTCCATCATAAGTAAGAGTTACAGCTGTGTAAGACTGTGGTGCTTCTGAAGGAGCATTTTTACATAGGCAATGTAATCAGCACAGAGTCAATTCAGAGTAACTCTACCTGAATTAGCCTAGTGAAAACTAAAGTAACTGTTTTTATATCAGGAAGCACTTCAGCCACAGGTTGCTCTAACTCAAATTTTACAGTTGAGATAAGTGATTTTCTATTGGTAGCCTCCTCTGAAGGCTGACAAAATTAACTAAATTATCTCCATTAATTTTCAAGAAGATGTTAGAAATTGAATCACATTACACAACTTATCACCTTTAAATCCCAGCCTATGTTACCTCTGTAGCCAATACTAAAAGGATACTGGAGGAAAGGAAAATTACATGAACAGATTTGAAAATGCTTGCTTTCAAAGAAGTCCTGAGAACTTGAAAAATAAAGACAGCTACAGCTCTTCAGATGTATAGAAATTAAACATCGATTCTATTGATTTAAGCCTTCATTTCACAATTGCAGCTCTGACATGTAGGTGAAGATTTTCAGCAGTTGCAGGGAATGGTAGTATCTTTATTCAATGAAAACACAACTGGAAGATTTAAAAGTTCAGAGGGATGTCTTGTCTACTAGTTGGCGAGAGTCCAAAAAAAATCTTCCAGCTCAGCAACTTCCTATGCTTTTTCCAACTTCAGAAACTACAACTGGGAATGCTGCACTGCTGTCCTTACACATATATACTTAGATTAATAAGAAATTGTATCTTTGAACATGTGAAAGAACTCTCCTGCACCCACAAGAACCATAAGAGTGTCTCAGAAGACAGGAATCAAGTCCAAGACAGTACAAAAAAAAAAACAAAAAAAAAAAACACCACAAACAAACCAAACCAAACCAAAAAAAAAAAAAACACAAAAAAAACAAGGAATGAAAAAATTCCTCTTCTGTGAGTGCTTCCATCTTTACTGTGCTAGTTTTAAGGGACTTTCAACTCAATCAGGTACATGGAACACATGCTGATAAGTCTTCAGTTGCAAAGAATGAGATAAAAAGGGAAATCAAGCCACATGAGAATGAGCAGTGCAGCTGTTGCACAGACCCAGGTTTGTAGTATCACCTTGCAAATAGCTTAAGTATTTCATTGCTCTAAAACACAGAGAAAAGACCTCTGAATATGAATTATATAAAAGCACTGATATACAAAATACACTTATAGTTATCCCTCACTTCAGTGGAGATTTATCTTTAAATAATGTTCGTATGACTACTTTTAAATTGTATTAAAAAGCCCAAGATTCCTCAGCTAAGCTTCCCTATTTAGGGAAAAAACAAACAAACAACAAAAAAAAACATTCCTTCTGGAGAACAAGTCTTATGAGGAGTGGCTGAGGGAGCTGGGGTGATTTAGCCTGGAGAAAAGGAGGCTTGGGGGAGACCTTATTGCCCTCTATAATTACCTTAAAGGAGGCTATGGCAAGGTGTAGTGGGTTTACGTGGCAAGGTTTTCGTAGCAGGGGGCCATAGGGGTGGCTTCTGTGAGAAGGATCTAGAAGCTGCCCCATGTTTGGTAAGGGCCCCACTGCTGACCAGAGCTGAGCCAATAAGCGATGTTGCTTTGCACCTCTGTGAGAGCATATTTAAGACAGGGGAAAGAAAAAAAAAAACATGCTGCGCCACACAGCAGTGTGGAGAGGAGTGAGGAACAGCTTTGCAAGCGCCAAGGTCAGTGAAGAAGGAGGGGGAGAGGTGCTCCAGGCGCCGGAGCAGAAGTCCCCTGCGGCCTGTGGTGAGGACCATGGTAAAGTAGGCTGTCCCCCTGCAGCCCATGGAGTACCACGGTGGAGAAGGGTTCCACGCTGCAGCCTGTGGAGGAGACCACGGTGGAGCAGGTGGACCTGCACCGACGGAGACTGCGGCCTGTGGAAGACCCCTGCTGGAGCAGATTCCGGGCTGGACCTGTAGCCCGTGGAGAGGAGACCACGCAGGAGCAGGTGACCTGGCAGGAGCTGCTGCCCGTGGGGGATCCAGGTTGGAGCAGTTTGCTCCTGAGGGATGGACCCTGTGGTACGGACCCATATCTGGAGCAGTTCTTGAAGAGCTGCTGCCTGTGGCAAGCCCACGCCGGATCAGTTCAGCAAGGACTGCATCCCATGGGAGGGACCCCACAGCACAGGGGACGAGAGTGACCGAGAAGGAGCGGCGGCGAAGAAGCGCTATAGACTGACCATAACCCCCCTTCCCCCGTTCCCCTGTGCTGCTCAGGGGGGAGGAGGTGGAAGAGGGTGGATGGGGGGAAGGTGCTTTTGGTTTCTTTCCTTTGTTTCTCTCTTCTCTAGCTTGTTAGTAATAGGTAATAATTCTTACTGTCTCCCTATGCTGAGTCTGTTTTGCCCGTCACAATAATTACTGTGCGATCTCCTCATCCTTATCTCAACCCTTGAGCCCTTTTCATCATATTTTCTCCCCATTCCTCTTTGAGGAGGGGGAGTGAGAGAGCGGTTGTGGTGGAGCTCGGCCGCCCACCCGAGTAAAACCACCGCACAAGGTGGGGATGGGTCTCTTCTCCTAAACACCAAGTGATAAAACAAGAGGAAATGGCCTTAAGCTGCACCAGGGGAGGTTTAGGTTGGATATTAGGAAGAATTTCTTCACTGAAAGGGTTGTGAAGCATTGAAACACTTAGCACCAGCTAGGGTTGTAATTCACTGATCCTCAACACCCTTGACAGCCTTCAGCGGTAGCCACAGAATAATAAGGCTTGGAGTCTGAATGGGCGTAAGTCCAATATCCTGTCCCAGCCCCAACAGCAGCTGGGTGTCCCTCCAGTGCCACTGGGGAAGCCTCAGCTCTCGCTGCCCATATCACTCATTTTGGGGCCTACACATACCATTGTCTCCACGTCTCTCAACCAGGCACTTTTTCCAGGTTGTTGCATTCATTTACAATAAGGTGAATGCTCCTTGACTGAGCCTATCTCTTCTCCCATTCACACACTCTTCACTCTTGAGCAATGGACAGGATTTCTAAACTGCAACTTTTCTTCTGAAAAGATAGGACCAGGCTATTAGAGGAGAAACTGCAACAGGAATGCAGGAAGGCACTGACTTAAGATCTGAGAAATTAATTCCTAACAGTAATTGGCAGGAAGGGTCGAGCTCTGAAGGTTCGGTCCAAAGACAGTGGCTTTGCTCCAGGTCTAGCATGGCCCTGGATGGATACCACAAGGCTTTGAATGAAGGATGGCTTGGAGGCTGGCAGTCCTGAATGTCATCTCTGCAACACAATTTGGTACCAAGAGTAAATCCCTTTCCTCACTTACAAACTGGGGATAAATATTACTTATGTGCTTAAGAAGGGTGTCATGAGGATAAACTAGCTCACATTTGAACTATGAAAGTGAGAAGCACTGTATAATTATACTAAATATTAAAACCTGTAATTAAACTGTGTCAGTTTCTAGACATATTAATCTCCCTTCCTCCAACCTCTGGCTTTATAAAATTCTGCCATGACTGGTCTTTGAAATAGGTTTTATATGATGTATTTAAAGACAGTTAAATAAAATAGAGTATTTGTACTCAGTGTATAGATACAGCCAGACATATTTACTCATGCTTTTACTAAGATTAAAACAACCATAGCAATCAAAGCAGGAATACTGTGAGCAATTGTTTGTAACACTGAACACCCAAATAAAATTTGAAAACAGGGGTAACAAACTTTTATATTTATGGCCATAAAAGGCTACATGTTAAATATAATCAACTTCCAAGTTCTAAGAATCAAAAGCTTTTAAAATTAAACACTGATGATTTACATATCAATATTAAGTGCAACGGCTTTCAAAATGAGCAACCGCATTCAAGAACTGGTGTTGTATATGGAAAACAACCTCAAAATCTGTCCTGGTTTTGGCTGGGATAGAGTTAATTTTCCTCCTAGAAGCTGGTAGGGTGCTGTGTTTGGGATTCAGGATGAGAATAATGTTGATAATACGGTGATGTTTTAGTTGCTGCAGAGCAGTGCTTACACTAAGACAAGGTCTTTTCAGCTTCTCATACTGCCCTGCCAGCGAGGAGGCTGGGGGTGCACAAGAAGCTGGGAGGGGACAGAGCCAGGACAGCTGACCCAAACTGTCCGAAGGGATATTCCATACCACATGGTGTCATGCTGAACAATTAATATGGGGTGGCTGGCCGGGGGAGGGGATGGGGGACACCGCTGCTTGGGGTCTGGCTGGGCATCAATCAGTTAGTGGCTGGTGAGCAACTGCATTGTGCATCACTTGCTTTTATATTCTTTATTATTATTATTACCATCTTTATTATTTTTTCCCTTCCTTTTCTGTCCTATTAAACTGTCTATCTCAACCCACAAGTTTTTACATCGTTTTTTCCCCAATTCTCTCCCCATCCCACTGGGAGGGGAGGAGTGACCGAATGGCTGTGTGGTGCTTAGCTGTCTGCCAGGTTAAACCACAACAGTCCTTTTGGCATGAAGGGTTGAGATAACAACAGATTTGACCAGAGCATGTTAAAAGAAAATTGTTATAAGCATTAGATCAGTTTAATAACTGCTGATCACAATGTTGATTTTTTTGATCTCAGGGTTGTTGTGCTTGGTCTCAGCATTGTGTTGTATAGCACATTACTTACTGTATGTATTTCCTGTCATGCTGTTTATCATCTCTGGGGGCTGGTTTAAGGTTATCATTTTGTTGTACTATGTAACATTGGCATATGATATGACAAAATTGCTGGTCATGAAACCAATCTGTTATTTGTACTCAGCATTGCCGTCACCTCCATACTTCAGGAACCATCTCTTGGAAACTATTAATAATTACACTCTTGACCTTTTTTCCTCAGGGAGCCAATCTATGGAGGGGACAGGGGGAGATGTTTTTTCCCACTTGTTCACTCTCCCTTTCTCCTTCACCTCCCCCTTCTCCTCCAGGCCAGTTACAATAGATCTTTAAAACTTTGAATATCCATGGGATGTTCAAACGAGCATGTTTTTGTTGTTATGTCTCCTGAATGTGTCTAGTTCTGTTTAATGTTAAACAACTATTTAAGAATGCCATCCAGAGATCTGCCCCAAGGCAGGATAGTTAGGAGTGGCAGGGAGTGTGGCAGAATATGGGCAGGCACCTAGAACCGTTAGCACCTCCAATGCTTTGGAACTTCACCCCTGAACAAGTGCAAAATCCTAAAAAAAATGGCAGAATGCTTGAAAAAGGTATGGAATCACCCTAGCAATTCCAAAGAGACACAAATCACTGTGGTGTGCTGGGCTTTGACCTATATTTAACGAGCCACAATCAACACAACTCCAATCCCTGCAACGTGCCCTGTGGTGACACCAACCCATGTGATGAGCCCTGCAGCCACTTCAACACCTGTAATAGACTCTGCGTCCACTCCAACCCCTCTGACAGGCCCTGCAACCATTCCTACTCTTGTAAAAGGCCCCACAGCAACTCCAACCCCTGTGATGGACCCTGCAGCTACTCCAACCACCACGACAGACTCTGCGGCCACTCCAAACCCTGTGACAAGCTATGTGGCCACTCCAACCCCTGCAATGGGCTCTGCAGCCACTCCAACCCCTGCAAAAGGTCCTGCTGCCACTCAAATCTCTGTGATGGGCCCCATGGCTGGGCCAGTGAACTAACCTGTGCCAGTATCAGTTGCCCCTACACAGAAGGTGAAACAATGGATGCGAAAGTCAGCACATTTAGGAAGGAAAGGAACTCCTACTCAGACAAGGAAGGAGGAAGAAGACAATGAGGCAGGCTAGTCCGAAGCAGGGCCGCTATAGGAACAGGAGGACGAAGACAAAGATGTCATAAAAGCATCAATAACCACCCAATCCCTATCCCAGGTTGAGCAATGAGACACGTGAAAAGATTTCAGTCATTGTCCAGGTGAGCACATTCTCACCTGGCTGCTCCAGTGCTGGGAAAACAGGGCCAATAGTCTGGAATTAGAGGGCAGGGAAGCCAGGCAGCTGGGATCCCTTGCTAGGGAAGGGTGCATTGACAAAACCATTGGAAAAGGAGCACAAGCCTTCATCCTCTAGAGGCATCTCCTGTCAGGTGTGAAGGAAAGGTATCCCTTCAAGAAAGAACATGTATGTCAACCAGACAAGTGGACCACCATGGAGAGGGGAATCCAGTACCTGAGGGAATTAGCTGAGCTGGAAGTGATTTATGGTGACTAGGCAACAAACAGCTATCCAAAGATCCAGATGAAGTCAAGTGTACACGACCCATGTGGCGGAAGTTTGTACGGAGTGCACCATCATCATATGCCAACTCATTGGCAGTAATGACCCGGAAAGATGGAGAGGAACACGCAGTGGACGAATTGGCTGCCCAATTCAAGCAATACGAAGAAAGTCTAACAAGAAGTTTAACAAGAGCAAGTGCCAGGTCCTTCACCTGGGAAGGGGCAACCCTGGCTATACATACAGACTGGGCAACAAGACGCTGGAGAGCAGCCCGCAGAGAGTGATCTGGGGGTCGTGGTTGATAGCAAGCTGAATATGAGCCAGCAGTGTTCCCTGGCAGCCAGGAGGGCCAACCATATCCTGGGATGCATCAAGCACGGCGTCGCTAGTCAGTCGAGGGAAGTGATTGTCCCGCTCTAATCTGTGCTGGTGCGGCCTCACCTCGAGTACTGTGTGCGGTTCTGGGCACCACAGTACAAAAAGGACGTAAAACTATTGGAGAGTGTCCAGAGAAGGGCTACAAAGATGGTGAAGGGCCTAGAGGGGAAGACATACAAGGAGCGGCTGAGGTCACTTGGTCTGTTCAGCCTGGAGAAGAGGAGGCTGAGGGGAGACCTCATCGCGGTCTACAGCTTCCTCTCGAGGGGGAGTGGAGGGGCAGGTGCCGATCTGTTCTCTTTGGTGACCAGTGATAGGACCCACGGGAATGGAGTCAAGCTGGGACAGGGGAGGTTCAGGCTGGATATCAGGAAGAGGTTCTTCACTGAGAGGGTAGTCGCGCACTGGAACAGGCTCCCCAGGGACATAGTCACTGCACCAAGCCTGTTGGAGTTTAAGAAGCGTTTGGACTATGCTCTCTGTCATATGGTCTGAATTTTTGGGTAGACCCGTGTGGAGCCAGGAGCTGGACTCAATGATCCTTGTGGGTCCCTTCCAACTCGGAATATTCTATGAGTCTGTGAAAGCCTCTCTTCTTCCTTGAAGACTTGCATCTGTGCTATGGAGACACTGCTTCAGAGGCTTGAAGAAAGAGAGAATATATCTTTTTCTCCACCTGTATAGACCAGTATCTCACCTATTAGAAGTAAGCATTCCTTGTCTCAAGAGAGAGGATATAGTGGGTACACACCACATGCCGCCCTGTAGTTTTACATGGAACCCATGAAAACTGCTGCTCCAGTTTCCAGCAGGTAGTCCCCCAGACATATTAATGAAAACTATAGGATTAGAGGGGCCATGCCTCTAGCCAGGTGGAGGAAAGGGACAGATGGGTTTATTGGACTGTGTGGATTTGATGGCCTAGTGGATCAGACCTGCAGGAGTACAAGGCTCTAGTGAACACCGGTGCACAGTATACCCAAATGCCATCAAGCTATAAAGGGGCAGAACTCATTTATATTTCTGAAGTGAGGGAGGATCCCAACAGCTAGCTGTATTGGAGGCTGAAGTGAGCCTGACTGGGAATGAGTGGCAAAAGCACCCCATTGTGACTGGCCTGTAGGCTCTGTTTATTCTTAGTATAGACTGCCTCAGGAAAGGTTATTTCAAGGACCCAAAAGGGTTCCGGTGGGCTTTTGGCATAGCTGCCTTGAATACAGTGAAGATTAAGCAGCTGTCTGCTTTGGCTGTTCTCTCAGAGGACGTTTGTGGGGTTGCTGAGGGTCAAAGAACAGCAGGTGCCAATCACTACCACATTGGTGAACCAGCGGCAATACTGCACCAACCAAGACTCCCTGATTTGTATTCTGACTTGTTGAGCAAGACTCACTCACCCTTTACTACTCCCATATGGCCAGTACGAATGTCTACTGGCCAGTGGAGATTATCACAGAGTGGAGAGTAGGCTACTGTGGGCTAAATGAGGCCATGCCACTGCTGAGCGCTGCCATACTGGACATGCTAGAACTTCAATATGAACTAGAGTCAACGGCAACCAAGTGGGATGCCACAACTGATATCGCTAATGTCTTCTTCTCCATCATTCTGGCAGCAGAATGCAGGCTACAGTTTGCTTTCACTTGAAGGAGCATCCAATACAACTGGAATCAACTGCCCCCAGGGGCGGAAACACAGCCCTACCATTTGTCATGGACTGACAAGACTGCGCTGGAACAGGGTGAAGCTTCTGAGCATCTGCAACGTATTGTGATGACATCTATGTGGGGCAACACAGAAGTTTTTGAGAAAGGTAAGAAAACAGTCCAAATTCTGGTTTTGGTTTAATGGCAAAAAAAGCTGGTTTTGCCATTAAACAGAGTAAGGTCAAGGGATGTGCACAGGAGATATATATTTTTTCAGGATAAAATGGCAAGATGGACATGATTGGATTCCAATGGATGTGATCAACAAAATAACAGCTATGTCTCCACCAACTAGCAAAAAGGAAACACAAACTTTCTTAGGCATTGGGGGGTTTTTGAAGAATGCACATTCCAAATTGCAGTCTGATTGTAAGCCCCCTCTGTCAAAGAAGTCAAATGGGGCTCTGAGCAATGACAAGCCTTTGAACAAATTAAGCAGGAAATAGTTCATGCAGTAGCCCTTGGGCCAGTCTGAACAGGACCAGATGTAAAGAATGTGCTCTACACCACAGCTGGGGAGAATGGTCCCACCTGGAGTCTCTGGCAGAAAGAGCTTAGGGAAACTCGAGGTCGACCCCCATGGTTTTGGAGTCAGGGATATAGGGGATCAGAGGCCCGTTACACTCCAACAGAAAAAGAGATATTGGCAGCATGTGAAGGGGTTCAAGCTGCTTCAGAAGTGGTTAGTACTGAAGCACAGCTCCTCCTGGCATCCCGATTCCTGGTGCTGGGCTGGATGTTCAAAGGGAGGGTTCCCCATGTGTGTCATGCAAGTGATGCTACGTGGAGGAAGTGGGTCTCACTGATTGTGATTTGATCATTTGACTCATTGATCACTGAAGTGGGTCTCACTCTTGCCGAGGCGACCGGCTCCGGGGCAGACGCGTGCTGCAGCGGAGCGCGGGATCGGGACAGGCAGGGCTATTTTTCGGGCATCGAGCCTACGTGAGGGAGCCGCCAGGCACCGGCAGCCCTCGTGAGGGAGGCTGACGAGGCGTAGGCGGAGCCAGCAGCGTCAGGGACAGCGTCAGCGGCGGGCCTTTTAAATCGGGCACCACCGTCATTTCAGAGCCACTTGCCGAGGCGACCGGCTCCGGGGCAGACGCGTGCTGCAGCGGAGCGCGGGATCGGGACAGGCAGGGCTATTTTTCGGGCATCGAGCCTACGTGAGGGAGCCGCCAGGCACCGGCAGCCCTCGTGAGGGAGGCTGACGAGGCGTAGGCGGAGCCAGCAGCGTCAGCGACAGCTCCTCCCCCCGGCCGTTCAAAGGCAGCCCTTAGGGAGCGCGAGCGCCCAGGAGCGCGGCGACCAGGGCCGGCAAACAGGGAGTGACGCGGCAGTTAGTGCAGGCAGGGTGGAGCCCTCACACCCGCCCATAGGGACAACTCCTCTAACGGCACTCTCCCGTCAGCTGGGCTGCAATGGTCTCCACCAGGCACGGTGCTTTCTCTGGGAAGTCAGTACACACCCAGACCGACTGCCCGTCCAAACATGCAGCAGTTCAGGTCTCTGGATGCGGGGAGTGTCTGAGCCTCTTGCTGCCATCGGCGGGAGGCAGAGAGACGGCTTGTGTGAGGTGCGAGCAGGTGGACGACCTGGTTTGCATGGTGGCGGAACTCAAGGAGGAGGTGCAGAGGTTGAGGGCTGTCAGGGAGTGCGAGCGGGAGATAGACTGGTGGAGCAACTCCCTGCAGGACCGGAGGGAGAGGGACCAGGGTGAGATGCCCCAAAGGGGGGTGGACCCCCTGCCCTGTCGCTATTGGGAAGAGGGAGGGGACCTGCGAGTTGAGGAGGAATGGAGACAGGTCCCCTCTCGACCTTGCAGGAGATGCCCTCCCCTTCCGGCGCTGCCTTCCCAGGTGCCCTTGAACAATAGGTTTGAGGCCCTGGAGCTTGAGAGACCGGTGGGTGAGGACGAGGTAGGAAGCCTACCCAGGAGGATGCCTGAGGTGAGGAAGTTGACTCCACGCCTCAGGACTGCCTCCACCAAGAAAGAAAGAAGGGTGATTGTTGTGGGCGACTCCCTCCTCAGGGGAACGGAGGGCCCTATTTGTCGGCCTGACACCACACATAGGGAAGTCTGCTGCCTCCCTGGGGCCAGGGTCAGAGACGTTACCAGGAAGCTTCCAAACCTGGTTCGCCCCTCTGACTATTACCTGCTTTTGATAGTCCAGGCTGGCAGTGATGATGTTGAAAAGAGAAGCCTCAAGGCTATCAAACAGGACTATAGGGGGCTGGGACGATTGGTGGAGGGAGCGGGAGTGCAGGTGGTGTTTTTGTCTATCCCTACGGGGGAAGGGAGAGGCACGGAGAGGACACAGAAAGCTCACGTGGTTAATAGGTGGCTCAGAGGCTGGTGCCAGAACAGAAATTTTGGTTTTTTTCACCATGGGGAGCTTTACTAGGCACCCGGCCTGATGGCCCCAGATGGGTCCCTATCTCCAAGGGGAAAATGGATCCTAGGCCAGGAGCTGGCGGGGCTCATAGAGAGGGCTTTAAACTAGGTAAGAAGGGGGACGGGGCTCAAACAAGGTTTGTTGGAGCTGTGCCGGGGGAAACAATGGCTAGGCTGGGGAAGAAGGCGATGGCCCAGCTGAAGTGCATCTACACTAATGCACGCAGCATGGGTAACAAACAGGAGGAGCTGGAAGCCATTGTGCAGCAGGCAGGCTACGACTTGGTTGCCATCACGGAGATGTGGTGGGACCGCTCCCACGACTGGAGTGCTGCAATGCCTGGCTATCGGCTCTTCAGGAGGGACAGGCAGCACAGAAGGCGTGGTGGCGTGGCTCTCTACATTAGAGAATCTTTTGATGTTGTGGAACTCCAGGCTGGGAATGATAAGGTTGAATCCCTGTGGGTTAGGATCCGCGGGAAGGCCGGCAAGGCTAGCATCCTGGTCGGGGTCTGTTATAGACCGCCGAACCAGGATGAGGAGACGGATGAGGAGTTTTATAGGCAACTGACAGAAGTTGCAAAATCGTCGGCGCTTGTCCTCGTGGGGGACTTCAACTTCCCGGATATATCCTGGAAACACAACACGGCACAGAGAAAGCAGTCTAGGAGGTTTCTGGAGAGTGTGGGAGATAGCTTCCTGACGCAGCTGGTCAGTAAACCTACCAGGGGTGGTGCCCCGCTAGACCTTCTCTTCACAAACAGAGAAGGACTGGTGGGAGATGTGGTGGTCGGAAGCTGTCTTGGGCAGAGTGACCATGAAATGGTAGAGTTCTCTATTCTTGGCGAGGCCAGGAAGGGGACCAGTAAAACTGCTGTATTGGACTTCCGGAGGGCTGACTTTGAGCTGCTCAGGACGCTGGTTGGCCGAGTCCCTTGGGAGGCAGTTCTGAAGGGCAGAGGAGTCCAGGAAGGCTGGGCACTCTTCAAGAAGGAAATCTTAATGGCTCAGGAGCAGTCCGTCCCCACGTGCCCAAAGATGAGCCGGCGTGGAAGAAGACCGGCCTGGCTCAACAGAATTGCGGCTTGTGATTAGCAGAAAAAAGAGGGTTTATAATCTTTGGAAAAAAGGGCGGGCCACTGAGGAGGACTACAAGGATGTAGCGAGGCTGTGCAGGGAGAAAACTAGAAAGGCCAAAGCTCATCTGGAGCTCAACCTTGGCTACTGCCATTAAAGACAACAAAAAATCCTTTTACAAATATATCAGCGCGAAACGGAGGACTAAGGAGAATCTCCATCCTTTACTGGATGCGAGGGGAAACCTAGTTACTAAGGATGAGGAAAAGGCTGAGGTGCTTAATGCCTTCTTTGCCTCAGTCTTTAGCAGCAAGACCAGTTGTTCTCTGGATACCCAGTACCCTGAGCTGGTGGAAGGGGATGGGGAGCAGGATGTGGCCTTCGCTATTCATGAGGAAATGGTTGGCGACCTGCTACGGAGCTTGGATGTGCGCAAGTCGATGGGGCCGGATGGGATGCACCCGAGGGTACTGAGAGAACTGGCGGAGGAGCTGGCCGAGCCGCTTTCCATCATTTATCGGCAGTCCTGGCTATTGGGAGAGGTCCCAGTTGACTGGCGGCTAGCCAATGTGATGCCCATCTATAAGAAGGGCCGGAGGGTAGACCCGGGGAACTATAGGCCTGTCAGTTTGACCTCAGTGCCAGGAAAGCTCATGGAGCAGATTATCTTGAGGGTCATCACGCGGCACTTGCAGGGCAAGCAGGCGATCAGGCCCAGTCAGCATGGGTTTATGAAAGGCAGGTCCTGCTTGACGAACCTGATCTCCTTCTATGACAAAGTGACGCGCTTGGTGGATGAGGGAAAGGCTGTGGATGTGATCTACCTTGACCTCAGTAAGGCTTTTGACACTGTTTCCCACAACATTCTCCTCAAGAAACTGGCTGCTCGGGGCTTGGACTGGCGTACGCTTCCCTGGGTTAGAAACTGGCTGGATAGCCGGGCCCAGAGAGTTGTGGTGAATGGAGTCAAATCTGGTTGGAGGCTGGTCACTAGTGGTGTCCCCCAGGGCTCGGTACTGGGGCCGGTCCTCTTTAATATCTTTATCGATGATCTGGATGAGGGCGTTCAGTGTACCCTCAGTAAGTTTGCAGATGACACCAAGCTAAGTGCGTGTGTCGATCTGCTCGAGGGCTGGAAGGCTCTGCAGGAGGATCTGGATAGGCCGGAGCGATGGGCTGAGGTCAACTGTATGAAGTTCAACAAGGCCAAGTGCCATGTCCTGCACTTGGGGCGCAACAACCCCAAGCAGCGCTACAGGCTGGGAGATGAGTGGCTGGAAAGCTGCCTGGCCGAGAAGGACCTGGGAGTATTGGTTGACAGTCGGCTGAATATGAGCCAGCAGTGTGCTCAGGTGGCCAAGAAGGCCAACAGCATCCTGGCCTGTATAAGAAGCAGTGTGGCCAGCAGGTCTAGGGAAGTGATTGTGCCCCTGTACTCGGCTCTGGTGAGGCCGCACCTTGAGTACTGTGTTCAGTTTTGGGCCCCTCGCTACAGGAAGGACATGGACGTGCTCGAGCGAGTCCAGAGAAGGGCGACCAAGCTGGTGAGGGGTCTGGAGAACAAGTCTTCTGAGGAGCGGCTGAGGGAGCTGGGGTTGTTCAGCCTGGAGAAGAGGACGCTGAGGGGAGACCACATCGCTCTCTATAGGTACCTTAAAGGAGGCTGTAGAGAGGTGGGGGTTGGTCTATTCTCCCACGTGCCTGGTGACAGGACGAGGGGGAATGGGCTAAAGTTGCGACAGGGGAGTTTTAGGTTGGATGTTAGAAAGTACTTCTTCACTGAAAGGGTTATTAAGCATTGGAACGGGATGCCCAGGGAGGTGGTGGAGTCACCATCCCTGGAGGTCTTCAAAAGACGTTTAGATGTAGAGCTTAGCGATATGGTTCAGTGGAGTACTTAGTGTTAGGTCAGAGGTTGGACTCGATGATCTTGAGGTCTCTTCCAACCTAGAAATCTGTGTCTGTGTCTGTCTGATTACACAGCAGGCTGGAATAGGAAACCACAGTTGCCCAGGAATCTTGGAAGTGATCATGGAATGGCCAGCAGGCAAAGATGTCAGAATATCACCAGAGGAGGAGGTGACACGTGCTAAAGAAGCCCCACTATTTAATAAGGTACCATCAAATGAGAAGCAATATGCCCTGTTCACTGATGGGTCCTGTCGTATTGTGGGAAAGCATTGGAGGTGGAAGGCTGCTGTATGGAATCCTACAAGACAAGTTGCAGAAGCTGCTGAGGGAGAAGGTGAATCAAGTCAGTTTGCAGAAGTGAAAGCCGTCCAGCTGGCTTTAGATATTGCTGAACGAGAAAAGTGGCCAGTTCTCTATCTCTATACTGATTCATGGATGGTGGCAAATGCCCTGTGGGGGTGGTTACAGCAATGGAAGCAGAACAACTGGCAGCACAGAGGGAAACCCATCTGGGCTGCTGCATTGTGGCAAGATATTGCTGCCCGGGTAGAGAACCTGGTTGTAAAGGTACGCCATGTAGATGCTCATGTGCCCAAGAATCGGGCTACTGAAGAACATCAAGACAACCAGCAGGTGGATCAGGCTGCTAAGATTGAAGTGGCTCAGGTGGACCTGGACTGGCAACATAAAGGTGAATTATTTATAGCCCGATGGGCCCATGACACCTCAGGCCATCAAGGTAGAGATGCAACATACAGATGGGCTCGTGACCGAGGGGTGGACCTGACCATGGACACTATAGCACAGGTTATTCATGATTGTGAAACATGTGCTGCAATTAAACAAGCCAAACGGTCAAAGCCTCTTTGGTATGGAGGACGATGGCTGAAATACAAATATGGAGAGGCCTGGCAGATTGATTACATCACACTCCCCCAAACCCGCAACGGCAAGCGCCACGTACTTACAATGGTGGAAGCAACCACCGGATGGCTGGAAACATATCCTGTGCCCCATGCCACCGCCCGGAACACTATCCTGGGCCTTGAAAAGCAAGTCCTATGGTGACATGGCACCCCAGAAAGAATTGAGTCAGACAATGGGACTCATTTCCGAAACAACCTTATAGACACTTGGGCCAAAGAACATGGTATTGAGTGGGTGTATCACATCCCCTATCATGCACCAGCCTCTGGGAAAGTGGAGCAATACAATGGGTTGTTAAAGACTACACTGAAAGCAATGGGTGCTGGGACATTCAAACACTGGGATACACATTTGGCAAAGGCCACCTGATTAGTCAGCACTAGGGGATCTGTTACATATTGTAGAAGGGGATAAAGTCCCTGTAGTGCACGTAAGAAACATGCTGGGGAAGACAGTCTGGGCTACTCCTGCCTCAGGAAAAGGCAAACCCATCTGTGGGATTGCTTCTGGTCAAGGACCTGGGTGTACATGGTGCGTAATGTGGATGGATGGGGAAGTCCGATGATTAGCTCAAGGGGACTGAATGTTGGGTGAGAATAGCACATGATTTGAATTGTATAAATATTAAGTGCAACTGCTTTCAAAATGAGCAACCGCATTCAAGAACTGGTGTTGTATATGGAAAACAACCTCAAAATCTGTCCTGGTTTTGGCTGGGATAGAGTTAATTTTCCTCCTAGAAGCTGGTAGGGTGCTGTGTTTGGGATTCAGGATGAGAATAATGTTGATAATACGGTGATGTTTTAGTTGCATTTAGTTGCATAGATCTAGTTTAGCTGCAGAGCAGTGCTTACACTAAGACAAGGTCTTTTCAGCTTCTCATACTGTCCTGCCAGCAAGGAGGCTGGGGGTGCAGCAGGAGCTGGGAGGGGACAGAGCCAGGACAGCTGACCCAAACTGGCCAAAGGGGTATTCCATACCATCTGACGTCATGCTAAGCAATATATCGGGGTGGCTAGCCGGGATGGGGGGGCCGACTGCTCGGGGATAGGCTGGGCATCAGACAGCGGGTGGTGAGCAATTGCATTGTGCATCACTTGTTGTCTAAATCACTTCCTGTCTTAATAAACTGTCTTTATCTCAACTCACAAGCTTCACTTTCCCGTTTCTCTCCTCCATCCCAGAGAGGGAGGGGGGAGGGTGAGCGAACGGCTGTGTGGTGTTTGGCTGCCAGCTGGGCTAAACCACAACAGTCCATTTGGCGCCCAACGTGGGGCTCGAAGGGTTGAGATATCGACAGATTTGACCAGAGTGTGTTAAACTAAAATTGGTATAAGTATTCGACCTGCTTAATAGTTGCTAGTCACAATGTTGATTGCCTTAATCTCAAGTCTGCTGTGCCTGTTTCCCAAATTGAGTTTTATAGCAAGTTACTTTCTGAATGTGCTCCCTGTCGTGCTGTTTATCCTTTCCGGGCCCTGGTTTAAGATTGTTATGGTACTGTGTGGTGTAACGATGGCTTATGAAATGATGAGATTTCTGGTCATGACTCTAACCTGGTATTTGTACTCAGCACTGTCGTCGACAATATACTTCGAAAACCATATCTCAGAAACTATTAGCAATTACACCTATTGCCTTTTTTCATCAGGGAGTCAGTCTCTGGAGGGGACAGGGGAAGATATTTTTTCCTACCTGTTCACTCTCCCTTCCTCGTTCACCACCCTCTTATCCCCCGAGCTAGTTACGGTAGTTCTTCAAGATGTTGAATATCCTTGGGATACTCAGACCAGCATGTTCTTGTTGTTATGTCTCCTGAATGCGCTTCAGGTTTTGTTTAAGGTTAAACAACTACTTAGGAATCTCATCCGGAGATCTGTCTTGAGGCGGGATAGTTGCGAGTGGCAGGGAGTGTGGGAGGATATGGGCAGGTTTCTAGAGCAGTGGGCACCTCCAGTGTTTTGGACATTCACCCCTGAACAACTGCAAAATCCTAAAAAACTGGTAGAATGCTTGAAAAAAAGGTGTCATGACTCTGGCAGTTCCAAAGTGACACAAATCACTGTGGCGTGCTGGGGTCTGGCTTGTGCCTATCGAGCTGCAATTGATGCTACTATCAACCTAGTGACAGCTTCTGCAGCCGCTCCAGTCCCGGCTCCCGCAGCCGTTCCGGCTCCAGCTCCCGCAGCCGCTCCAGCTCCCGCTCCAGCTCCTGCAGCCGTTCCAGCCCCTGCAGCTGCTCCCACTCCTGTGGCTGGGTCAGAGAAACAAACTGTAGCAGTGCAAGTTGCCCCTGCAGAGGGTACTCCAACCCCTGTGGCAGACCCTGTGGCTGGGTCGGAGAAACGAACCGTAGCAGTGCAAGTTGCCCCTGCAGAGGGTATTCCAACCCCTGTGGCAGGCCCTGTGGCTGGGTCAGAGAAATGAGCTGTAGCAGTGCAAGTTGCCCCTGCAGAGGGTATTCCAACCCCTGTGGCAGATCCTGTGGCTGGGTCAGAGAAACGAGCTGTAGCAGTGCAAGTTGCCCCTGCAGAGGGTATTCCAACCCCTGTGGCAGACCCTGTGGCTGGGTCAGAGAAACGAGCTGTAGCAGTGCAAGTTGCCCCTGTAGATAAGGTGAAAAAATGGTATAGAGATTCAGGTCGTTTAGAACGCAGAGAGTCTTCTGCTAGGTCTAGGTATGGAGAAGACAAGGCTGGGCCATCAGAGAAGCAGGAGGATGAAGATGAAGATGTCGAAAAATCAACAGTAATTACCCGAACCCTATACCAGTGTGAGCTACGAGATGTGCGAAAAGATTTTGGTCGCTGTATAGGTGAGCAGCTTGTCACCTGGCTGCTCCGGTGCTGGGACACTGGAGCCAATTGTGTGGAATTAGAGGGCAGGGAAGCCAGGCGGCTGGGATCCCTTACTCAGGAAGTGGGCATTGACAAAGCAATTGGAAAAGGAGCACAAATCTTCACCCTCTGGAGGCGTCTCCTGTCAGCTGTGAAGGAAAGGTATCCCTTCAAAGAAGAACTTGTATGTCTACCAGGCAAGTGGACCACTATGGAGAAGGGAATCCAGTACCTGAGGGAATTAGCTGTATGGGACGTCATTTATGAGGACCTAGAAAACGAACAAATATCTACGGATGCAGATGAAGTCAAGTGTACACGACTCATGTGGCAGAAGTTTGTACGGAGTGCACCATCATCATATGCCAGCTCATTGGCAGTAATGGCTTGGAAAGACCATGAGGAACCCACAGTGGATGAATTGGCTAAACAACTCCGGCAGTACGAAGAAAGTCTCTCCTCTTCCCTACAGGCCTGCGTCTCGGCTGTGGAGAAAATTTCTGAAAGTGGCCACCAACTACAAGAGAATACTTTGGAGAAACTTTCTGAAAAGGTCCACCAACTTGAAGAGAGATTATTTTCCTCCCCACCTGTACAAACCAGTGTCTCAGCTATCAGGGGCAAGTGTCCATCCGTGCAAGGAAGACGATATGGTGGGTACACACCCCGCGCCACCCTGTGGTTTTACCTACGTGACCATGGAGAGGACATGAGAAAATGGGATGGAAAATCTACCTTGACCCTAGAGGCACAGGTACGTTAGTTGCAAAAGAAAACAATCGGGAGAAAGGGGTTCTCTGAAAAGCTTGCTGCTCCAACTTCCAGCAGGCAGTCCTTTAAACACAGAAAAGAAGATTCTGACCAGGATCAGAGGGGCCCTGCTGAGAGAGGGAGTTAGGAGAATACAATAATTTACTAACTTTTTAGAAAAGAATTTACTAACGTTTTAGAAAAGGGGGGACTGAGACAATAGAAGAATTTACTAACCTTTTAGAAAAGAATTTACTAACTTTTTCGAAAAAGGGGGGACTGAGAGAGGGAGTTAGGGGAATCCTATCAAGTAGAGATAGAGTGCTGACGGCATGAAACTAGGATGCTACTTAGTGTCTTTACTAACTATGGTGCTTGTGCAAATTAATTAAAGCAAGAAGCCTTGGGCCCCTTACCAAGGTCAGTCTCTTAATAAGAGTGTGAGCCTATCTTAAGAAACTGGCAGAAACTGGTCCTGCGGATAGACAAGATCCAAGAAGCAACTGAGTCTGCGCAGAGACAAGAGGTCAACTAGCGGTGATGAGGAAGAGTCATCAATCTTCATCCCCATGACCCCCGAAGACCACCACCAGGATACACTGCGCAAGCGTAGATGGAAGGAGTTTATGGAAATGACTCCTTGGAACTAATTTTAATATGAAGCGGGGACAGGTTATGAATATGTATAGGCGTACTGTGAAACTTCATGCATATGTAACTCTTTGCTGCATATAACCATGGCAAGTTGCCGCGTCAGGTGCGCACGATTTTGGTGGGGCTACCCCCCCGTGCCGCCCAGCGCTGAATAAACATACCTACTTTACAGTGTTACTGATTGTGGAGTCTGTTTTCCGCACGTCAATTTGCAAGCCAGGCAGGAGACTCTCTGCTTGGCCATGGGATCTACTGTGGAACGGATGCTCCTGGGCACCCCTGAGCACTTTCCTCGGAGGAGTCTCTGCTGCCAGCCGCTCACCACGGGAGCAGACAAAAACCTCCTGAAACTGCGGATAAAACTGTATGTGTTGTGGGAAGGGCCTGTAAGTCATACGCGTGGTTGGGGCAGCTGGTAAATCGCACAGAAGACGTCTGGCATGCAGCATAGTCCCCATATGAGAGGAGGGTACCCTGCATGGTCAAGGGGGATTTGGTGACTGATAGAGCGGTTGCTAGCGACCTTGGGAGTAGATCGAGCGAACCTGAGGTTACCGCTGCATCCCAGTTTTGGGAGCCAGGATAGACCTACTAATGACTGTATAAGAAGCAGGAGAAGGGTAAGCGGGCCTCTCGCAATTGTGACAAGGTTACTTGGGTAATGTTTGCAGCTGCTGGAGGGATATTGGCTGGAGTGTTAATAACTGTAGGTCTTATTTGTAAATGTCTAGATATCTCATGTTGAAGGCATGTGTGTAAGTGTGTGAGTTTGAGATGATACAAACGAGTTTGGTTATTGTTTTAAGTGATATATTTTTGTGGTATGAACAAGAAGTGTAAGGGGCCCCTTTGTGTGGTTGTGTGATTGTGCTGTGTAAGTGAGACGCAGCATCGCTGCGAAGCGAGTGCGGAGTTCCGATCCGCGGTTCCGTATTCTCTGTGAGGGGAGCGGCCGGAGACGAATGAAGTGCATGAAAGATCAAAAGGGAGTGCTGTTTTATCTAAGTGTTGATTAGATAATATACGGGCTCAGTGGTGCGTCCCATCTGTAAATATCTTGAAGTATGACAAGGGAAAGGCGGGAGCATTATTTAAGTAGTGGTTTAGAAGTTTCAGTAAAAGGAGTTGTAAAATGAGAAATAATCAAGGAGGAATTTTGAAGAAGAGCCCCTTAGGCTGTGTGTTAGCTTACTGGAGGGATATCTTCGGGACTGGAGGTACAGAAAGTAAGAAAATCCTTATCAAATATTGTAATCGGTGGTGGCCACTGTATAAATTAGAGGATGGAGCTAAGTGGCCACTCAACGGGACAATAGATTATAATACTCTTTTACAATTTATGTTGTTCTTAAGGAGAGAAGGAAAGTGGGATGAGGTTTCATATGCAGATATGTTTTTCACCTTCCGAAATCACCTGGAGTGGCAAAGGGACTGTGGAATGGCACCACCACAGGATTCCATGGTACTGGCACTTGAGCGAGAAAATAACAAAGAGCTTAGGGGTAAATTGAGACGGTGTTGCTCGGCATGCAGTATTGGACAAAGGTGTACCAGAGCAGAAAAGATCGATCAAGCACCAGAGCAGGATCTAACAGATTTGTTTAAGCCTCCCCCTCGACCACAGGAACAGGGTGAGGACTCAGACGGAGCATCCACTCCCCCGGACAGTCCTGTATCTTCCTGTACCAGAAAGAAATATGCTTCCACAGCCTTACAGGCACCTCTCCGGGAGGCAGTAGGGCCTGATGGCGGGGCAGTGCTGATCAAAATACCCTTTACCACTACTGATCTGGGAGAACGGAAAAGGGTTGTGAAAGATTACAGGAATGATCCAGTAAGTGTAACCAAATATTTTCAGTTCATTGTAAAGCAACATAACCCTGATTGGAAGGACATACAGTTATTGTTAGAACACATGACTGAGACAGAGAAGCAATTGATTTTAAAAACTGCAGGAGATTTGGCTGAGGATCATTATAAGACTACTGGAGTGGATGTTAAGGAATACTTTCCCCTCCAGGATCCAAAATGGAATGTAAATAGATCCGCAGAGATGGAAAGGTTACAGGCATATCAAGAGTGGATTTCAAAAGGAATGGAGAAGGCCATTCCTAAAACTATAAATTGGTCAGCACTATACGCAAAATACGCAACAAGGTCCCTCCAAGTCCCCATCTGAATTCCTGGATCAACTGAGGGATGTGATGCGCCGTAACACACTGCTGGATCCTGGGTCCGAGGTAGGGATACAATTAGTCTCCCTGTTTTTGGGTCAGTCCACAGGGGACATTAGGCGTAAGCTCCAGAAGTTACGTCCTACACAAGGTAGAAATATGGAAGTGTTGCTGGATGAGGCATGGAGAGTATTCAGTAATAGAGAGGAGAGATACAGACAAGGGCAAAGGAGGCTGGTGACAGTAATCAGGGAAAAGGAGGAAAGAAGGCCTAGACAAGAACAGTCCCAATTAGGCAAGGATCAATGTGCTTTGTGCAAGAAGTTTGGTCACTGGAAAAAGGAATGCCCAAGAAACAAAGAGAGGAGACGAAGCCACCAGGTGGGGAAAATAGTAGCCCACATGAAGGAAGACTGAAGGGGACCTGGGGAATCTACCCTAGCAGATCCCCTGGTTATAATGAAGCTAGGGAAGAAACAACAAGAAGTAGAATTTCTGGTTGACACAGGGGCAACATATTCAGTTTTGAATCAGGCTCTGATGCCTTTGGGAAATGACTATGTTATGGTGAAAGGGGCAACTGGCCAAAGTGAAAAGGCATATTTCTGTGAACCTTTAAAGTACAACTTGGGAAAACAATGGGGCATCCACAAATTTCTATATATGCCTAACTCTCCAAAGGCTCTTCTGGGGAGAGATTTGTTGGGGCAACTGGATGCAAAGATTACCTTTGAAGAAGGGGAAATTACCCTGAAGGTAAAAGATCGGCAGTACATTCAAATTCTGAGTCTATCCTTAACCAGTTTTCCCACTGAAGGAAAAATCAGCGAAGAGATCCTAGACCAGGTATATCCTGGGGTATGGGCCACCGATGTACCTGGAAAAGCAAAGAATGCTCCACCTGTAGAGGCTAAACTCAAGGAAGGTCGACAACCAGTAACAGTTAAGCAATACCCCCTGAAGGAAGATAGGGAAGGAATTCGGCCAGTAATAGAGAAATATTTACAATTTGGATTATTGAAAGAATGTGAGTCCAATTTCAGTACCCCCATATTACCCGTTCGCAAACTTGACGGGTCGTATCGGTTGGTCCAGGACTTGCGAGCTGTAAATAGAGTCACTGAAGACCTTTACCCAGTAGCAGCAAATCCGTACACCTTGTTAACTGCATTAACACCTGAACTAACCTGGTTTACTGTTTTAGACTTAAAGGATGCCTTCTTTTGCCTCCCTCTCCATGAAGCCAGCCAGAAAATATTTGCATTTGAATGGGAAAACCCTAAAAGTGGGCGTAAGATTCAGCTCACTTGGACGGTGTTGCCACAGGGATTTAAGAATAGCCCTACCATCTTTGGTAATCAACTCGCAAAAGACCTGGAATCCTGGGAGGCCCCATCTGAAGAAGGGAAGCTATTACAATATGTGGACAATATCCTGATTGCTACCAAGACGGAGGGTGGTTGTATGGCCTGGACAGTGAGTCTGCTAAATTTCTTGGGACTCCAAGGGTACCGAGTATCCAAGAAGAAAGCTCAGGTAATACAGCGCAAGGTGATTTATTTGGGCTATGAAATTAGCGCGGGACAGAGAACTTTGGGACAGGCCCGTAAAGAGGCAATATGTCAGACTCAGAGACCCCAGACGGTAAAAGAGTTACGGACTTTCTTGGGGATGACGGGGTGGTGTCGACTGTGGATCTATAATTATGGACTGCTTGTTAAACTGCTATATGCACTAACAACCACTGATCAGAAATACCTTAAATGGGACAAGAAGACCACGCAAGCCTTTGAGTCACTGCAAAGAGCTTTAATGTCGGCCCCAGCCTTAGTGCTTCCCGATGTGAGTAAGCCATTTTTCCTTTTCTCACATGAGAAGCAGGGGATTCCCTTGGGAATATTAGCACAAGATCTGGGCCCGTATCGATGAGCAGTTGCCTATTTTTCCAAACAATTGGACGCAACTGCAAAGGGTTGGCCTGGATGCTTATGAGCAGTCGCAGCAGTAATATTGAACATACAAGAGGCCCAAAAATTTACCCTGGGCCAGAAGATGACTGTCCTAGTGTCCCACACAGCATCCGCAGTACTAGAAGCAAAGGGTGGACATTGGCTATCTCCACAAAGATTCCTGAGATATCAGGCTATACTAGTAGAACAGGATGATGTGGAGATTGTAGTCACTAACATTGTCAACCCAGCTTCTTTCCTCAGTGGAAACATGGGAGAACCAGTGCATCATAACTGCCTGGAGACTACTGAAGGAACATACGCAAGCCGTCTGGACCTGAGAGACAGCCCTATGGAAGATAGAAAATTGGTTTACGGATGGAAGCAGCTATGTCCTAAGTGGTAAGAAGCATGCAGGATATGCCATCACCACCAGCCAAAAAATAATAGAGTCAAAGCCTTTGCCCATGAATACCTCTGCACAAAAGGCAGAAATAATTGCTCTGACTCGTGCCCTGGAACTGGCCCAAGGCAGAACTGTGAACATCTATACGGACTCAAAGTATGCCTTTGGGGTCGTACATGCACACGGAGCAATCTGGAAGGAGAGAGGATTATTAAACTCTCAGGGCAAAAACATCAAGCATGCTGAACAGGTCCTGAAACTGCTAGAGGCAGTTCAACTCCCTGATAAACTGGCGATTATGCACATTAAGGCACACCAGAGAGTGAGCTCAGAACTGGAGAGAGGAAATGAGCTGGCAGACAGAGAGGGAAAACAAGTAGCTAAAACTAAGGTAAATACAGAAGGGGCTTTGATCCCTGATGGACGAATTTCCTTAGAAGGTAAGCCAGAATACACTAAAGAGGATCAGAAACTCATCTCAGATTTAGAAGGGTCATATAACAAAGAAGGGTGGGCTCTCACCCCACAAGGGAAGCTGATTATTCCTTCCTGCTTGGTATGGCATTTGGTGAGAGAAGAACATACGAAGAGACATTGGGGAACAGAGGCCCTGTATAAACATCTAATTGGAGAAATTGTGGCCAAAAATTTATATACCACAGTAAGACAGGTAACTCAGCAATGTGATCTTTGTCTCCAGACTAATCCCAAGAACACTCCCAAGCCAAAAATGGGCCAAATTGGAAAAGGTAATGGGCCTGGACAACAATGGCAGATTGATTTCACCGAACTCCCAAGAAAAGGGGGATACCGGTATTTATTGGTATTAACTGACACCTTTTCAGGGTGGCCATAGAAGCATTCCCAACCAGAACAGCCAAGGCTCAGGAGGTAACTAAGATATTACTACAAGAAATAATACCACGTTTTGGACTTCCAGCAACTATATCCTCTGACAGGGGACCACACTTTATCTCAAAAGTGGTACAACAAATTAGTTGCCATTTGGGTATAGACTGGCAACTTCATACTCCATATCGCCCTCAGTCGAGTGGCCAAGTAGAAAAAATGAACCACTTAATCAAACAGCAAATTGTGAAATTGGGACAGGAAGCAAATTTGGTCTGGCCCCAGTCTCTTCCTTTAGCCCTTTTGCGTATACAAACTAGACCAAGGTCAAAGGAAGGGCTAAGCCCCTTTGAAATCTTATATGGACGACCCTATGGAATACAAAGAGGGATATCTATGCAAGCTGGGGATGAAATTATGACCTCCTATATGGTGGCCTTAGGTAAACAGCTCAATGAAATTGGAAAGCATGTGAGTGGGACTCGGGGTAGAGGGTTAGATGGACCAGTGCACAATATACAACCTGGAGATTATGTGTATGTAAAGTCTCTTGCACAGAAGACCTTGGAACCTCACTGGGAAGGACCATTCCAGGTACTCCTTACCTCTTTCACAGCGATCAGAATCAAGGAACAGAATGCCTGGATCCATCATACCAGAGTGAAAAGGCACCCAAGACCCCATGGAAGGTTACTCAGGTGCGACCTGGAAGGTTACATTTCTCACGGTCTTAATGGTATCATTGGTCAAGGAAACTGAACAGTGGGTGCACAATACCTATGTGAAACTCACCCAGGCAGTGAGTGATAGTTTTCACCTTTCTGACTGTTGGGTGTGCACACTGTTGCCTAAAGGCAACCTAGAATTCCCCGTATGGGGCATACCCAGTATGAATTGGACATTGACCTTTGTGCAACCAAGAAATGGAACACGTCCATTTGGCAAGGATGATTGTGAACATCTAGGGGAGAGATTTGAACTATTCCCACGTGACAATGTTAACATATACACCAGATGCTTAAATGATAAAACCCCATGCGTAGGTACAGGTCCACTTAGTTATTTAGCCCAGGAACCTGACAACTGTAATATGGCAGAATATGTAGGAACTTTTAATCTTACTAAAATTAGAGATTATGGTGTAGGTGTCACAATATGTGCTGATAAAAAGGATACGAATGCAGGATCTCACGGCCTCAATTCTCTCACACAAATTTGCAAGCTACAAAAAGGATTCTATTGGCTATGTGGAGATGGGCATGCTAGAAAAAGCTTACCCTTAAATTGGAAGGGTCATTGTATCGGGGGCTATCTTAGCCCTCGAGGGGGTATATTCACTGAACCAACTCCGGGAATAGTCCAGACCTTATGGAGACAAACACATACTGTTCCGAATAACCCCCTCGTGATGAGACCCATGGGATTCCATAGTTTTGTAAGGTGGTTGATTCCATCCCTGGGAATAAGTGAAACAGAAAAAGCTATCGTAAATATCTCAGCCACATTAGAAATTATTGAAAATGCCACAGCTGATGTTCCTTCAACATTACGGGAAGAAATTTCCTCCCTACACAAAGTAGTACTTCAGAATAGGATGGGATTAGATATGCTTTTAGCCAAGGAGGGAAGATTGTGTACAATCATAAACCAAACTTGCTGTGTATATGTTAACAAACAAAAACAGATTGAGACTGACCTGGAGAAGATTTGGGAAAAGAATAAAATTTTGCATGCAGTAGCTCAGGATGATACATCCTGGGGATTTATGGACTTGGTAGAAAAATTAACTTCCTGGTTGCCAAACCTAACCTGGCTGAAACAGTTGTTTATCACAGTAATCGTGGTCGTGGTTTTGTTCATGGTTCTTTGCGTAGTGATCCGATGTACCTTATGGTGTTTTAAGAGTACAGGAAACTCCTACAGCGAGTGGAAAAAGAACCAACTCAGATGGAAACTGGAGTCTAACAGATATTTTGAAGGAGCGTTAGATAGAGAAACACTATATTGAACCTAGAAATAGTAAAAGAATTTACTAACTTTTTCGAAAAAGGGGGGACTGAGAGAGGGAGTTAGGGGAATCCTATCAAGTAGAGATAGAGTGCTGACGGCATGAAACTAGGATGCTACTTAGTGTCTTTACTAACTATGGTGCTTGTGCAAATTAATTAAAGCAAGAAGCCTTGGGCCCCTTACCAAGGTCAGTCTCTTAATAAGAGTGTGAGCCTATCTTAAGAAACTGGCAGAAACTGGTCCTGCGGATAGACAAGATCCAAGAAGCAACTGAGTCTGCGCAGAGACAAGAGGTCAACTAGCGGTGATGAGGAAGAGTCATCAATCTTCATCCCCATGACCCCCGAAGACCACCACCAGGATACACTGCGCAAGCGTAGATGGAAGGAGTTTATGGAAATGACTCCTTGGAACTAATTTTAATATGAAGCGGGGACAGGTTATGAATATGTATAGGCGTACTGTGAAACTTCATGCATATGTAACTCTTTGCTGCATATAACCATGGCAAGTTGCCGCGTCAGGTGCGCACGATTTTGGTGGGGCTACCCCCCCGTGCCGCCCAGTGCTGAATAAACATACATGGTTAGTTAATACCAGGGGATCTGCCAACCGAGCTGGACCTGCCCAATCAAACCTGTTACGCACTGTAGAAGGGGATAAAGTTCCTGTAGTGCACGTAAGAAACATGCTGGGTAAGACAGTCTGGGATACCCCTGCCTCAGGAAAAGGCAAACCCATTCGTGGGATTGCTTTTGCTCAGGGACCTGGATGCACTTGGTGGGTAATGCAAAAGAATGGGGAGGTCCGGTGTGTACCTCAAGGGGATTTAATACTGGGTGAGAATAGCCCATGAGTTGAATTGTAGTATGTTAATTATCATATAATACTGTATGTCATCACTACTGTGATTGCTATATACCATAGATGAAAAATGGTGATTAATTAGAATGTATTGGAAAGAGTGTAACCTGAGCATGACATAAATGATATGGAATAAGGGGTGTATATCTGTCCTGGTTTCAGTTAGGATAGAGTTAATTTTCCTCCTAGTAGCTGGCAGGGTGCTATGTTTTGGATTAGGATGAGAAGAGCGCTGATAACATGCTGATGTTTTAATTGTTGTAGAGCAGTGCTTACACCAAGCCAAGGACTTTTCAGCTTCTCGCTCTGTCCTGCCAGCGGGCAGGCTAGGGATGCAGCAGGAGCTGGGAGGGGACAGACCCAGGACAGCTGACCCAAAGTGGCCAAAGGGGTATTCCATACCATCTGATGTCATGCTGAACAATATATAGGGGTGGCTAGCCGGGGTGGGAGGCTGGCTGCTCGGGGATAGGCTGGGCATCGGTCAGCGGGTGGTGAGCAATTGCATTGTGCATCACTTGTTTCATACACATTATTATTAGTAATACTATTATCATTATTATTATTATTATTATTTTCCTGTCTTAATAAACTGTCTTTATCTCAACTCACAGGCTTCGCTTTCCCGTTTCTGTCCCCCATCCCAGAGAGGGAGGGGGGAGGGTGAGGAAACGGCTGTGTGGTGTTTAGCTGCCGACCGGGTTAAACCACAACATGGCCACACTCCTTTTTATGCACGCCAGGATCCCATTGGCCTTCTTGGCCACCAGGGCACACTGCTGGCTCATGGTCAACCTGTCATCCACCAGGACCCCCAGGTCCTTCTCCGCAGAGCTCCTCTCCAGCAGGTCGTCCCCCAGCCTGTACTGATACATGCAGTTGTTCCTTCCCAGGTGCAGGACTCTACACTTGCTCTTGTTAAACCTCATTTGGTTTCTTCCTGCCCAGCTCTCCAGCCGGTCCAGGTCTCGCTGAATGGCAACACAGCCTTCTGGCATGTCGGCCACTCCTCCCAGCTTTGTGTCATCGGCGTACTTGCTGAGGGTGGACACTAGTCCCTCGTCAAGGTCGTCGATGAAGATGTTGAACAAGACCGGACCCAGCACCAACCCCTGGGGAACACCGCTAGTCACCGGTCTCCAGCCGATCACCACCCTCTGAGCTTGGCCACTCAGCCAGTTCTCAACCCACCTTACTGTCCACTGGTCTATCCCACAAAATTGATTAAAATAGGCTAAGAATATACAATATTGTAAACTACTCAGGAGCAGGTCAACAGTGAAATTTGATTAAAATAACAGAATGTAGTCTTTAAGGCGTGAGCTGTTTTTTAATCTTTAGCTGAAACCATGCCAAATTACCAACTCATAGCCTTACTGAATTTTCTGAACTGCACTTTATAAAAGTCTTTTGAATTGATGTATACAAATGAACTGTAGATCTTTTCAGTACAAATTTAATAAATGTCATTCCATGGCAGCATTAGGGAGAAGAAGATATGGAAAAAAGCAATTACAAATAAAATGCATATCTTACTGAGTACTGTGCAAAGATTGAATGGTCCCAGCTAGAAACCAAGCTTGCTATATACTGATTCACGACATAACAGTAATTGATTTTATAAGCTTAGCGTACTCAGAACTATTCTAAACAATAATTATATAAACCCAAAGATCATAAAATTAATGATTCAAAAATATTATTATGTCTTTGATTTCCCCAAATGATTCAAAGTTCATATGTAAATCACTTCATCTGGTCCTTAATTTCAGAACTCTTGGGTGGAATATAATACCTGTTAAACAGTACACAGCATCAAAGAAAAACACCAACTGCTGTGAAACAGCCAGTGCTAAATAACAGAAAAGGTAAAACCAGGACATTCTATGGTAAGACGGTGAAGAAAGTTAATAAACTCCCAAATAAATTTAACTTCTAAAAATTTTTTCCCTTCCATCTGCACAGCAAAATGCATTAACTTATTTGCTGACAATATCTAACCTCTCCTGCTAAAATCCTGGTCTCACAAACATTATATAGCAATAAGTTTCAAAGTCTACTTTCACATGGCAGATAAAAACTTATCAGTCTAGACTTGCACGCAGTGTTTTCATTGTGTCCCCTTATTTTTATGTTCCATGTTTCAAAACAAAAACTCATGATTTATTTTCTATATAACAAGTTCTATTTTAATGTTTAATGTAAGTACAAAAGCCTTTCCTAAAATATGGTTTTCAAACTATTTTTTCACGTTGTTTAGCTGCTATCAATGCTTCATTTCATTTTACATTGTACTGCTTATTTACATCTGCTTGGTTTTCTGAGATTTCTTTAATTTTGACTCACTTTGTTGTTACTTCCTTCACAAATCCAGATCACCAAACAATTCTAATACTAAGCACTGGAGCACTTTACATTTATCCTTCTTGAAAGGAAAACTGCCTGCTATTTACCTCCATTCCTCTCTTTCAGCCAGGTTCTCAATTAAATTTTGCTAGTTTAAGCAAGGCCGTATGAAAAATTATATTTTAAAAAGAGAAAATCTATCTTATTAAATGTTAAACAGTTCCCTTTTCACTTTTAAAGAACACCGTATTCTGTTGTTCAGCCCTACTCTACCATTTCCCACTAAAAAAAAAGTCACTTCAATTAAATACACTATGTGTGTGAAGTAGATCAGGACATGTATTAACAGCATTAGAGACATCAAGCTCATTGCTTATGAATTCTTCTCTTTCCCAAGAAATTTTATTTTCTAAACATCTTAAAGTGAAGTTTTAGTAACAGAGTTCTCTTTCGTAAACATCATAGAATCACAGAATAACTCAGGTTGGAAGGGACCTCAGGAGGTCATGCTCCTGAATGCCACAAAAAAGAATACAACTCAAAACCAAGGAGGGAATGAGGCAAAAGGAAGAACAAGCATCAAACTTACCATGGACTTGATTGATTTCTGAATTCTGAGAAAGAATTTCATCTGCTAATTTTTGAGCAGTTGGCAAAACTTCTGTGTGGTGCACTGTGATCAAATACTGTACAAATTTTTGTAGTTGGTCTCTGTTCATTTGAAAGAGTGTCTCTGAAATGGGAAGATGCAGTTTGACTTGATCTGGCTTGCGGATCCGGTATAAAGAGAGTGCCACAACGTGGGCACAGTAAAATATATCCTTGTTTCCACAGCTACAGGTCACTGAGGTAATCTTGCAACGATCAAAGCTGATAGCTACATTGCAAACAGTTTCTGGCTCCGATTGCATTGCAGGCTCTGTCACCGTGCCACTCAAGTGGAAACCTGTGCAGGAAAAGAAAGAAAGCTTACGTTATTAAGAAAAATACTATAATCTCATTATCAATTACCTTTAGTTACAAAAGAAAAAAGAAAATCGTTTCTGAGAAATGATGCATCTTGAAGAACTTGGCTTTAATTACAAATATGACAAACCCTTTCATATGTACATACCCTTTTCATCTCCGACAAAATCTAAGGCAGGTAAAAAGCCAGTTTACAACCCCTCTTTGCCATTCCATTACAACATTCATAAAAGATTGATAGTAAGGAAAACATTTATTTGGTAACTCCTAGCTGCAGAAGCAGAGTTGCATCCAGTTAAGGCCAATGTGAAACTCCCAGTAGCTCAGCAAGTTGGCAGCAGTTTTCCAAACCCTACACTAAGGAGATTGCACCTACCAGCAAATTTAACTATTCTGTCAATAGGCAAGAGGGACATAGTGCACTCTAATGGCATGAACCCCAGTCCTAATCTCCACTCTGACACTGATTCATTTACACACATCACTTACTTAACCTCTGCTTTCACCTCTCCCACCACTACGGTGATGCTAAAGCTCACTTTCACACAAGTGATATGGTTAGACAGCTATGGTTGCATAGCTTTTTGGAGATGGAAACTGCTGCAGTTACCAATACACAGGAAGTCGGAGTTATAGTACTGAAT
Source organism: Cygnus olor (assembly GCF_009769625.2). Lineage (NCBI taxonomy): Eukaryota > Metazoa > Chordata > Aves > Anseriformes > Anatidae > Cygnus > Cygnus olor. The sequence continues at coordinate 3,567,825 of NC_049199.1, forward strand.
GAGATGTGCAAGCACCATTTCAGAAATCTGCATTATGAGTCAGTTTTCCATTCAGCATGATAAAGCACAAGGCAAAAGAGCAGTGTCTTCATATAATGTAAGAAGGTATGGTACATGGCAAGAAAGATGTTCACTTCAGCAAGGACACCACTGCTCGACAAAGAACCCTGCTGAACAAAGGTCTTGAACACTGTCCTCTGAAGATCAAACCTAAACATGAAGACCCAGGTCTTGCTTTCAATACTTTCTCGATGAATAGTAGAATTTGGGTTTTCTTTTTTTTCTTTTTTTTTCTTTTATTTTACCTAAGCATGACATTCATCTTGGCTCAAGCATTAAGTCAGAGGCATAGATACAGAGAAAAACAATGACATTTCATATGCCAGATCAGTATTAAACTTGAACAGACAGTGCATATAAAATCTGGAATAAACACTACAAGCAAGGTGTTATACATTAACTATTTATAATGGAAATCATATAAAACCACACCACCTAAACTCCAAAACTGATTTAGTGTTGTGAAACAGAAGAAAGTATGTTGCAGGAAGCAGTATTACATGAAAATTAGGTGGAAAAAATATATACATTGCTCTAGTCCAAATCTCCAACTGTTTTTAAAAAGCTCTTCAAGTTACAAGAAATGAAAAAGAAAATCATTTTTTCCATCAGTTTACGCTGTACGTTTCAGAGCAGATTGTGCAGTGAGCATCACTGTTTGGATTACATTCAGTTGCAGTACTCTGATACTCTACCCTGAAGAAGGTCAATCTGCACACACTAACCTAGACTTTGCATGAGGATGTTTACCAGTTAAAGCGGTTAAAGTTTAAACCGAAGAGCCAGTAAGCTGTAAAGTCCACAAAGAGGAAGGGGAGGGAGGTTGAACAAGATCAAGCATTTGGTGTTGTTGCTCTTGGCTCCACTCAACACTTGCACAGAGAAGGGGAGTGGAGTTGCCCCTCATAACATGAGCTCCTCCCTCTGCCTTTCACTTTTGTTTTTAAGTAGTCATGACATGCTCCTATAAGTGCCCCCTCTCAAGGAAGGAAAAAAAAAAAGTTACAACTTAGCCAGTTCTGTTTATTTGTTTATTTCAGGTTAATTCCCAGCATATGAAAGTTGGATTACTGGTCTCAAAGAAATTGTATGGGATATTTTTCTTTATAATATCAGTTTCCTACAAAGCATACATAAAACTATTTCTCATCTGTGAGCTGAGGAAAAGCCTAACACTTGAACACTGAAAGGGCTTGATCCCATTTCTTCCTACTTTTAATAAGTAACTGAACTATTAATTCCAATAGAAAATCTCTTCTATGTGTCTTTTCTATGAAAGCAATTAAAAAAAAAAAGCCCAACCAGCTACTCCAACAATATTATCACTTGTAATTTTTCAGCATGTAATTCAAGTATTGAAAAGGTTAAAATCCTCCTGGAATGATGAATGCCTCCAGACAGAGTTAGCAGAAGAACTATCTCTAAGTCCCTACTCATATTCAGATGAAAACTCGTCTCCCTGCTCTCCCTACAAGGAGATTTTTTGAGAATTCTTGTTATTAGCAACAACATTTTGTCCTGGTTTCAGTTAGGACAGAGTTAATTTTCCTCCTAGTAGCTGGCAGGGTGCTATGTTTTGGATTAGGATGAGAAGAGTGCTGATAACATGCTGATGTTTTAATTGTTGCAGAGCAGTGCTTACACTAAGCCAAGGACTTTTCAGCTTCTCGCTCTGTCCTGCCAGCGGGCAGGCTAGGGGTGCAGCAGGAGCTGGGAGGGGACAGACCCAGGACAGCTGACCCAAACTGGCCAAAGGGGTATTCCATACCATCTGACGTCATGCTGAACAATATATAGGGGTGGCTAGCCGGGGTGGAGGGGGGGGCCGGCTGCTCGGGGATAGGCTGGGCATCGGTCAACGGGTGGTGAGCAATTGCATTGTGCATCACTTGTTTCGTACACATTATTAGTAGTAGTACTATTATCATTATTATTGCTATTATTATTTTCCTGTCTTAATAAACTGTCTTTATCTCAACTCACAGGCTTCACTTTCCCGTTTCTGTCCCCCATCCCAGAGAGGGAGGGGGGAGGGTGAGGAAACGGCTGTGTGGTGTTTAGCTGCCAACCGGGTTAAACCACAACACATTTATATACACAGATCCTGGTCTAAACAATGACAGCACTAACACAGCCAAGTTGCCTAACCTACCCTTCTTATATTACAAAGGATTTAAACAAAGATCAACTGCCCTCACAGCCCAAAATGTAGCAGCTCTGCATTAACTGTGCTGCAATGCCTGGGAATTACGAAGCATGATTTTTCTCTTCTTTTTCTGTTTGTGTATTTAAAGAAATAAATTGTTGTTAGTAAATATAACCTGTAAAAAGGTTTCAACATGCCACAGAAGGCAGTTCAGGAAATTTCAACTCAGAAGCCCTGGTAGGACTGTTGTGATTGAACACGAAGGGCTGTTCCCCTCCCCTTCATCTTTTTTAACATAACCATCTAATCATCTCCAAAGTATCAAAAGTTTGTAGCAGGTAGAAAATTGACTCACTGTGCTTTGCTAAAAAGCTTTCGTCAGCAGTAATTTACAGGCTGCCAAGAGATGTTAGGTGCTCCTTAATGAAGGCAAAGGGACTGGACCTGCGCTGGGATTGGGAGGTACTGACAGTTCATTAATGGATCCAAAGCAGCAGAAAATCTCTTCTGCTAGAGGCTGTAAGCCCTCACTCCAAATAGGTATTCCCCTTCAAAAAGAAAATTCCTCTTTTAATTGAAATTACAAACCTTTGCTGAAAATATTTACCCATTCAAAAACCAAACAAACAAACAAAAAAACACCAAGAACTCTAGTATTTCACCTTGAAAATAGTTTGTTCATTATTATCTAAAGACAACAAAAGAGTTGCAAGCAGAAGAGTGCTTGTTCGCTACAGAGGCTATTTATAGAGCATGCATGTTTCACCTTTTCCCTTCAGATGCTGCAGTTCAAAAAGGTTTCAGTGTTTTCAAAACAGCACATGACTAGTAATTCAAACTCTGCTGACATTTTCAATATGCAGAGGCTTTGCTTTCTGTAAAAAATACATTCAGAAAACCAGTGAGAGCATTAAGACAACATATCAAATGAAGTTCTTTTGCAAAGGAATTTTGCTTCTGTTGAACACTCACCACAAAGATGATTTAACAGACAAAAAAAAAATGTGTTTTCAGCTGCCATACTCTTGGAAGGGGACTGTGCCAAAGTGCAATCAGAAGGAAAACATTAAGAAGTCACTGAATTGTACAAAGTAATTTCTGCCAAAATCTGTTTGACAGTGTCCTATCCAAGTTGTACCAGGGGAGGCTTAGGTTGAAAATAAGGATAAATTTCTTCTCAGAAAGAGTAGTCAGGCATTGGAATGGGTTGCCCAGGGAAGTGGTCCATCCCTGGGGGTGTTTAAAGACAGGTTGGAACTGGTGCTTTGGGACATGGTTTAGTGGGTGACATTGGTAGTAGGGTGATGGTTGGACCAGATGATCTTGGAGGTCTTTTCCAACCTTAATGATTCTATGATTCTAATTGAATATAGGGGTAATGGATCAATATTAAGGAACACTTAACTTGAGGCAATTCCCTCTTGTTTTATCGCTAGTTATTTGTGAGAAGAGGCCAACATCCAGCTCCCCACAACTTCCTTTCAGGTAGTTGTAGAGAGCAATAAGGTCTCCCCTGAGCCTCCTCTCCTCCAGACTGAACAACTCCAGTTCCCTCAGCCGCTCCGCATAGGACTTGTGTTCCAGACCCTTCACCAGCTTTGTAGACCTTCTCTGGACAGGCTCCAGGGCCTCGATGTCCTTCATGTACTGAGGGGCCCAAAAGTGAACACAGTACTCGAAGTGGGGCTTCACCAGAGCAGAATACAGGGGGACGATCACCTCCCTGATCCTGTTGGCTACACTATTCCTGATACAAGCCAGGATGCCATTGGCCTTCTTGGCCACCTGGGCACACTGCTGGCTCATGTTCAGGCGAGCATTGACCAACACCCCCAGATCCTTTTCCTCTGCACAGCTTTCCAGACACTCTAACCCAAGCATGTAGCGTTGCATGGGGTTGTTGTGACCAAAGTGCAGGACCCGGCACTTAGCCATGTTGAACCTCATCCCATTGGCCTCTGCCCATCTATCCAACATGTCCAGGTCCCTCTGCAGGGCTTTCCTACCCTCTGGCAGATCGACACTTCCCCCCAACTTGGTGTCGTCTGCAAACTTACTGAGGGTGTGTGCTGGGTCTGGCTGGGATGGAGTTAACTTTCCCTGAAGCAGCCCATACAGTGGTTCTGACAGCCGTCCTGGTCCTGCTGAAACAAAACCCCTACACACTGTGGGAGAAGCTAAATCCCTGTAGTGCATGTAGGGAAGTGGATGGGGAAGGCGGTGTGGGTTGCTCCTGCCATGGGAAAAGGCAAACCCACTCATGGGATTGTCTTCGCCCAAGGACCAGGGTACACCTGGTGGGTAGTGCAAAAGGATGGGGATAGAAGTAGAATTGATTAAAATATTTGCAACTAACACACTTGCTAGTCACAATGTTCGGCTTGCTGTTAATATTTTTCTGTGTGACTATGTCGTATGTAATCCGTTCTCTATTCTCTATTATATTCTCTTTTCTCCTCTATATCCAATCAGAGAACGTGCTAAAATCTGTGTTTGGTTTCTTTATTGCACTGTGCTATAACACACTGGCCTTCAGTTTAGTCTGGTACTCAGGCCCTGCATTGTTACCATTCTGGTCTCCTGGAGATAATCTTTTTGGAAATATTAAGATATACACTGCCTTCTTTTTCTCCTCTAGAAGTCAATTTGTGAATAATATCGGGAATGGTACCTTCTTCTTCTCTCCCTGTGGGCTAATCACAGCAGCCTTCGAGTATCTTGAATACCCTTGGTCAACTGTCATCCTCCTATTACTAGTCCTGCAAAATGTGTTTCTTTTCCTCCCTAAGGTCAAACAATTCATTAAGAATATCATCCAAGAACCTGCCCCGAGACAAAGTAGTTGTGGGTGGTAAGGTGTGTGTGAGGATATGGGCAGGTACCTGTCACAGTTGTCTCCGCCAATGGTTTTTCACTTCACCCCTGAACAAGTGTGAAATCCAAAAAAAACTGGTAGAATGTTTGAAAGACGTATGCCCTGACCCTGGCAATACCAGAGAACTCCATCAGCTTGCTGCACTCTGCTGGGGTCTGGCTCACGCCTATCAAATGTCAATTAACACTGCCCAGCACCCTCAAGGGGATGGGGAAGTCTTTGAATTTGATGACCAGATAACACACACCGCGACCATCCCAGAGGACCAACCATCCATGGTATCAGTCACCCCCATAGTCAAGACAAAACAATGGAAACGCAAGTCTGCTCATTTAGTAAGGGAAGAAGCCCCTCCTAAGAAGGAGGGAGAAGAGGAAAAGGCAGGCAGCTCTAAAGCAGCATCATCACAATGACATCAGGGAGAAGAGACTGAAATCATAAATGAATCAGAAACCACCCGATCCCTATCCCTGAGTGAGTTGCTAGAAATACGAAAGGATTTCAGTCGTCCTCCAGGTGAGCACATCCTCACCTGGCTGCTTTGATGCTGGGACACTGCAGCCAATAGCCAACAACTAGAAGGCAATGAAGCCAAGCAGCTGGGATCCCTCTCTAGAGAAAGGATCATTGACAGAGTAATTGGGAGAGAGGCACAGGTTCTCAGCCTCTGGAGGCGACTCCTGGCAGCTGTGAAAGAAAGGTATCCCCACAAGGAAGATATTGTATATCAAGTAGGCAAGTGGACCACCATGGAGAAAGGTCTGCAGCAACTGAGGGAATTAGCTGTGCTGGAGATGATTTATAGTAATTTGAACCATGAACAGACACCTAAAGACCCTGACGAAGTCCAGTACACAACATCCATGTGGCAGAAGTTTGTATTGGCTGCGCCCTCATCACATGCCAGTACACTGGCAGGAATTCATTGGGATGAGGGGATGGGGCCAACAGTGGATGCTGTGTCCAACCAGCTTCAGAAATATGAAGAAAATCTCTCTGCCCCAGTACGGGCCTGCATCTCAGCCGTGGAGAAACTGTCCCAACGGTTAGAAGAATACATAACTTCCTCCTCACCTAGATGGAGGAATCTTTCAGCCATTAAGTGCCAGCATTCTCCGGCTCAAGCAAGGGAGTATACAGGATGCACACCACGGGGCACCTTGTGGTTTTATTTGCGTGACCATGGGGAAGATATGAGGAAGTGGGACAGTGAACCAAGCTCGGCCCTAGCTGCTCAGGTACATGAACTGCGGAAAGATACAGCAGCAAGAAAAGGGGCCCCTAGGAGGACTGCTGCCCCAGTTCCCACTGGGCAGTCCCCCAGAGGCTCCAACCAGGATTAGTGGGGTCCTGCCTGTGGCCAGGTAGAGGAGAGGGACAACCAGATTTCACAGAATCACAGAATCACAGAACTGAAGTGGTTGGAAGGGACCTCGAAAGATCATCAGGTCCAACCCCCCTGCCAAAGCAGGTTCCTTAGAGCAGGCTGCCCAGGTAGGCGTCCAGACGGGCCTTGAATATCTCCAGAGAAGGAGACTCCACAACCTCCCTGGGCAGCCTGTTCCAGTGCTCCGTCACCCTTACCAAGAAGAAGTTCTTTCGCATGTTGGTGCGGAACTTCCTGTGCTCTATCTTGTGGCCATTACCCCTTGTCCTGTCCCCACAAACCACTGGCCAAATCCCTCTGTCTCCCACACCTCAGGTATTTATACACATTGATGAGATCCCCCCTCAGTCTTCTTTACTCCAGGCTGAACAGACCCAGGTCTCTCAGCCTTTCTTCATAGGGAAGATGCTCCAGGCCCCGTATCATCTTTGTGGCCGTCTGTTGGACTCTTTCCAGGAGATCCCTGTCTTTTTTGTACCGGTGAGCCCAGAACTGGACACAGTACTCCAGGTGAGGCCTGACCAGGGCAGAGTAGAGGGGGAGGATCACCTCCCTTGACCTGCTGGCCACACTCCTTTTAATGCACGCCAGGATCCCATTGGCCCTCTTGGCCACCAGGGCACACTGCTGGCTCATGGTCGACCTGTCATCCACCAGGACCCCCAGGTCCTTCTCCTCAGAGCTCCTCTCCAGCAGGTCGTCCCCCAGCCTGTACTGATACATGCAGTTGTTCCTTCCCAGGTGCAGGACTCTACACTTGCTCTTATTAAACCTCATTTGGTTTCTTCCTGCCCAGCTCTCCAGCCGGTCCAGGTCTCGCTGAATGGCAGCACAGCCTTCTGGCGTGTCGGCCACTCCTCCCAGCTTTGTGTCATCGGCGTACTTGCTGAGGGCAGACATTATTCCCTCGTCAAGGTCGTCGATGAAGATGTTGAACAAGACCGGACCCAGCACCGACCCCTGGGGAACGCCACTAGTCACAGGTCTCCACCCAGACTCTGCGCCACCGATCACCACCCTCTGAGCTCGGCCAGTCAGCCAGTTCTCAACCCACCTTACTGTCCACTCATCTATCCCACACTTTCTCAGCTTTGCTAGCAGGATGTCATGGGAGACAGTATCAAAAGCCTTGCTAAAGTCAAGGTAGATGACATCCACTGCTCTCCCCCCATCTACCCAGCTGGTGATGCCATCATAGAAGGCAACGAGGTTGGTCGAGCACGACTTCCCCTTGGTGAATCCATGCTGACTACTCCTCATAACCTTCTTCTCTTCCAATTGCTTGGAGATGACATCCAGAACAAGCTGTTCCAACACCTTTCCAGGGACAGAGGTGAGACTGACTGGCTTGTAGTTTCCCGGATCATCCATCTTGCCCTTCTTGAAGACCGGAGTGACATTGGCTATCCTCCAATCTTCAGGCACCTCTCCTGTTCTCCAGGACCTTTCAAAGACGATAGAGAGCAGTTTGGCGATCACCTCTGCCAACTCCCTTAGCACACGTGGATGCATCCCATCAGGACCCATGGATTTGTGTGTGTTGAGCCAACTCAGATGCTCCCGAACCACTCTCTTGTCAACCAGATTTACTGGACTGTGTGGATCCGATGGCCTGGCACAACAGAACTGCAGAAATATAAAGCTCTAGTGGACACAGGCGCACAGTGTACCCTAATGCCATCGGGCCACCAAGGGGCAGAACTAATCTGTATCTCTGGAGTGACAGGGGGATCCTAAGAGCTAACTGTATTGGAAGCTGAAGTGAGTCTAACTGGGAATGAATGGCAAAAGCATCCCATTGTGACTGGCCCAGAGGCTCTGTGCATCATCGGCATAGACTACCTCAAGAGAGGATATTTCAAGGATCCAAAAGGGTACCGGTGGGCTTTTGGCATAGCTGCCTTGAGTACAGAGAAGATTAAGCAGCTGTCTACCCTGCCCGGTCTCTCAGAAGACGCTTCTTCTGTAGGATTGCTGAGGATTGAAGAACAGCAGGTGCCAATTGCAACTACAACTGTGCACCGACGGCAATATTGCACCAACCGAGACTCCCTGATTCCCATCCATGAGTTGGTTCATCGGCTGGGAGCCAAGGAGTGATCAGCAAGACTCACTCACCCTTTAATAGTCCCATATGGCCAGTGTGAAAGTCCAATGGAGAGTGGAGATAACGGTGGACTATCGCGGCCTGAACGAAGTCACGCCACCACTGAGTGCTGCAGTGCCGGACATGCTAGAACTCCAGTACGAACTAGAGTCAAAGGCAGCTAAGTGGTATGCTACAATCGATATCGCTAATGCATTTTTCTCCATCCCTCTAGCAGCAGAGTGCAGGCCACAGTTTGCTTTCACTTGGAGGGGAGTCCAATATACTTGGAATCGGCTGCCCCAGGGGTGGAAACATAGCCGTACCATTTGCCATGGACCGATCCAGTCTGCGCTGGAGCAGGGGGGAGCTCCTGAACACCTGCAGTACATTGATGACTTCATCCTGTGGGGTAACACAGCAGAAGTTTTTGAGAAAGGGAAGAAAATAATCCAAATTCTCCTGAAAGCTGGTTTTGCCATTAAACAGAATAAGGTCAAGGGACCCGCACAGGAAATCCAGTTCTTGGGGGTAAAATGGCAGGATGGACATCGCCACGTTCCAATGGATGTAATCAACAAAATAACAGCAATGTCTCCGCCAACTAGCAAAAAAGAAACGCAAGCTTTCCTAGGCCTTGTGGGATTCTGGAGAATGCATGTTCCAGGCTATAGTCAGCTTTTGAGTGCTCTATATCGAGTGACTCGAAAGAGGAACTGTTTCGAGTGGGGCCCCGAGCAACAACAGGCCTTTGAACAAATCAAACAAGAAATAGCTTGTGCAGTAGCCCTTGGGCCTGTCCATACCGGACCAGCTGTGCATAACATACTTTACAGTGCAGCTGGGGAGCATGGCCCCACCTGGAGCCTCTGGCAGAAAACCCCAGGAGAAACTCGAGGTCGACCTCTGGGTTTCTGGAGCCAGGGCTATAGAGGATCAGAAGCCAATTACACCCCAACTGAAGAGGAGTTATTAACAGCATATGAGGGTGTTCGAGCTGCTTCAGAAGTTGTGGGTACAGAAGCACAGCTCCTCTTGGCCCCACAGCTACCTGTGTTACCTCGGATATTCAAAGGGAAAATCCCCACTATGCAACCGACGCTAGGTGGAGTAAGTGGGTAGCGTTGTGAGAAACAAAATTGTGTTTTTGCAGTAGAAAATTACTTTTCTGTATTCCAAGGTAGCTGTGTAGTCATAATAAGGAGAAATGCTAAGTAGATAAGTGGACAGTAGAAGGCCTCACTGTTCCAAAATAAGGTAGAAGCTTGAGAAAAACAGGATGAGCAGTGTGAGAACAGTAAAACAAAGATCACAAGTTCTCAAAACATAAGAAAGGAGAAATTAAAGGGTTGAAAAAAAGAAAAATTGTACATATATGGTATAGAGGAGCGTCAAGTAGCTTGTGAACCTGTAGTACTCAGCCAATGAGGAAACAGGGGAGGTGATCAGGCGTCGGGTAATAGGGAATAAAAGGTTATGATTTGTTTACTAAAATGCGCTCCTGATTGAGAGAACGCCCGCCATTGCAATCACGAATAAAATAGCTTCACAGAAGATCCTGTCTGAAGAAAATTATTTGAGACGTTTCTCACAATTTGGGGGCTCGTCCGGGATCTTGTCGCCTGCCGACGATTTCTTGCCATCACAAACAGGAAGGTGCACCCCCCTGATTTCAGCGGTCCCATCGGGGGTGGTGGGTTGTCTCGGTACGGCTGGCAAAGGACCGAGACTGTTAATCTGAAGACAGGCTCTGCGAAGCTCTGGGGAGAAGGGAGGCCAGCACTGACATACACAGACACAGCCCACATATAGTTCAGCCCAGATCGGGAACAGGCATGGGGATTACTGCTGATAACCTGGACCAGGAAGCCGTGCACAGACCAAGGTAAGGGAAACTTTACCGTATCTTGCCTTGGGTTGGGTTCAGGGAGACTCTTGTGTGGAGTGTGAATGAGACGCACTTTTAGTGCGAAGCGACTGTAGAGTCCCGATCTGCGAGGTTCTGTAGTCCTGCGAGGGGACGAACGAAGTCCCCTCGGCTGGAGAGGGACGAAGTGAAAGAGAGACGAGCGAAAGAGAGTCTCGGGGGTGTGGGCCCTTAGGTGTACGGTACCCCGAGCACGGTAAAGTGAGGTGCTCGGCAGTACACCCCACCTCTGTCCTAATCCTAGGTGAAGGCGTGTGGTACCCTGTGGGAGGTAAAGTCCACAGCAGCACGTCAGGAAGAGCTGGGGATTAAGGGTTCCAAGAGTCAGCAGGGTGGGGGTGGAGACCCCGGGATTGTACCTAAAGATAGCCCTTTGGAGAGAATGATAAGGTTTTGGAAAAACAACCCAAAAACTAGGGAAAAATACTAAAAAATATATATAACTAAAAATGGTTTGATATTGTGTAATTGTCTGGCCTAAAAAGCTAATAAAAGGAACTTCAGTATTTTGGCTAAAATAAGGGTCTGATGAAAATTCAGCCTTTGAAATTTATATGTAAACAATAAGGTTCCGTTTTCGGAGGAGGAATCAAGTTATGCTCCCTATAATCCTAATATTGCACTGGAGGCAGCGGCAGGTGCTCCAGGAGGGGAGACAGGGACTGCAGTTGACGCTGTCCCCGGAGAAGTCGCAACGGGGAGTGCGGAGCAGCGGGAGTGGAGGCGGGGGGGGTCCCAGTGGGACCTCGGGGCTGTGCAGGGCCGACGCGAGGCCAGTGCCACTCCCCCCTTACCAGCAGAGAGGGTAGGAGTTTTAAGAAGGAAATGGAAGTCTTCAATTGAGGGCCTAGCAGAACAGTAAAATCCGTTTCTAAGGACTAATTTGTATTCCGGGGGGGGAAATGTCAATCCTGAGTATGTTATTCACTGGAGAAGAATGTTTAGGAGGGGAATGATTCGGCAGGTAGCTATGCAAGAATGGGAAAGAACTAACTCCCCCACCCCCCCCCCAGACGGAGAGCAATTCCGATAGAGCAGAAATATCCGCTTATTCAACTGAGATAATAACAACCCACAACATAGAAATCATATGAGAGACTCAGGGCCAGAATTAGAAAGTACTCGGGGATGAATCCTGAGGACCCGGTAGCCCAAGGGCTCTCGAAAGTTCATTTTGTGATTAAAGCCTGGCCAGATATACAGAAAAAGCTCCAGAAGGTGGGAGGATGGAGTGAACAGTGCGGGTAGTATGAAGGTGTACGCCAGGAGGGGAGATGAGAAGGAAAAGCAGAGAGCGAAACAAATGGTATTCACAGCATACTGGGTAGTGAGGCAGAGGGGGAGATAAAGGGCCCAGGATGGAAAGGAGAGGAAGAGAGATGAAGGAATGGCAGGCAAGGAAAGCTACCTGTGTTGCAGCCTAAATCCTAGCAGGGACAGGCTTTGAGAAGATGTTTTAAGTGTGGCCAGGCCAGCCACTTCAAATAGGAGTGTCCGGAGTGGAAGAAGGAGGAGAGACTGCTGTTATAAATTCAGAATAGGGGAGTCAGGGCTTCTCAGAAAGCTAGTTCCCTGATAAATGAAAAAGTGTACCCCGAGGGTTCCTCAAGTGTACCTCAATGGGGATAACTCTACAGTTATTGTTACGGACAAAACAGACTTAGCATAGGAAGATTAATAAAATTTATTACCTATTGCTGATGGGCTGGAGCGGTGAGAAACAAAGATACAAGCTGGGGGCACCTTCCCCCATCCATTCTCTTCCACCTCTTCCCTGCTCTGAGTGGCATGGGGGTGGGGGGTGGGGGCGGGAGTGGGGGCTGCAGTCAGTCCATGGTGCTTCGTTTCCACCGCTCCTTCACAGTCACTCTCCCCCCTGCTTTGTTGTGGGGTGCCAACCTTCCTGGGCTGGTCCTGTGTGGGTTTCTCCACGGGCAGCGAAAAACAGGCTCTTTGGGAGCTGCTCTGGTGTGGGGTACCTCTCACGGGGTGCCGACCTTCTAGGCTGTTCCTAAATGGGTTGCAGCATGGAGATCTGCTCCGCCGCGGTACACCATGGGCTGCGGGGGTCTGCCTTCCCTACCAAGGGCCTCTCTGTGGGCCGCGGGGGGGGCTTCGGCTCCGGCACCTGGAGCACCCCTGCACTGCACTCCCCCTCCTCTGCACTGACCTTGGTGTCTGCAGGGAGGTTTCTCACTCCTCACTCCCCCAGCTGCTGTTGTGCAGCAGTTTTTGTTTTGTTTTGTTTTGTTATGTTTTGTTTTTCCTTTTCTTGGGTGTGCTCTCATAGAGATTTAAACTCCATTGCTCAGGGCTTGACTCTGGGCAGCGGTGGGCCCCTTTGGAGCTGGCTGAAACTGGCCCTTATCTAACATGGGGCAGCTGCTGGATTCTTCTCACAGGGGCTACCACTGCAGCCCCCCCCCCCCCAGCCCCACCCTCTACTGGAACCTTGCCATGTGAACCCAATACACTAGGGCAGCTAGGTCATTGCTGGCCTGTAAAGTATCAGGGCTTAAATTAACTAATGAAACCCTAAATGTGATGGGGGTAGAAGGGACTGGGATAACAGTGCCACTTTTTGGGGACACCAAGCTGAGACTAGGTGATAAAACCATCACTGGGCAATTATTGTATGCACCCAAGGCAGGGACTAACTCGTTGGGAAAGGATTTGATAATGAAATTAGGCATTCAAATAGTAAATTGTTAGGCTGGAATAGCGGTATTATTAATGGGGTGCTCTCAGACCCTGAGAGCAAAGATATATTTGCCTTTGAGTGGAAAGACTCTGAAATGGGGCAGAAGCAGCAATACAGATGGACAGTTTTACCTCGGGGGTTTACAGGGCCACCAATTTATTTGGGCAAGTTCTAGAACAAATTTTGGAGTAATTCCAACCTCCAAAGGAGATGTTACTGTTACAATATGAGGATGAACTTTTATTGTCAGGACAGGAGAAAACAGTTGTGAAGGAAGCTACTAACAAGCTATTCAACTTTCTGGGAAAACAGGGCTTGAAAGTATTGGAAAATAAATTAAACTCCATAGAAAGAGAAGTCAGGTATTTAAGGCATCTAATGTCTGAGGGAGAACAAAGAATAAATCCAGAGAGGATTCAGGGAATTGTTGAGCTACCCCTACCTAAAACTAAAAAGAAGTAAAAAGTTTTAAGAGAGAGAGGTTTTTAAGAAATTAGGAGTCACGAAGTCCAAAGGAAAACAGATACTCCCTGAGGGGAGAGAAATGCTGAATAAAGTGCTAATGAGGCAAATATTAACTGTTTCACATCAAGAGGGTCATTGGGGAATTCAAGCAATGTGTGACGCTGTGCTATGGAAATATGTATGTGTAGGAATACATATACTCTGGCTAAACAAGTATGCAGGAGTTGTGTAGTATGTCAAAAGGTAAATAGGAAAATTATCTGCAGTCAGACGAAAGGGGGGAGAAAGCCAGGAATTCAACGCTTCCAAAATGTACAGGTAGATTTTACAGAACTCCTTAGAGTAGGTAGATTTAAATACTTATTATTCTTGGTCGATCACTTGTCAGGGTGGGTGAAAGCTTTCCCTTCAGTATCTGCTACTGCGAACACAGTAACTGAAGTAATTCTAGAACAAATAACTCCCAGGTATGGAATTGTTAAAAGTATTGACTCTGATCAAGGAAATCGCTTTATGTCAGAAATATTGCAAGGGCTAATGTGGACTCTAGGAATTAAGTGGAAATTTCACACTCCTTGGCATCCTTCCTCTTCTGGAACGGTGGAGCGGATCAGACAGTAAGGAAGCAGTTGACTAAGTTCTGGAAACTCGGCTTCCCCAAACGAAGTGCTTACCTTTGGCACTTCTCCAAATTCAAACCGCACCAAGAAAAGATGTGGGAGTTTCACCATATAAAATATTATTTGGATTGCTGTACATGGACAAAGGGAATGAATTACCTCAATTCAAGACAAAAGATGCTTTTCTTAAGAACTATATACTCGGGCTGTCGTCCTCTTTGTCATCTCTCAGGACCCGTGGACTGTTAGCTCAAACCCCACCCTTGGAAGCCCTGATCCATCCATTCCGAGCAGGAGATTGGGATCTGATGCGAACATGGAGAGAACTGAAACTGCAACCTGAGTGGGACGGACTGTTCCAAGTGCTCCTGACTACCGAGACGACGGTAAGAACGGCTGAGAAAGGGTGGACTCATACCCGGGTAAAAGCATCAGTTAATCCTGATACCTGAGAGACTGCATTAACAAAGACTTTTAAGGTTAAAACTGTTGAAACTATCTATTGTAAACCTTTAACTTCTCCTTAGAAGAATTCTTAATGAATTAATGAGTAAAAGGGATTGAATTACACAGAATTGGTGTGTTTCCAGGGAACACTCTCTGGAAGTGGGAGAAAAAGAAAGAAGGGGGTTGCATTTAATCCCCACCAGAAGAATCCTTATTAGTTTGTGATTTTTATTGTTTTTCTTAATTATTATTTCTTAATTATTATAGGGGGTGTATATATACATAAAAATGATGTATTTTAAGTTTATCTTAGTAATACCTATTCTCAAGGGATTAGTGATAGGATGGAGGGAAAATTCAGCATTTCCAATTAATCCAGAACATCTGCTGAGTTCTCTCTCGAAATAATTGCTGGATTTGCACCCAGATGCCTAGAAAGACTGAAAAGGCCTTGTCCCTGACTGCTATTTCCAGCAGCAACTGTGTCTGGATTCTCTAGATTTCTCAAAATGACAGATCATACTCAGTCCCAGGAAGGAATAGATTTTGAAGTTGAGCTCCCTTCACATAATCCTTACTACAATACATTGTGTTATCAAAGATGCCTTTTAAACAACATTGATAGAAAACTCAGGGGGCAATAGTACTGACCCTGGGTGTGGAAATATTATCCATGAAGTAGGGAATAATCCATACTGTACCGAATATGGTAGCTAAGGGAATGCTAATATACATAATGCACACCAGATACAACATGAGAATCCTGTAACCAGACGGCCTATCCCAAATGGCAAGAGGTGGTACTGGCTATGTGGCAATAAAGCCAGGAAGGTGATGCCCCTAGGATGGAAGGGAGCTTGCACCCTGGGGGCAATAATTCCAAATGTAACTATTATTGAAGACCCACAAAGCCAAAGCCCCCTTGAGACCACACGCAGAATTAAGCAGACTTCAGATAATCCTCTAGTAAAATTCTCTAGCATTTCACAGTCTTGCAAGGTGGTTTTTACCTTGGTCAGGGGTGAGTGAATCAGAAAAAGCTATTGTAAATATCTCAGCTATAATTGAAGAACTAGAAAATAACACTCTGGTTTGCAAAAATAGTACTTTTGAATCGAATGGTATTAGATTTATTAACAACCTCATAAGGAGGAGTGTGCACTGTAATTAATACTAGTTGCTATACATATGTAGATCAAATGGGATGAATTCGACTGATCTCAAAAATACTTGGGAAAAAAAAAAGATCCTACATAGATTAACTCAAGATGACAATTCCTAGGGATTTAGAAACATTTGGGAGAAACTAACTTCGTGGTTACCTGAATAGAATTGGCTCAAACAACTCTTTGTTGGCATTGTAATAATAATGGCATTGTGTATCTATCATCCCCCGTGACATCCGAAGAAGGGTATTGCACCTTAATGTTGGAAAAACTCAAGAGTGCGATATGTGAAGAGGTGCAAAAACAGCAATAGGAGTAAGAAAAGAAGAGGGGGGAATTGTGAGAAACAAACTTGTGGTTTTGCAGTAGAGAACTAATTTTCTGTATTCCAAGGTAGTTGTGTAGTCATAATAAGGAGAAACGCTCAGTAGATAAGTGGACAGTAGATGGCCTCACTGTTCCAAACTAAGGTAGAAGCTTGAGAAAAACAGGATGAGCAGTGTGGGAACAGTAAAACAAAGATCACAAGTTCTCAAAACATAAGAAAGGAGAAATTAAAGGGTTGAAAAAAAGAAAAATTGTACATATATGGTATGGAGGAGCGTCGAGTAGCTTGTGAACCTGTAGTACTCAGCCAATGAGGAAACAGGGGAGGTGATCAGGCGTCGGGTAATAGGGAATAAAAGGTTATGATTTGTTTACTAAAATGCGCTCCTGATTGACAGGACGCCCGCCATTGCAATACCAAATAAAATAGCTTCACAGAAGATTCTGTCTGAAGAAAATTATTTGAGATGTTTCTCACAATCCATGACTCAGTACAGAGATAGAGAATTGGCCACTTTCTCATTCAGCAATATCTAAAGCCAGCTGGATGGCCTTCACTTCTGCAAATTGGCTTGATTCACCTTCTCGATCAGCAGTTTCTGCAACGTGTCTTGTAGGACTCCATACAGCAGCCTTCCACCTCCAATGCTTTCACATAATACAACAGGACCCATCAGTGAACAGGGCATATTGCTTCTCATTTGATGGCACCTTCTTTCTTTCTGCGGGGCTTCTTTAGCACGTCACCTCCTCCTCTGGTTATATTCTTGATATTGTTGATAACATGCTGATGTTTTAATTGTTGTAGAGCAGTGCTTACACCAAGCCAAGGACTTTTCAGCTTCTCGCTCTGTCCTGCCAGCGAGCAGGCTAGGGGTGCAGCAGGAGCTGGGAGGGGACAGAGCCAGGACAGCTGACCCAAACTGGCCAAAGGGGTATTCCATACCATCTGACGTCATGCTGAACAATATATAGGGGTGGCTAGCCAGGGTGGAGGGGGGGGCCGGCTGCTCGGGGATAGGCTGGGCATCGGTCAGCGGGTGGTGAGCAATTGCATTGTGCATCACTTATTTCGTACACATTATTACTATTAACACTATTATTATTATTATTATTATTGTTATTATTTTCCTGTCTTAATAAACTGTCTTTATCTCAACTCACAAGCTTCACTTTCCCGTTTCTCTCCCCCATCCCGGAGAGGGAGGGGGGAGGGTGAGCGAACGGCTGTGTGGTGTTTGGCTGCCAGCTGGGCTAAACCACAACAGTCCATTTGGCGCCCAACGTGGGGCTCGAAGGGTTGAGATATCGACAGATTTGACCAGAGTGTGTTAAACTAAAATTGGTATAAGTATTCGACCTGCTTAATAGTTGCTAGTCACAATGTTGATTGCCTTAATCTCAAGTCTGCTGTGCCTGTTTCCCAAATTGAGTTTTATAGCAAGTTACTTTCTGAATGTGCTCCCTGTCGTGCTGTTTATCCTTTCCGGGCCCTGGTTTAAGACTGTTATGGTACTGTGTGGTGTAACGATGGCTTATGAAATGATGAGATTTCTGGTCATGACTCTAACCTGGTATTTGTACTCAGCACTGTCGTCGACAATATACTTCGGAAACCATATCTCAGAAACTATTAGCAATTACACCTATTGCCTTTTTTCATCAGGGAGTCAGTCTGTGGAGGGGACCGGGGAAGATATTTTTTCCTACCTGTTCACTCTCCCTTCCTCGTTCACCACCCTCTTATCCCCCGAGCTAGTTACGGTAGTTCTTCAAGATGTTGAATATCCTTGGGATACTCAGACCAGCATGTTCTTGTTGTTATGTCTCCTGAATGCGCTTCAGGTTTTGTTTAAGGTTAAACAACTACTTAGGAATCTCATCCGGAGATCTGTCTTGAGGCGGGATAGTTGCGAGTGGCAGGGAGTGTGGGAGGATATGGGCAGGTTTCTAGAGCAGTGGGCACCTCCAGTGTTTTGGACATTCACCCCTGAACAACTGCAAAATCCTAAAAAACTGGTAGAATGCTTGAAAAAAAGGTGTCATGACTCTGGCAGTTCCAAAGTGACACAAATCACTGTGGCGTGCTGGGGTCTGGCTTGTGCCTATCGAGCTGCAATTGATGCTACTATCAACCTAGTGACAGCTCCTGCAGCCGCTCCAGTCCCGGCTCCCGCAGCCGTCCCGGCTCCAGCTGCCGCAGCCGTTCCAGCTCCAGCTGCCGCAGCCGTCCCGGCTCCAGCTCCCGCAGCCGTTCCAGCTCCCGCAGCCGCTCCAGCTCCCGCAGCCGCTCCAGCTCCAGCTCCTGCAGCCGTTCCAGCCCCTGTAGCTGCTCCAGCTCCTGCAGCCGCTCCCACTCCTGTGGCTGGGTCAGAGAAACAAACTGTAGCAGTGCAAGTTGCCCCTGCAGAGGGTACTCCAACCCCTGTGGCAGACCCTGTGGCTGGGTCGGAGAAACGAACCGTAGCAGTGCAAGTTGCCCCTGCAGAGGGTATTCCAACCCCTGTGGCAGACCCTGTGGCTGGGTCGGAGAGGCGAGCTGTAGCAGTGCAAGTTGCCCCTGTAGAAAAGGTGAAAAAATGGTATAGAGACTCAGGTCGTTTAGAATGCAGAAAGTCTTCTGCTAAGTCTGGGTGTGGAGAAGACGAGGCTGGGCCATCAAGTGTGCAGGAGGATGAAGATGAGGATGAGGATGTCAGAAAATCAACAGTAACTACCCGAACCCTATACCAGCGTGAGCTACGAGATGTGCGAAAAGATTTTGGTCGCTGTATAGGTGAACAGCTTGTCACCTGGCTGCTCCGGTGCTGGGACACTGGAGCCAATGGTGTGGAATTAGAGGGCAGGGAAGCCAGACGGTTGGGATCCCTTGCTAGAGATGCAAGCATTGACAAAGCAATTGGAGATGGAGCACGATCTCACAGCCTCTGGAGGCGTCTCCTGTTAGCTGTGAAGGGAAGGTATCCCTACAAGGAAGAACTTGTATGTCTACCAGTCAAGTGGACCACCATGGAGAAGGGAATTCAGTACCTGAGGGAATTAGCCGTACGGGAAGTAATTTATAAGGACCTAGACGACACACAAACATCCACAGATCCAGATGAAGTCCAGTGTACTCGACCCATATGGCGGAAGTTTGTACGGAATGCACCATCATCATGGGCCACCACATTGACAATAATAACCTGGAAAGACGGTGAAGATCCCACAGTGGGTGACATGGCTAAACAACTCCGACAGTACGAAGGAAATCTCTCCTCTTCCCTACAGGCCTGCGTCTCGGCTGTGGAGAAACTCTCTGAAGAGTTCCACCAACTTAAAGAGAATTTATCTTCCCCCCCCACCTGAACGAACCAGTGGCCACCAACTAAAAGAGAATATTTTGGAGAAACTTTCTGAAGAGGTCCACCAACTTAAAGAGAGTGTATTTTCTTCCCCACCTGTACAAACCAGTGTCTCGGCTATTAGGGGTAAACGTGCATCCGTGCAAAGAAGACAATATGGTGGGTACACACCCCGCGCCACCCTGTGGTTTTACCTACGTGACCATGGAGAGGACATGAGAAAATGGGATGGAAAATCTACTGAGACCCTAGAGGCACGGGTACGTGAGTTGCAAAAGAAAACAATCGGGAGAAAGGGGTTCTCTGAAAAGTTTGCTGCTCCAACTTCTAGCAGGCAGTCTTTTAAACACAGAAACGAAGATTCTGACCAGGACTAGAGGGGCCCTGCCTCCAGCCAGGGGGAGGAAAGGGACAACCGAGTTTATTGGACTGTGTGGATTCGATGGCCTGGCACGTCTGACGCACAGAAGTATAAGGCTTTAGTAGACACCGGTGCACAATGTACTCTAATGCCATCAAGCTGTAAAGGGCCAGAGCCCATCTGTATTCATGGCGTGACAGGGGGATCCCAGCAGTTAACTGTATTGGAAGCTGAAGTGAGTCTAACCAGAAATGAGTGGCAAAAGCACCGTATTGTGACTGGCCCGGATGCTCCGTGCATCCTTGGCATAGACTATCTGAGAAGAGGATATTTCAAGGACCCAAAAGGGTTCCGCTGGGCTTTTGGCATAGCTGCCTTAGAGACAGAGGACATTAAACAGTTGTCTACCTTGCCCGGTCTCTCAGAGGACCCTTCTGTTGTGGGGTTGCTGAGGGTTGAAGAACAGCAAGTGCCAATCGCTACCACAACTGTGCACCGGCGGCAATATCGCACCAACCGAGACTCCCTGATTCCCATCCACGAGCTAATTCGTCAACTGGAGAGCCAAGGAGCGATCAGCAAGACTCATTCACCTTTTAATAGTCCCATATGGCCAGTGCGAAAGTCTAATGGTGAGTGGAGACTAACAGTGGACTATCGTGGCCTGAATGAAGTCACGCCACCACTGAGTGCTGCAGTGCCGGACATGCTAGAACTCCAGTACGAACTGGAATCAAAGGCAGCCAAGTGGTATGCCACAATTGATATTGCTAATGCATTTTTCTCCATCCCTCTAGCAGCAGAGTGCAGGCCACAGTTTGCTTTCACTTGGAGGGGAGTCCAATATACTTGGAATCGGCTGCCCCAGGGGTGGAAACATAGCCCTACCATTTGCCATGGACTGATCCAGTCTGCGCTGGAGCAGGGGGAGGCTCCTGAACACCTGCAGTACATCGATGACATCATTGTGTGGGGTGACACTGCAGAGGAAGTTTTCGAGAAAGGGAAGAAAATAGTCCAAATCCTTCTGAAGGCCGGTTTTGCCATAAAACAAAATAAAGTTAAAGGACCTGCACGAGAGATCCAGTTTTTAGGAATAAAATGGCAAGATGGACGTCGTCAAATCCCAATGGATGTGATCAACAAAATAACAGCTATGTCTCCACCAACTAGCAAAAAGGAAACACAAGCTTTCCTAGGTGTCGTGGGGTTTTGGAGAATGCATATTCCAAATTACAGTCTGATTGTAAACCCGCTCTACCAAGTAACTCGTAAGAAGAATGATTTCGAATGGGGCCCTGAGCAACGACAAGCCTTTGAACAAATTAAGCAGGAAATAGTTCATGCAGTAGCCCTTGGGCCAGTCCGAACAGGACCAGATGTAAAGAATGTGCTCTACACCGCAGCCGGGGAGAATGGTCCCACCTGGAGCCTCTGGCAGAAAGAACCTGGGGAAACTCGAGGTCGACCCCTGGGGTTTTGGAGTCGGGGATACAGAGGATCTGAGGCCTGCTATACTCCAACCAAAAAGGAGATATTGGCAGCATATGAGGGAGTTCGATCTGCTTTGGAAGTGGTCGGTACTGAAGCGCAGCGCCTCCTGGCACCCCGACTGCCAGTACTGGGTTGGATGTTCAAAGGAAGGGTCCCCTCTACACATCATGCAACTGATGCTACATGGAGCAAGTGGGTTGCACTGATTACTCAGCGGGCTCGAATAGGAAACCCCAGTCGCCCAGGAATCCTGGAAGTGATTATGGACTGGCCAGAAGGCAAGTACTTTGGGATATCATCAGAGGAGGAGGTGGTCCGTGCTGAAGAAGCCCCACTGTACAACAAGCTACCAGAAAATGAGAAGAAATATGCCCTGTTCACTGATGGGTCCTGTCGTATTGTGGGAAAGCATCGGAGATGGAAAGCTGCTGTATGGAGTCCTACACGATGAGTTGCAGAAGCTGCTGAGGGAGAAGGTGAATCGAGTCAGTTTGCAGAAGTGAGAGCCATTCAGCTGGCCTTAGATATTGCTGAACGAGAAAAGTGGCCAGTTCTCTATCTCTATACTGATTCATGGATGGTGGCAAATGCCCTGTGGGGGTGGTTACAGCAATGGAAGCAGAACAACTGGGAGCGCAGGGGCAAACCCATCTGGGCTGCTGCATTGTGGCAAGATATTGCTGCCCGGGTAGAGAACCTGGTTGTAAAGGTACGCCATGTAGATGCTCATGTGCCCAAGAATCAGGCCACTGAAGAACATCAAAACAACCAGCAGGTGGATCAGGCTGCTAAGATTGAAGTGGCTCAGGTGGACCTGGACTGGCAACATAAAGGTGAATTATTTATAGCCCGATGGGCCCATGACACCTCAGGCCATCAAGGTAGAGATGCAACATACAGATGGGCTCGTGACCGAGGGGTGGACCTGACCATGGACACTATAGCACAGGTTATTCATGATTGTGAAACATGTGCTGCAATTAAACAAGCCAAACGGTCAAAGCCTCTCGGGTATGGAGGACGATGGCTGAAATACAAATATGGAGAGGCCTGGCAGAGCTGGTAATGCAAAGAATGGGGAGGTCCGGTGTGTACCTCAAGGGGACCTAATATTGGGTGAGAATAGCCCATGAGTTGAATTGTAGTATGTTAATTATCATATAACACTGTATGTCATCACTACCATGGTTGCTATATATAATAGATGAAAATGGTGATTAATTAGAAGGTATTGGAAAGAGTGTAACCTGAGCATGACATAAATGGTATGGAATAAGGGGTGGATATCTGTCCTGGTTTCAGGTAGGACAGAGTTAATTTTCCTCCTAGTAGCTGGCAGGGTGCTATGTTTTGGATTAGGATGAGAAGAGCGCTGATAACATGCTGATGTTTTAATTGTTGTAGAGCAGTGCTTACACCAAGCCAAGGACTTTTCAGCTTCTCGCTCTGTCCTGCTAGCGAGCAGGCTAGGGATGCAGCAGGAGCTGGGAGGGGACAGACTCAGGACAGCTGACCCAAACTGGCCAAAGGGGTATTCCATACCATCTGACGTCATGCTGAACAATATATAGGGGTGGCTAGCTGGGGTGGAGGGGGGGACCGGCTGCTCGGGGATAGGCTGGGCATCGGTCAACGGGTGGTGAGCAATTGCATTGTGCATCACTTATTTCGTACACATTATTACTATTAATACTATTATTATTATTATTGGTATTATTTTTCCTGTCTTAATAAACTGTCTTTATCTCAATTCACAGACTTCACTTTCCCGTTTCTCTCCCCCATCCCGGAGAGGGAGGGGGGAGGGTGAGCGAACGGCTGTGTGGTGTTTGGCTGCCAGCCGGGCTAAACCACAACAATGAGGAATGCACGTGTAACACATTTATGATATATTTACAGCAGTCTGAAAAACATACATTTTCATGTAAAGCTTTTGGGTAATCTGGGGAGGTCAGATGAGTAGGTTGTCTAACAGCAGCAGAAGGTGAGCTTGAAACAAAGAGAGCAGAAGAGCCTAAGCTGCTGCTCATGGACTAGCGAGTGGCGAAACGTGGATTATGTCTGCTCCAAGTAAGACCACTACATGAGAAACAGGCAGTCTAGACAGAATGGGGGTCCAGATTGTTTGCTTCAACTCTTTCACAATGAAGACTTTTCCCACACCAAAAGGCAAGGGGACAGGGGGCAAGGCAGCCTTGCAGGAAGACCTACCCCATTTTTAACAAGCAAGTCTGCCACCATTTATTGATTATACTTCAAGTCTTAGAAAAGACTATTTTGCCACTTAATAGCTTAAGGATCATGTTTTCCCATAGCTGTCACCAACAGCTGAATCTTATTCATCATCTCCCAACAAATTTGATGGTTGCTAAATCGATGCTAAGAATCCTTCAACCTAGTCTATAGCCTACGTTTACAAACTAGGAAAAAACACTATGCTATTTTAAATGCAATTACCCAATAGATTAAAAATATACAAAGAACAGCTGAGTACTCTGGACATCCATATCAGGGGGGTGGGGTCAAATCTATCCATTTTCCTTCTTCACTCAGCAGCAGCTCTTCAGTCATATAGCAGCTAATCAAATGCACTAAGTTTTACCCTTTGAAGTAGGAGGATAGATGGAATAAGGGTGAGGAAGAGGCCTATTAGAAAAATTAACTCTTAATGAAACCAGAAATTATTTGAAACATGGCAATTAACAGTTGCTTAAAATATGCATAGCTAGGTTTGAAATAGTTATCCTGATTTAGAGCAGGAGCACATCTGTTTATGTGTAAGTAAATACAGTCTGACAGCAATTTGGATCAGAAAGAATCAATTGCAAGTTTAATAAGCATTATTTGTATTCTACATAATAGTGTATTTGTTCTTTCAAGTCACTGCAGTGATAACATGTTTAAAGTCTTCCACTGTGTACTAAGTCTAAGGTACCTAGGCAAAGCACAGTATATTCCAATTGGATACTTCACAAACCATATAGTTCAGCTTTTTAAATATTACTGCCATCTGGCTACTAGGCTTTGTTTACTAAAACAGTATGCTATAGCAGCTGTAGTCAAAAAATGTAATACCATTTGGCTAAGTTATAATCCACATTAAAAACACATATCAGAAAACTCAAGCTATTTTATGAAAAGTTACCATTGTACCTAGAAAAAAATAAATATATGTAGCTTTATGTTTTGATTTTTTTTCCTATTTCAGTACTCTAATGTTCTTCAACTTATTTCCCATCTACACTAACAGGAAAGAAGTAACAGTGAGTGAAGAATTTATCAAGATCTAAATAGGCAGTCTCACTTATATTATCTGCAATTCCCTTCTAGATAAGTACTGGTGCTATAAAATTAGGATGCTGAAATGCTGTTATACTGGTACCTCCAGTTGTTCTTGGGGTACATCTCAAATCACAGGACCCTCTCAATGAGACCCCAATATCATGCTGTTCAGAGGCCAAAAGTTTGAATAAATTCCAACAACTCTTCCCAATGTCTAGGCTACACTGAACAAAGTAAATATTTAAATTATGACTAATCTGAAACAATGCACAATGAAAGCTGGGGAAGTCTTGGAAGTAGTGGGAATATTTAAATGGAAAAGAGCTGGAGGGGGGAGGTTTCCTATTCCTATTTACAGTACATTGTATTAATCAGGTCTGGAAACCACAAACACTCTTTGTGACCAAGTTTTCATGGCAGAACAAAACACACTCAAGGCCAAACAGGTGGCGATGCATTTTCAGAGGCTTCCTACATGGATATCATATAAGTATACAGCAGCACATAGAGGAATACTGATCTTTAAAAAAAAAAAAAAAGCTGTGGCTTCAGAAAGCAGATATCCTTAACTGAATAAAAGCCAATGATCATGTAATTAAAGTAGAGTTTCCTTTTTAAGTTCTTCTGTGCTTAAAACCTTGTCTAAAGCTCCATCCAGATACCTATTCATTACAATACTCAAGTAACCAAATATAAAAGAATCTAACAGTTGCTTAAAATATGTACAACTAGATTTGAAATAGCTGTACCAATTTAAAGCAAAAGCACGTTTGTGTATAAGAAAATACCATTTGACAGCAATTCAGATCAACTACCAGAATCAATTGCAAACTTAATAAGCTATGGGATAATTAACAAGCACAGTTTGTACTTACATGAGTATGTTGAGCTATTGCTGTTGGCCCACGTTTTCCACCAGCAACTTAGTATAAGCTTGGTGCATGCATATGCATATTCCTTGCAGCAGCCACAGATACTTCCTACATCTGAATGAAGACTGCAGACTGATAACATGCTTTACAGTCTAGAACAGCTCTGTAGATCAATTTTGCAGACACTATGGTAGAAAAGAAGGGGGTCTCTCTTTTTGTCCAGAAAGCAGAATTGTGTGCCCTACAGTTTGTACACGTATTGATGTTTTAGAAAGAATTCAGTATTTTTGGAAGCAATACTTAAGCTTTTAATTTTGCTTCACCTCTCTCTGGAATGGGATAACCCCAGTCACTGTGAGAAGTGATATGTTCTGGTCTACCATGATTGCCATAGGTACACCATCTGGCCAAATCTTAGTCTGGGATAATTTGAGTGCTTTATACAGGGTTTCAGGCCACCTAAGCAGTTTCCCCTTGCTAGGGAGTAGCAAGAGTTTTGACTTCTGACCAAATAAGAGTGATCAAAACAAAATAGAAGGCTTAAAAAACCAAAACATATATTTGATTCATAAGCAATAAAAATAAATTCACAAAATTGTGAGAAAATCATGCAATACAAAAGGAAATCTGCAGGTCTTTCTAAAAGTTGGAACAAATTTAGTTGGATATTCCTTCTTTGGATATCAATGTAAGTACTGAGCAAGACAAAAAATATAAATAGGAAAAAATAGACAAGATACAAGTACTGCAACACCAAATTATTACTCCTTAACCCTACTTATCGCCTAGAGAAGTTTACTACTGTGGTACTTGCTTCAGAAACAGGTCATTTTTTCAAGAGATTAATTTCAGACTCCACAAGCATAGCTAGCAGGGAAGAATGGTATTCAAGTACCAAATTAGTTTAACTTTTTTTGGAAAAAGGTAGAAAAAAGAATTTATTACCTTGTATAAAAACGTTCATTTTTGATATTGCCTTATATCTTTTACCCTGACCTTTTATGATAAGATTTAACAGATAAAGGTAATGAATGTCAGAGAGTTGGCACTGATGCATGAAGTGCTTTTCCCATTCATATAACATACTTATACAGGTCTTGTCTTAATTAAACTCCTACAAACTACAGAAATGTATATTTAATTTTTAAATCTGATTTCCAAGGTGTACACTCAAATCTAAATACTTAAATGAACACTGGAACAGGCTGCCCAGGGGGGTTGTGGAGTCTCCTTCTCTGGAGACATTCAAAACCTGCCTGGATGCGTTACTGTGTGACATGATTTAGGTGTTCCTGCTCCGGCAGGGGGATTGGACTAGATGATCTTTCAAGGTCCATTCCAATCCCTAACATTCTGTGAT
This sequence comes from Cygnus olor, assembly GCF_009769625.2. Taxonomy (NCBI): domain Eukaryota; kingdom Metazoa; phylum Chordata; class Aves; order Anseriformes; family Anatidae; genus Cygnus; species Cygnus olor. Next base: position 3,594,745 of record NC_049199.1, read on the forward strand.
TCTGTGAACGGTTTCAAGAAACAGCAATAATTTTGTTTCTCTCCTCCCTCCTGAAGCCAGGGATAGAAGAATGGGGGCTTGCTTAATCGTATTAATGATTTCTAAATAAAACAATCGTAATTATTAAAGCCAGGAATGAAAGAATGTGGGCTTGCTTAATCGCTTTAAAATAGATATTGCTGAGTGTCTTTGCTTACTGTTGTGCAAATTAACCAAAACAAGGAGTCTCGGGGCCCCTCACAGAAGATGTTTCCTGACAAAAATGGGGAACCTGTCTCAAAAACCAGCTGAGACCGACCTTGTGGTTTGGACAAGAGCCAAGGAGCAGCTGAGTCTGTACAAAGGCAGGGGGTCAACTAGTGGTGATGAAGAGGAGTTATCGGACTTCATCCCCACGACCCCCCCGACGACCACCACCAGAAGGCACTGCGCAGGCGCAGATGGGAGGAGTTTATGGAAATGACTTCTTGGAGCTAATTTTAATACAAAGCGGAGATAGGTTATGAATATGTATAGGCGTATTGGGAAACCTCATGCATATATAACTTTTTACTGCATATAACCAAAGCAAGTTGCTGTGTTAAGGTGCGCATGCCTGTGGGAGCTATCCCGCATGCGCCCGGCGCCGAAATAAACCACATACCTACTTTATAACTTATTTGCTTTGAGTTACAGAGTTCTTCCATGAATCACTCCCCCCCCCTTTCAGTTTTGTGACAAACAATAAATCCTCTTAATTCTCCTCACTGCTTCTGACCCACATGCAACTGCTTTTCCAGCGCTAAGTAACACCAGCTGAGGTAGCTATGGATGAAAGCATTATTCACTTCCCCTGGGCTTCAGAAGCTGAAGTCTATGGTTCAATTTGCACAGGTCGTATAGATTCCATCACCATCTCTCCAATAACGCATACACATCTAAATTCAAATGTAGCACAGGCCAAAGTTTAATTTAATGTTGTTGAGAAGAGGGAGGCAGAATTGTTTTCAAATTCTTCCTGAAAAGCAGCCTGTTGTATTAGAGCAAAGCAGCTTCTTTCTATCATACCTTTGTCCGACAAGTTTGGGCTGGTTAGTGTACTGGGTCGGGCTGGGATGTTAACTTTCTCTGCAGCAGCCCATACAGTGCTGTGCTCTGCACTCGTAGCTAAAACAGCAGTGGTATCACACCAGTGTTGTGTCTGCTGCTGAGCAGTGCTGGCACAGCATCAGGACTCTCTCTAACCCTCCTAGGGGGTGGGCAAAATGTGAGAAAAGAGACATCACCAGGGCAGCTGACCTAAACCAACCAAAGGGATATTCCATACCATATGATGTCACACTCAGCAATAAAAGGTAGAAAAAGGAGGAAGAGGGGAGGGGTGGGCTCTCGTTGTGAAAACGTCTGTCCTCCTCCCGAACACCGGCTACGTGCGTTGAGGCCCTGCTTCAAGGACGTGGTCAAGCATCGCTCATTTGTGGGAAGTAGAGAGTAATTTCTTTCCTCTGCACTTCCACATAGCCTTTACTTGTTTTGTTCAGTTTTCCCTTTCCCCCTCCCTTTTCCCCTTTCCTTTTTTTTTCCCCTTTAGCTAAATTGTTAATTGTTTAGTTAAATTGTTTAGTTAAATTGTTTGATTATTAGTAATCTTTCCTTAATAATTATTTCTTTTTTCCTTTAATGAAATCATCCTTATCTCAACCCGTGAGTTGTTCTTTCCTTTACTTCTTCCCCTCCTCATCTAAGGAGAGGGAGTGAGAGAGCGGTTGTGGTGTTCAGCTGCCTAGCACAGTAAAACCACCACAGTCCTTTTTGGCGCCCAACGTGGGGCTCGAAGGGTTGAGATAACAGTAGAATTGATTAAAACGCTTACAACTAACACACTTACTTGCTAGTCACCATGTTCAGTGTCCTGTTAATATTGGCTTGTTTGATCATGTGTCATGCAATCCGTGTCATGTTCTCCTTTCTCCTCTATATCCGATCTGAGAATGTACTACAGTCTGTGTTCGTTTTTTTTAACTCACTGTGCTGCCAAGCACTGGCCTTGAGTTTAATCTGGCATTCAGGCTCTGCACTGTTATCATTTGGGTCTCATGGAAACTATCTTTTAGAGAATATTCAGAATTACACTGCCTTCCTTTCCTCATCTGGAAGTCAGTTTATGAATAATATCAGGAATGGTACCTCCTCCTTCTTTCACAGTGGGCTAATTACAACAGTTTTTGAGTGTTTTGAATATCCATGTGTAATCCATATGTTGCTATTTCTAATTCTGAATAATGGGTTTCCTCTTCTCTCTAAGATTAGTCGATTGTTTAGAAAGCTTACCCGGGAATCTGTCCCGAAACAGTCTTGTGGCAGGTGGCAAGGTGTGTGGGAGGATATCGGCAGGTACCTGTCACGGGTGTCTCCTCCAATAGTTTTGAACTTCACCCCTGAACAAGTGCAGAATCCTAAAAACCTGATAGAATGTTTGAGAGTCGTATGCCCTGACAGTGCCGGAGAACGACAGCTTGCAGCACTGTGCTGGGTCCTGGCTTACTCCTATCAAACACTGTTTAACATCATCCAGCACCTTGAAGAGAGGGAGGAAGTCTCTGAATCTGATGACCAGATAACACATGCTGTGGCCGACCCAGAGGACCAACCGACTATGGTATCAGTCGCCCCCATAGTCAAGTCAAAACAATGGAAACGGAAGTCAGCTCGTTTAGTAAGGGAAGAAGCCTCTCCTAAGAAGGAGGGAGAAGAGGAGAAGGCAGGCACCTCTAAAACAGAGCCATCACAAAAACAGCAGGAAGAAGAGATGGAAATCATAAAGGAATCAGAAACCACTCGATCCCTATCCCTGAGTGAGTTGCGAGAAATACGAAAGGATTATGGTCGACACCCAGGTGAACACATCCTCACCTGGCTGCTTTGATGCTGGGATGCTGGGGCCAATAGCCAACAGTTAGAAGGCAATGAAGCCAAGCAGCTGGGATCCCTCTCTAGAGAAAGGGTCATTGACAAAGTAATTGGGAGAGGGACACAGGTTCTCAGCCTCTGGAGGCGACTCCTGGCAGCTGTGAAAGAAAGGTATCCCCATAAATAAGATATTGTCTATCAAGCAGGCAAGTGGGCCACTATGGATGAAGGTCTCCAACATCTGCGGGAAGTAGCTGTGCTGGAGATGATTTCTAGTGATTTGGACAATGCCCAGACACCTCAAGATCCCGATGAAGTCCAGTGCACAACATCCATGTGGCATAAATTGGTGCGGAGTGCACCATCATCACATGCCAGTATACTGGCAGGAATTCATTGGGACGAGGGGATGGGACCAACAGTGTATACTATATCCTTCCAGCTTCAAAAATATGAAGACAATCTCTCTGCTCCGCTACGGGCCTGTGTCTCAGCTGTGGAGAAACTGTCTGAAAGACTTGACCACCTCGTAGAACGAGCATATCCCTCCTCATCCAGACGGAGTGATATTTCAGCCACTAAGAATCAGTATTTTCCTGCTCGAGAGAGACAGTGTCCAAGACGCACACCACGTGGCACCTTGTGGTTTTATCTGCGTGACCACGTGGAAGATATGAGGAAGTGGGATGGTGTACCTACTTCAACCCTAGCTGCTCGGGTACGTGAAATGAAAGGAAATACAGCAGAAAGAAGAGGGGCTCCTAGGAAAAATGCTGCTCCAGTTTCTGTTGGGCAGTTCCCCAGAGGCAGTAGAAGGGCTGATGTTATTCTTGACCCTGATGAAGGGACCTCTGCTTCTCATTTGCAAGAATTAAGTGGCAGACACTCCAACCAGGACTAGAGGGGCCCTGCCTCTGGCCAGGTAGAGGAGAGGGATAAACGGATTTATTGGACTGTGTGGATCCGATGGCCTGGCACATTGGAACCACAACAATACAAAGCTTTAGTGGACACTGGCGCACAATGTACCTTAATGCCATCAAGCTACCAAGGGACAGAACTCATCTGTATCTCTGGAGTGACAGGGGGATCCCAACAACTAACTGTATTGGAATCTGAAGTGAGTCTAACTGGGAATGAGTGGCAAAAGCATCCCATTGTGACTGGCCCTGAGGCTCCATGCATCCTTGGCATAGACTGCCTCAAGAGAGGGTACTTCAAGGATCCAAAAGGGTACCGGTGGGCTTTTGGCATAGCTGCTTTGAGCACAGAGAAGATTAGGCAGCTGTCTACCCTGCCGGGCCTTTCAGAAGACTCTTCCGTTGTAGGATTGCTGAAGGTTGAAGAACAGCAGGTACCAATCGCTACCACAACTGTGCACCGACAGCAATATCGCACCAACCGAGACTCCCTGATTCCCATCCATGAGTTGGTTCATCAGCTGGAGAGTCAAGGAGTGATCAGCAAGACTCGCTCACCCTTTAATAGTCCTATATGGCCAGTGTGAAAGTCTAATGGCGAATGGAGGCTAACGGTGGACTATCGCAGCCTGAAGGAAGTCACGCCACCACTGAGTGCTGCAGTGCCGGACATGCTAGAACTCCAGTACGAACTAGAGTCAAAGGCAGCTAAGTGGTATGCTACAATCGATATTGCTAATGCATTTTTCTCCATCCCTCTAGCAGCAGGGTGCAGGCCACAGTTTGCTTTCACTTGGAGGGGCATTCAGTACACTTGGAATCGACTGCCCCAGGGGTGGAAACACAGCCCTACCATTTGCCCTGGACTGATCCAGTCTGCACTGGAACAAGGGGGAGCTCCTGAACACCTGCAGTACATTGATGACATCCTCGTGTGGGGCAACACAGCAGAAGAAGTTTTTGAGAAAGGGAAGAAAATAATCCAAATTCTCCTGAAAGCTGGTTTTGCCATTAAACAGAGTAAGGTCAAGGGACCCGCACAGGAAATCCAGTTCTTGGGGGTAAAATGGCAGGATGGACGTCGCCATATTCCGATGGATGTGATCGATAAAATAACAGCAATGTCTCTGCCAACTAGCAAAAAAGAAACGCAAGCTTTCCTAGGCCTTGTGGGATTCTGGAGAATGCATGTTCCAGGCTATAGTCAGCTTGTGAGTCCTCTACATCGAGTGACTCGAAAGAGGAACTGTTTCGAGTGGGGCCCTGAGCAACAACAGGCCTTTGAACAAATCAAACAAGAAATAGCTCGTGCAGTAGCCCTTGGGCCTGTCCGTACCGGACCAGCTGTGCAAAACATACTTTACAGTGCAGCTGGGGAGCATGGCCTCACCCGGAGCCTCTGGCAGAAAACCCCAGAAGAAACTCGAGGTCGACCTCTGGGGTTCTGGAGCCAGGGCTATCGAGGATCAGAAGCCAATTACACCCCAACTGAAAAAGAGATACTCACGGCATGTGAGGGTGTTCGAGCTGCTTCAGAAGTTGTGGGTACAGAAGCACAGCTCCTCTTGGCACCACAGCTACCTGTGTTACACTGGATGTTCAAAGAGAAAATTCCCACTACACACCATGCGACTGACCCTACGTGGAGTAAGTGGATAGCGTTAATTACACAGTGGGCTCGAATGGGAAAACCTAATGGCCCAGGAATCCTGGAAGAGATCATGGACTGGCCGGAAGGCAGAGATTTCGGAGTGCCGACAGAAGAGGTAACCCGTGCTGAAGAGGCACCACCATATACTGAGTTGCCAGAAGACAGAAAGCAGTATGTGTTGTTCACTGACGGATCCTGCCGTGTGGTAGGGGGCCATCGGAAATGGAAAGATGCTGTGTGGAGTCCCACACGACGAGTAATGGAGGCCATGGAAGGGGAAGGCGAGTCGAGTCAGTATGCAGAAGTAAAAGCCATACAATTGGCCCTAGAGATTGCCAAAAGAGAAAAATGGCCAGTACTGAATCTCTACACTGAGTCATGGATGGTGGCAAATGCTCTGTGGGGGTGGCTGCAGCAATGGAAACAGAGCAACTGGCAGCGCAGAGGTAAACCTATCTGGGCTGCCACCCTGTGGCAAGATATTGCTGCTCGGGTAGAAAACCTGGATGTAAAAGTACGTCATGTAGATGCCCACATGCCCAAGAGCCGCGCAACTGAAGAACATCAGAACAACGAAGAAGTGGATCGAGCTTCAAAAATTGACGTGGCTCAGGTGGATCTGGACTGGGGACGTAAGGGTGAGCTGTTTGTAGCTCGATGGGCCCATGAAACATCAGGACATCTGGGGAGGGATGCCACATACAGATGGGCTCGTGATCGAGGGGTGGACCTGACCATTGAGGCCATCACACATGTTACCCATGAGTGTGAAACCTGTGCTGCAATTAAGAGAGCCATGAAGGTAAAATCTCCCTGGAACAGGGGGAGGTGGCTAGGGTTTCGATATGGTGAGGCCTGGCAAATTGACTATATCGGACCACCCCCACAAACCCGCCAAGGCAAACGGTACATACTCACCATGGTAGAAGCAACTACTGGGTGGCTGGAAACATATCCAGTAAACCATGCCACAGCCCGAAACACAATCTTGGGCCTAGAAAGGCAAGTGCTGTGGCGTCATGGTACACCAGAGAGAATTGAGTCTGACAATGGGAATCATTTCCGAAACAATTTGGTCACCTCCTGTGCCAAGAGGCATGGTATTGAGTGGGTGTATCACATCCCTTATCACCCACAAGCCTCTGGGAAGGTTGAGAGGTACAATGGATTGTTAAAGACTATGTTACGAGCGTTGGGTGCTGGGACATGGAAACAATGGGACATAAATCTACCAGAAGCCACTTGGCTAGTTAACAACAGGGGGTCAGACAGCCATCCTGGTCCTGCCGAAACAAAACCCCTACACACGGCGAAAGGAGCTAAAGTCCCCGTAGTGCATGTAGGGAAGTGGATGGGGAAGGCGGTGTGGGTTGCTCCTGCCTCGGGAAAAGGCAAACCCACTCGTGGGATTGTCTTCGCCCAAGGACAAGGGTATACCTGGTGGGTCATGCAAAAGAATGGGGATATCAAGTGCGTGCCTCAAGGAGATTTAACCTTGGGAGAAAACTAATCTGTAATCTAAGTTATATGTTGTAGGAAGACGCTGCAGGATCAACGACAGGTCAACTTCGCAAGGAACTGGGCAAGTGCAACAAGGACTTGAGCTAAGCTGGTGCTGGTGTCCAGACATCCAACTCCGCCTGCCCTGAGTGATCACTTTGGCAGATGAAGACCAAATCGTCAACAGTTCTTATGAACATTTTCCGAGAAAGACCTATAGAATGAAAAGACATACCTACCCATCGATCTGTTAAAGGACAAGGGACAACGGTGATGAGAATACTTATATGCTAAAGTATGGGGGACCTGAGAGTGACACAAATGTTATGGAATAAGGGGTGGAGGTTGTACTGGGTCGGGCTGGGATTTTAACTTTCCCTGCAGCAGCCCATACAGTGCTGTGCTCTGCACTTGTAGATAAAACAGCAGTGGTATCACACCAGTGTTGTGTCTGCTGCTGAGCAGTGCTGGCACAGCATCAGGACTCTCTCTAACCCTCCTAGGGGGTGGGCAAAATGTGAGAAAAGGAACATCACCAGGGCAGCTGACCTAAACCAACCAAAGGGATATTCCATACCATATGATGTCACACTCAGCAATAAAAGGTAGAAAAAGGAGGAAGAGGGGAGGGGTGGGCTCTCGTTGTGAAAACGTCTGTCCTCCTCCCGAACACCGGCTACGTGCGTTGAGGCCCTGCTTCAAGGACGTGGTCAAGCATCGCTCATTTGTGGGAAGTAGAGAGTAATTTCTTTCCTCTGCACTTCCACATAGCCTTTACTTGTTTTGTTTAGTTTTCCCTTTCTCCCTCCCTTTTCCCCTTTCCCTTTTTTTTTCCCTTTAGTTAAATTGTTAATTGTTTAGTTAAATTGTTTAATTAATAATAATCTTTCCTTAATAATTATTTCTTTTTTCCTTTAATGAAATCATCCTTATCTCAACCCGTGAGTTGTTCTTTCCTTTACTTCTTCCCCTCCTCATCTAAGGAGGGGGAGTGAGAGAGCGGTTGTGGTGTTCAGCTGCCTAGCACGGTAAAACCACCACAGTTAGAAAGGTCATTTATGCCTCACAGCATCAAATTAACATCTGAGGATGTGAATTTTAAAAATGGCTATTTGTTTCTGCTCTCTGAATTGCTAATGCTAGGGGGAGAAAAAGGGGGGAGAAAAACTTAGCTAGACCCCAAAAGGAAAAAAAGGCTTTTCCTCGGGAAAACTAAGCATTGATTTTATGTCCATGCCAGTGCAAGCTGGCTATATCTTAATTAAACCTCCCAAATTAAACAGGTAGTTGAAACAGCGTCAAACAAAAATATTGTTTAATTACCAAAGAAATACTTTTTGGCATAGCATTTACAACTTTCTCTCCCCCCTCCACATAGACAAGCTCCAATACTCATGATGTGTAATCCCCACTAACAGCAACAACTTCCAGGCATGCTTTGCACTGAGTTGCAATCTTTAACACAGTAGTGCTCTTCTTGCTAGTCCTGCTTTTAATAAACCAAGTCTCTATTCATAACACAAATACAATAATTTACGTGTGTTTTTTTTAAAGAAAAAAAAAACTATGTGCTTTTAAACTAGATAACCAAAAGAATTTGGGAACCATTAGGCCTTCCACTCCCCATCTGTAAAAGCCCTTGTGGTTTTTAATCAACCCTTCCTAACTAGCAACATCTAAACTAAAAATTGAATTTCATTTAAAATCATACAAGCCTACAAAAACATTCACGTACTTGCAAGTATCTCTTGAAAACCAAATGAAGCCAAATTCAAATTATTCCAAGCAGGTACACTTTCAGCAAAAGCTCATACCTGGTCATTTGTTTTCTTGAGCTCCCTGAAATCTGTTTGGCTGCATTGCATTCATTTTCTTCTCCCAGCAGATGGATACAGGAATACAAACTGCAAATAAAGTTCCCAGCCATATACAGGTCTTGCTGGCTAAAGGGATTGTAATTTTAGGCAATAAGTCCCAAACAGTAGCAGCACCAGCTCAATTCCAGCAGCCTGTACAACAGCAGTTGGCAAAACTAATGCCAACTAAGTTGTTGCAAAGAGGTGGGGTGGCGGGACGAGCCCAAGGTAGCGCTTGCACAATGTGTTTGTATTGGCAACCTCCCTGGGAAACGTCCTCGCTTGCCAAAAAGAAATTACTCAGAAGTCACTGGGGATTGCTTTTTAATATTCCAGTCAAATGGGATTTTTTTGTTTATGGAGAACAAGATACATTCATGGTAAAAAACTTACAAGAATTATCCAAATCTTTCAGCCAAAAAGAACGTCTATGCTCTTTCACTGTCTGAAATGTATCAGACTCAACATACAGAAGAGCTCAGATATCTCCTACCAAATCTAACGATTCAGTTCCAGCCAGGGCAAGACTTGCAGAAACTCAATCATTTAACAGTATCCAAAACAGATGCCACTAACCTAAAAATAAAAACTCAATTGCATAAGCTCTGTGATAGAGTAATATGTAGCAGCAAAAATACTGCCTTCATATTGCTAGGCACTAGTTCATAGTAAATACAATTGTAAATTACTACTACAAAAGCAGCTGCTATTTTTGAAGACAGAAAAAAAAAAGTAGACTCTTACGCAGGCAAGGGAAGTTAAAATTTTCATGTTTCCATTTGTGAAAAGTATCATATTGTTTTATGCCAAAACAGGGAAAAGCGCAGTAAGCGGGGGGGGGGGGGGGGGGGGGGAGCAACCTGCATAAATTTGCTTATAAAAATAAATTTAAAGGAATTGTTCTTTTAGTGTGTGCAGCTATCAGCATGAAAAACAGATACTGTACTTTTACATTATCAATTTTGCAACTAATAGATTTGTAATAAACTTATTAAAACAACCATACAATTCCAACCAAGCAGGAACAACTATGTGAATCTAAACTTGAGAATCCTTTTCCTTATTATTTTTAATTTCAGATAGCACTACAATAACATATTGATTATACAGACCTGTGCAGCAACCATCAGTTAAAAGAGCATACTTGGAAATAGCCTCTCAGAGAAAAAAAAAAAATCCCAAAACTTCATGAAGTTGGCCAAAAGAAAGCCTGTACTCTTCCAGGCCACTCCTACAGATATTACAAACCTCAAAGCACTGGACAAATGTAGATGATACTGTATTTCCATGTACTATTACAATAATTTTGTGACATAATTACCATAGTGTGATATGAGGATATTGTCAGCACAAAAGAGCTCTGTAATATATTTCAATAATAGAACTACAGTATACCAGGTTTCACAGAAAATAATCACACATACTTGAGCCATCAGCAGTTAACAACAAAGACAATGCAAAACTTCTTTAACCAAATTCTAACTGAGCATGATCCATTTTTTTTTCTAACTCTGGCCCGCCTAATAGCACCGGCAGACAAATTCAAACCATGCAAACTGGTGTCTTGCTTTTGGGATGCGGACAGACGATCTCTCAGTGCAATGAACTATGCCATTTACACCCTCAAGTTAGTAAATTGCAGTTTATATTTTGAAGAATAAATTCAGTTTGTATTTTGAGAATTGCTGCTCTGAGAAGAGTCCAGAAGTGGCCCCATGTTAGATAAGGGCCAGTTTCAGCTGGCTCCAAAAGGGAGCCGTCGCTGGCCAGAGCTGAGCCAATAAGCAAAGTTATTTGCACCTCTCTGAGAACATATTTAAGAAAGGGAAAAAAAAAAACAACTGCTACACAACAGCAGCTGGGAGAGAGGAGTGAGAAACAACCCTGCAGACACCAAGGTCAGTGAAGAAGGGGGAGGAAGAGCTCCAGGCACCCAAACTGAAGTTCCCCTGCAGCCTGCGGAGAGGACCATAGTGGAGTAGTCTGTCCCCCTGCAGCCCATGGTGTACCACAGAGGAGCAGATTTCCATGGTGCAACACGTAGAGGAGCCCATGGTGAAGCAGGTGGATCTGACCTGAAGGAGGCTGCAGCCTATGGAGAGCCCCCACTGGAGCAGACTCTGGGCCAGACCTCTAGCCTATGGAGAGGAGCCCATGGTGGAGCAGGTGATCTGGTGGGAGCTGCTGCCTGTGGGGGACCCATGTTGGAGCAGTTTGCTCCTGACAGATGGGTCCCATGGTAAGGACCCATAACTGGAGCAGTTCTTGAAGAACTGATGCCCATGGGAAGCCCACACAGGATCAGTTTGGGAAGGACTGCATCCCGTGGGAGGGTCCCCATGCTGGAGCAGGGGAAGAGAGTGACCGTGAAGGAGCCGCAAAGGAGTCTGTTTTGGCCACGATGGTAATTGGTGCGTGATCTCCCTATCCTTATCTCAACCCTTGAGCCCTTTCCATCGTATTTTCTCCCCCTTTTCCTTTGAGGAGGGGGAGTGAGAGAGCTGCTATGGTGCCCAGCAGGTGCCCAGCAGGGTAAAACCACCACAAAAGGAAAGATGGAAGAAGTAGTGATATGCAGCAAATGGGATAGGACAGAAAGGGAACGGCTGTTTGTCACCCTCCCTGTGTCCAAAACCCATGAAATCAAGCAACAAATAAGAGATTTTGGTTCTCCTGATTCAGTAAACCATAGGAGAGAGACACGAAAAAACAACAGCACAACAAAAAAAAAATGGTGGTGGTTTTTTTTTTTTTTTTTTTCTTGGGGAGGGGGAATCTCCATTCCCCATTCCACGAAAATTAAGAAACAGGAGCAAAACAAAGCCATTTATTTGCCATAGCACTTTTTTTTTTTTTAATGGGGGAAGACACTTGGTAAACTTTCACATTCTCCTTCTGCAAAAACTTTTACTCAGAAAGCTATTTCTATTTCAATAGAAATGTTTTTTGTCACTTAAAAACAAATGATTTTATCTATTCATAATATTCAGGAAACCAGTTCTGTTGAGTGTTATTTTCTTACCTAATGAAATAGCTGCCTAATTTATATTACTAATTTATCCACCAGCTGTGAGAGCGCTCTGCTCTCAGTTCTCTGGCTGTAGGAGTTCACCAGATGGGCAATCCCCAAAGATAGACCTAGTGGGGAAAAGGAGGGAAAGAAAAAGTGGTGTATTAATCGGAGCCCTTGCTAAAGCAATCTTTGTTCAAGCTGCATGTTAAGTTGCCTTTAGTTAATGCCTCTAGAAAAGAAGCGAGACAAGGACATGTTGTGTTTCAAACTTCTTTAGCTATTAAAACTCAAAACAAGGATGCAACTTTAGTACCAGTACCCCTTAAGGGGGGGGAGGGGGGCAATAAAGGGGAAAAAAAACACAACATGGTACTTAATACCCTGTCAGGAAAGGAGAATCACACACAAGAAGTAGATAGTACACACATGGCATTCATTAGAAGTTTGATCTGTTTGCCTACTACCCTCTGCCTGTTAACAGAGAGAAACAACACCTCTATTTTGCAAAAAGGTTGCTACTATATTGCTTTAGTGTTTTAGAAGGTTTTTTGGTGTTTTCTTCATGCATACTTACATTGACATCCTACTGAATTGCTAATGCTGCATCAGTGCAAACAGAACAGACCTCTACAAGACAGGACCATCAGCTGGTAGGGCACAAAGGGAAAACAATGTGCCATTTGGGTACTGGCACTGCAGCACTGTTCCATGCGTCTATTCTTTTAAATATTAAATTCTACGCTGCACAGGATTTCTTAGTGGGTATGTTACTGGGTACATTTTCCTTTGGTTTACGAGGGAAGAGCCTCTCTCAGAACTGCTTCCAGGTTTGTTTCACTATGAGTCACCATGATGAGGGACTTCTAGGTAACAAGAGCAAGGAGCATTGTGCATTGAAAAACCAGGCTCTAAAAAAAGAAGTGAAACACAGCAAATACAAGGAACACTATCTACTATAACAATGAAAAACAACTACACAATCAAGCTTAAAACTGAATTAAGGCAGAAGCAATCAAAAAACAACAAAACCAAACCAACCAAACAAAAAGAAACGTATGTTTATGTAGACATTTTAGTAAAATCCACAACCTTCAAATGTAATCCATCTCCACACATCAAATTAAACCTCTGACAGTGAATTTCAGAAGCAGGCAATATGTTAAGATTTATGTAGTGCCTATTCTTCGTGAAAATGCAAAACTTCAATGAACCTCTTATGGCTCAAACTCAACATACCAAATTTCTCTTCAATACACAGCAATATTTAGGTCGCTTGAAAGCTCTAAAGTCCTGTTTTATGTGGTTTGTGCCGCATTTAGCCTGACTTAGGCATTTTATAGCTCAGGAGGAAATCTCAGATTGTGCTTACTGGAACAAGGTGTAAAACTAGTCTGATTCATAAAGGCAACCCAGAAGCTTCATCGTAGTCATGTTATTGTATTACTGCTACCCAGACACCCCAGACAGAAGTTGAGGCATCGCTGTGGTATGCTCTGTCCAGTAGCAGTCATGAGATTTAATAATAATCTGCAACAGACAAGACAGGAAAAGGACAGTGGAAAAAGAAATGCACAAGCAGAGTGACTCATGCAGAGAGGCACACAGCCCCTCAGAGGTACAGAAGAAATTCACCTCTTCTGACTCGTAAAGCTCTTACCACTGACTAGGTTATATCTCAAACACAAATTTTAAAAGTTTGTTTTCATACTAGTGCATCTGGTCTTTTTTGGCTCTGTGTAAGACTTGGCCCCAATACTATATGACAATGAATTTCATGAACTAGTCTTTCCTTGCACAAACAAGTTTTCCTTCTTAACAGTTTCAAAATGTATCTCCCTTCTGATGGCTGTTCTCTCATTTGTCTTCTTTATTATTATCAACGAGCAACTATACTGATACCACCTACATGTGCAATATCATTCACAGGAGAGGAAATAGGAGAACAAAGAGAAGAGCATAGCTTTTAAAGCAATTGCTAGAGGAAATCCCATGGGACAGGGTACCAAACTTATAGATGTTATAGCTATTTAGCTGCTAATTGGCAGACTCCTGTGCTTGTCACACAGCTTGCTTGCCTTACTGTATATTACAGTCCAGTGCTTGTTAGTGGATACTTTTGCTTCTGGCATTTTCTCTATTCCTTATCATCTTGCTTTCCTGTGCCTGGGACATTTTGATAACAGCTATGGCTATCCGTTTGGGCTGGCAGACTGCCATGGCATTGCTGCCATACTGGACAGGCTGGAACTCCAGAGTGAACTCAAGTCAGAGGGACTGCAACCTGTGGATAAGTCCATGTGGGAGCATGTACACCCTGAAGCATCTGTGGCCAGAGAAGTCCACTCGAGCACCTCAAAGCCACAGAAGTCCATGCCACAGCAAGTACACCTTGCAGTGTTCATGTCTGTGGATAAGGCCATGCCAGAATACCTCAAAGCATCTGTGGCCATGGATAAGACTACAACACAGTAAGTGTCTGAAGGGACCTCTGAAGGGACCATGGCCAAAGGAAAAGACTGCGCCAGAGCAGGTACACCTCAAAGTGACTGTGGCTGTGGACAAGTCCATGCCACAGCAGGCATACCTCTGAAGAGGCTGTGGCCCAATAATGACACACCAGAACAGATAGACCTCGAAGCATCTGTGGCCATAAGTCCATCACACAGTAGGTAGACCTCAGAAGGGACTGTGGCTCGTGGATGAGGCCATGCCGGAGCAGGTACACCTCTAAGGGACTGTGGCCAATGGACAAGCCTAGGCTGGAGCAGAGGGAAGGGGAGGAGTTCATTGCAGTGTTAAACGCTGTGGCCTGGCCCAAAAGGACAAGGGGTGGAGATTGTAACAGATATGCCTTTAAACTGTTCTAACCCATGATTTGAGTTGCATGTTATAGGAAGTCCTTTAGCAGGAACCACTTGAACAAATAGAGGATGTACCTTACAAGACAGTGCAAGTGCAGCAGTGACCCAACCTGAGCTGGCTTTGGCATTCAGTAATAGCATAATACACCACCTTCTGTCCCGAGCAACCATTGTAACATTTAGAAGCTAAGTTATGGAGTAAAAGAACACAGTGGACGTTTTATGGACATATCCACCTAAGGGGTGGTCCTTAGACTAAGGGAACGATACCCGTGTATTAATTGATGGGTGGAAAGCTTTAAACTAGATCCGAAGGGGGAGGGGGTTGTAGCTGGGCTTGCATCAGTGGGGCAACGCCCTAGCAGTGATGAAAACCGGGAGACCTCCCACCCCCCTAGGGTGAAATCGGCGTGCTCAGCTCGCTCCCTGAAGTGCCTGTACACCAATGCACGTAGCATGGGGAATAAGCAGGAAGAGTTAGAAATCCGTGTTCGGTCAGGAGACTATGATCTAATGGCAATTACAGAGACATGGTGGGACAGCTCAAGACTGGAATGTGGTCATGGATGGGTATGTCCTACTCAGGAAAGACAGGCCAGCAAGGTGAGGTGGCGGAGTTGCTCTTTATGTGAAAGAGCAACTACATTGTATTGAGTACTGTCCAGGGGCGGATGAGGAGCGAGTTAAGAGTCTGTGGGTGAGAATTAAGGGGCAGGCTGGCATGGGGGATACTGTTGTGGGTGTTTATTACAGGCCACCAGATCAGGATGATGAAGTTTATGAGGCTTTCTACAGGCAGCTGATAGCAGCCTCGAGAACACAGGCCCTGGTTATTGTGGAGGATTTTAACTACCCTGACATTTGCTGGAAGGCCTACTCAGCCAGCCATCTGCAGTCCAGGAGGTTCCTCCAGTGCGCTGATGATAACTTCCTGATGCAAATGGTGGATGTGCCAACTAGGAGAGGAGCACTGCTGGATCTTCTTAGTGATATGGTTTAGTCTTAGTGATATGGTTTAATGGAGGACTTGTTAGTGTTAGGTCAGAGGTTGGACTAGGTGATCTTGGAGGTCTCTTCCAACCTAGACGATTCTGTGATTCTGTGATTCTGTGATCTTGCCCTCACTAACAAGGAGGGGCTGGTTGAAGCGGTGAAGGTTGAGGGCAGCCTTGGTTGCAGCAACCATGAGAGTTGACTCATGAGGCAAACTCAAGTGGAAGAGGAGAGTCTACAGATCATGGAAGGAGGGGCTGGCCATATGGGAGGAATATAAGGCTGTTGTCAGAGGATGTAGGGAGGCAACTAGGAAAGCTAAGGCCTCCCTAGAATTAAACCTTGCAAGAGGGGTCAGAGACAACAGAAAGGGCTTCTTCAAATACACTGCAGATAAAGCTAACACTAGAGGCAATGTAGGCCCACTAATGAATGAGGTGGGTGCCCTGGTGTCAGAAGATAAAGAGAAGGCGGAGTTACTGAATGCCGCCTTTGTCTCTGTCTGTAATACCAGAGGCTCTCCTGAGGAGCCCCGTACCCCTGAGGCCCCAGAGGAAGTCGGGATAAAGGAGGAGTTTGCCTTGGTTGATGAGGACTGGGTTAAGGACCAATTAAGCAAGCTGGACATCCACAAGTCCATGGGTCCTGATGGGATGCATCCGCGGGTGCTGAGGGAGCTGGCGGAAGTAATTGCTAGACCACTCTCCATTATCTTCATAATCTTTGGTAAGTCATGGGCATCGGGAGAGGTGCCTGAGGACTAGAGGAAAGCAAATGTCACTCCGGTCTTCAAAAAGGGCAAGAAGGAGGACCCGGGTAACTATAGACTGGTCAGCCTCACCTCCATCCCTCGTAAGGTGATGGAACAACTTATCCTTGACATTGTCTCTAGGCATATCAAGGATAAAAGGATCATTAGGGGCAGTCAACATGGCTTCACCAAGGGGAAGTCGTGCTTGACCAACCTGATAGCCTTTTATGAGGATATAAACGGGTAGATAGATGATGGAAAGGCAGTGGACATGGTGTATCTTGATTTCAGTAAAGCCTTTGACACCGTCTCCCACAGCATCCTCGCAGCTAAACTGAGGAAGTGTGGTCTGGACGATCGGGTAGTGAGGTGGACTGTGAACTGGCTGAAGGAAAGAAGCCAGAGGGTTGTGGTTAATGGGACAGAGTTGAGTTGGAGGTCTGTATCCAGTGGAGCCCCTCAAGGGTTGGTACTGGGATCAGTGTTGTTTAATATATTCATCGATGACTTGGATGAGGGAATAGAGTGCACTGTCAGCAAGTTTGCTGATGACACTAAACTGGGAGGAGTGGCTGATACGCCAGAAGGCTGTGCTGCCATCCAACGAGACCTAGACAGGCTGGAGAATTGGGCAGGGAGAAATTTAATGAAATATAACAAGGGCAAGTGTAGAGTCCTGCATCTGGGCAAGAACAACCCCAGACACCAGTATAAGTTGGGGACTGCCCTGCTGGAAAGCAGTGAAGGGGAGAGGGACCTGGGGGTCCTGGTGGACAGCAGGATGACCATGAGCCAGCACTGTGCCCTTGTGGTCAAGAAGGCCAATGGCATCCTGGGCTGTATTAGAAGGGGTGTGGTTAGTAGGTCGAGAGAGGTTCTCATCCCCCTCTACTCTGCCCTGATGAGACCGCATCTAGAATATTGCGTCCAGTTCTGGGCCCCTCAGTTCAAGAAGGACAGGGAACTGCTTGAGAGAGTCCAGTGCAGAGCCACAAGGATGATTAAAGGAGTGGAGCATCTCCCTTACGAGGAAAGGCTGAGGGAGCTGGGTCTCTTTAGCTTGGAGAAGAGGAGTCTGAGGGGTGACCTTATTAACATTTATAAATATGTAAAGGGTGAGTGTCAGGAGGATGGAGCCAGGCTCTTCTCGGTGACATCCAAGGATAAGAAAAGGGGCAATGGGTTTAAGCTGGAACATAGGAGGTTCCGCTTAAATATGAGAAGAAACTTTTTCACAGTGAGAGTGACAGAACACTGGAACAAGCTGCCCAGGGGGGTTGTGGAGCCTCCTTCTCTGGAGACTGTCAAAACCCACCTGGACACATTCCTGTGTGACCTGATTTAGGTGTTCCTGCTCTGGCAGGGGGATTGGACTAGATGATCTTTCAAGGTCCCTTCCAATCCCTAACATTCTGTGATTAATGAGGGACCTGAGCATGATGTAAATGGTATGGAATAAGAGGTAGATATTGTCATAGTTTTGGCTAGGACAGATTTTTTTTTTCATAGAGGCTCACACAATACTGTTTGGAATTTTTGATGAAAAAAATGGTGATAACTGAGAAAATTCTCAAATAATTTTCTTCAGACAGGATCTTCTGTGAAGCTATTTTATTCGCGATTGCAATGGCAGGTGTCCTGTCAATCAGGAGCGCATTTTAGTAAACAAATCATAACCTTTTAATCCCTATTACCTGACGCCTGATCACCTCCTGTTTCCTCATTGGCTGAGTACTACAGGTTCACAAGCTACTCGACACTCCTCTATACCATATATGTACAATTTTTCTTTTTTTCAACCCTTTAATTTCTCCTTTCTTATGTTTTGAGAACTTGTGATCTTTGTTTTACTGTTCTCACACTGCTCATCCTGTTTTTCTCAAGCTTCTACCTTATTTTGGAACAGTGAGGCCTTCTACTGTCCATTTATCTACTTAGCATTTCTCCTTATTATGACTACACAACTACCTTGGAATACAGAAAAGTAATTTTCTACTGCAAAAACACAACTTTGTTTCTCACAATAACACACTGATATTTTTAGTTGTTAGAGCAGTGTTCACATAGAGCCAAGGACTTTTTCTGCTTCTTATGCTGCCATGCCAGGAAGGAGGCTAGGGATGCACCAGAAGCTGGGAGGGGACACAGCCAGGATAGGTGACCCAGGCTGATCAAAGGGATATTCCATACCATATGATGTCACGCTGAGCAATAAAAGCTGGGGTAAAAAAGGGGGGGGCGGGGGGGGGGAAATCTTCAGAGTGATGGTGGTTGTCTTCCCAAGAAACCATTACGCATGATGAGCCCTGCTTTCCTAGAAGTGACTGAACATCTGCCTGCCACTGGGAAGTAGCAAAGCAAAACAAGCAGTTCATTTGCTTGTGCACATGGCTTTTGCTTTATATAGTAAACTGCCTTTATCTCAACCCATGACTTCTCACACTTTTACCTCTGGTTCTCTTCCCCATCCCACCTGGGGAGAGCAAGTGAGCAGCTGTGTGGCACTTATTTACCTGTTGAAGCTAAACCACAACACAGATCCTTGAAGAGGCTAAAGTCTGCTCTCCCAAAATCCAGGGTTGGAAGCTTGCTTTTCACCCTCCTTTTTGACCCAAGAATCTTGAATTCCACCATCTCATGGTCACTGCAGCCAAGGCTGCCTTTGAGAGCTTCACATTCCCCACCTATCTTTTTGCTATATATGATGTCCAGCAGAGGACCTATCAGTTGGAGAAGGATATCATCATCAACACTCCAGGAACCTCCTGGATTGTTTATGCTCTGCTCTATTGTCCTTCCAACAGATATCGGGGTGGTTCAAGTCCCCCATGAGGGGCAGGGCCTCTGAACATAAGGCTGTTCCTATTTATCTGTATAGGATCTCATCTGCTTATTCTTCCTGGTCAGGTGGTCTGTAGCAGACCCCCACTATAATGTCACCCATCCCTGCCCTCCCTTTAATCCTGACCCATAAATTCTCAGTCAGCTCCTCATCCATCCCCAGGCAGAGCTCCATGCACTCAAGCATGCCTTTACTAATCAGGGGGCAGCTACAAAGGCCCCAGACACCCTAAGTCAAGGGCAGCTAATTACACTCTTGAGAAGCTGCTAGAGCTTCCTCAGGCCCGCACCATTGTGTCTCCACTTACTTTATCCTTGCCTAAAAGCAGCAGTCACCCTCAAGTTTCTCTGAGGATTGCCAGGCATCCCCCCCAATGCTCTTGAACCTTGACCCCAGAAGCTCCTGAAGTTTCCAAAGCAAAACCAGAGACTGCTGTGCCAACAGATGCGTCTCTTGGCTGCACTCTGAAGATGAGATAGAAGAGATTAGAAAAAGAGGTCAGAAGAAAAAGGTCAGAGAGTAGAAGAAAAGACCAGAGAAGAAAAGATAAGAAAATACCAGACAACACAGGAGAAAAAGAAAGCCAGAAAAGAGCAGAAAGGAGAAAAACCAGTGAAGAACAGAGATGAGGTCAGGCAGGAGAAGAGACCAAAGTCCAAGAAGATAATAGATGAGAAGGTCAGAGAAGATCCAAGAAAAAGGTCCAAAAGGGTCTGAGGGAGGCAATACAAGCTCAAAGAGTAGGTAGGAAAAGAGAAGCTTACAGAAGAGATGAAGAGATTTAAAAAACAAGAGGGAAGGGAAGATGGGACAAGGAGTAGGTCAGAGAGGAAGAAAAAGAGGTCAGAAAACAATGTCAGACAATATTGGTAGAAAAAGGTCAGAAGATAAAAGAAGGCCTGTGAAAGACAGAGGAGAAAAGGATAGAAAGATATCAGAGAAAGCAAAAGAAAAGGTCAGAAAATCCAAGTAAATCAGAGAAGGTCAGAAAGAATAAAGACAGGTAAGAAAAGATCAGAAAAATTGAAAAAGGACAAAGAAGCCCATGCAGGCTCAGAGCACACTACAACACTGAATAAAGCATGTAGAAGTTCTGAAGATCCCAAACACACCAATATCCTCTCAAGTCACTGCTCTCCAGTGACCATAATAATGAACTGTAGAGACAGAGGATATGAACAGAAGGAGCCAAGATGAATTTTATTACCTGCTGATTTCTCTGTCAAGGAAAAAAAGACCCCAACAAAAAAACTACCCACATATTTGTACTACCAGCCCTGTCAAATCAAGTTGCTTAGACCCAAATAACTTTGCCTTGTGGAATGAAACAATCTATTTGCCTCCTTTGGTTAGGTATTTAAATTTGTAAATAATGGTCCAGCAATTCGTGCCACTAAGGGATTTGAAGGGTTAACATTGAGGCCTGGGTTTAGGTGATAAGAGAACAAAGGGATTTCTTCAGAGAAAAACTGCTGACTCTGCACGGACGTGCAGTAACTTCTGACATCCGGCCAAGAGACCACTAGATAAGGAGGAAGAATATGAGCCTCCCCGTCCGAGCGGCCCCTGAGAGACTACCAGAGACTGATAAGCAGGCGCCCCTGGGAGGACTTCGGATTCGGGAAATCAATTATAATAACCCTGCCTCTTTTAGAAGTAGTAATGAATATGTATTAGCCTAGGAGCATAAAAATCAGCTGTCTTATGTAACGGGTGTGCGTCCTGGTGGAGCAGAGACTCCTGGCGCACCCAGCGCTGTTTGCTTGCCTCTATTCGTTTAATAAATTGTAAACTTTGATTGTAATCCTATTTGGGACTCAGTCATTTATAACAATTGGGGGCTCATCCGGGATGGTCTTGGTTCCTGAATTCTGACTTGATCTAGGAGGGGCGCCCCCACCATTTGGTGGCTCCTGTTCGAGTCGGGTCGGGACTAACACCATCTTGAACCTGAATAAGGGCAAGCAAAGATTTAGATTTTTTTATGAGCTCCCTTTGCCGGCTGCAGCACTATATTTTGCCCATAATTCTGCGCGTGAAGATCCGAACGAAGACGACGGAGTCGTAAGTATTTAAGGCGTATACCGTTCGGTTGGGTGGGATTCGGTTGCTTGTGTGTGTGTGAGAGTGTGACTGAGACGGAACGTAGTTCCGAAGCGATTGTGGAGGTTTTCTAACTGCGGTTCCAATCTCCCGCGAGGGACTTGGCCGGTGAAGGACCGAAGCGATTCCTATAGGATTCGTGGGTGGGTGATAGGTCCTAAACCCCCTGCAAGACACTCTCACTAAGGCAACCAAGGGCTGTAGGAATTGCCACAGTAAAATTCCTAGATGGGTCAGACAAAATTGAAGACCCGGGACCAGAGAAAAGGGAGCAAATTACCAGACATACCACCAGAAAGTCCATTAGGGATAATGATTAGAAATTGGAACGATAGGGGCCCCAGAAAAGGAAAAAAGTAAATTAAAAATGGTCCAGTATTGTATGATAGAATGGCCGAAGGAGCCTTTAAGACCACGTCTTTTGGCCCGTTTTCGGATCCTTTGAAGACTGGGTTTGCCAGGCCTTAAATATACATGTTAATTCAAAGGAACCTTTTTAGCCAGGAGGAAAGCGATTATGCAGGATTATGGATCAGGACTTCACGTCCTTTTCCAGCCTCAATATTTACACTAAAAGCAGACGAGAAGTTTGAAGAAGAAAAAGAAAAAACAACAAAAAAAAAAAAAAAGAAAAAAGAAAAAAAAAAAGGAAAAAGAAAAAGAAAAAGATGATGAATGGGAGTCATTGGATAACCTACCACCTCTATATCCTAACAATCCACCCCCGGTGGTGCATCTTGTAATCCTATTTTGTTCTTAAATGTTTTGACTGTGTCAAGGAGGAAGGTGGGAGCATTATCTAAGTAACAGTTTAGAAGTTTCGGTATATTTGCAGTGGTGTTTGGTCAGTTTCCCAAGTATCGGGGGAGGGGGGCTGACTGATTATCAAAGTGGTAGAATGGAGAGTCACTTCTTTGGTGGTTCGGGCCTGAGCCCTGGGAATTTGGTAAGAAGGGGGAGAGCGAATTTATTTAGGCCTCAACACCTTTTTAAACCCCCATCTTGACGGATACACAGGAGTGATTCCTTGTTTTGTGTAGGCTTACTAACAAAGTGCATGAGAAAAATTAGCATTCGGCTTGAAATTCGGTCTTGTTGAAATGTAAATTTTGTGAAAAAGGTGGTATTGATTGTCTAGAAGACAGAAGGCTGAGTGCTTCTGGTGTTTTTCCGAAGTCCCGTGGATTTATGATTGGAACGGGGCTCATTAATAATCTGAAATAGTAAAGTTTGTATGTGGAAAGAAGAGTTTAACCCAGAGAACTGGGACATTTGGGAAGAAGATTAGGAAAAGATAGTAAAAACCTGCAATTAAAAGGTTTGCGTGGAAATTGAAACAAGGGACAGTAACTAATATAAATAAATAAAAGGGAATGGGAAATCAAGGAAATGGGTAAAATCCAAAACAAAGACGTCCTAAAAAAAAAAAAAAAAGCCTCCTTGGGTGCATATTGGCACATTGGAAGGATATTGTTAGAAATGGGGGCACAGAAAGCAAGAGGACTTTCACTAAGTATTGCAGTCAATGGTGGCCACTATATAAACTAAATGGCCACTTTATGGATCAATCGACTATAACAGTGTCTTGCAATTAATGTTGTTTTTGAGGAGAGCAGGGAAAGAGGATGTAGGAATGCTAATAGTTCCGCCTCAACCCGAGGCTGAGATCTCTAAATCGCGGGTGTGAGCCCTCTGGGGCAGAGGGACCGTGATGGGTCCGAGGGAGTTGTCGTGGAAACAGAAGAGCAGCTAACTCTTAAAACAACCTGAGTTCATGTGTGAGCTCAGATTGCCAATGGGACCGCTCAGGGAACTGTCAACGATTGCATTCCCCTGACCGATCCCCCCGCTGAGACCCTAATCACCCCGGAAATTATGTAAATACCAAAATCTGGTTAAATCGGGAACTGAGAATCTGTTCCAACAAGGTCCAAAAGAAACCCCTATGGAATTTTTGAATTTTTGGACCAACTTTGAAATGCAATGAGAAAAAAAAAAAAAAAAGGACCTGGCTTCAAAAAAAAAAAAACAACAAAAGAAAAACAAACAGAGGCAATTGGCTAGCCTCTTTCCAGGGCAATCGGCCCCTGATATCAGAAAGAAATTGTCTTACGCTGCAGGACAAACTTACAACAGTCAGGAATGACGGGGACCTGGGGCATCTACCCTAGCAGGTCCACTAGTTGAAATAAAGCTAGGAAACGAAGACAGAGGCTTGAATTTTTTGTTGGTTATGGGAGCTTCTTTCTCTGTGTTAATTAGTCAGTAAATGTAATAGGAGCAACATATTCAGTGTTAAATAGTTTAAAAGGACGATTAGGAACTAAGACAACTGCAATAATTGGAGCCACAGGGAAGGAGGAGGAACGGCCATTCTTACAACCCCTTGATTTGCGTTTTGGGGGTAAGGAACTAACCCATGAATTTTTGTATGTACCAGAATGCCCGATTCCACTCTTGGGACGGGATCTATTAGCCAAATTAGATGCAACAATAACCTTTGAGGATGGAGAATTAATAATGAAGGTACCTGAGTCCAAAGTAGGACAAATCCTAATGATCAAAGATAAACCCTTTGTTAATATTCCAAGAGAAGTAGAAAATGCAGTTATACCAGCAGTATGGGAAACAGATGTACCAGGGAAGTCGAAACTGGCACAACCGGTAAAGGTGGAATTAAAGGAAGGAGCCAAACCTGTTCGAATCAAACAATATCCACTCAAGATAGAAGCTAGGCAGGGGATAGTGAAAATTATTGACAAATTTCTCAAATATCAGATTCTGGAAGAATGTAAATCGGAATACAATACTCCAATTTTTCCAGTAAAGAAGCCGAATGGCGAGTATAGATTGGTACAAGATCTTAGAGCAATAAATGAAATAACAAAGGACATTCACCTGGTAGTAGCTAATCCTTACACATTGTTAACATCTGTGAGAGAGAAATATAAATGGTTTACTGTAATGGATTTAAAGGATGCCTTCTTTTGCATACCTCTTGATAAAGATAGTAGAAAATTATTTGCCTTCAAATGGGAAAACATATTGAAGTTTTTGGACCACATATGGTAACAACCGTTTTAGAACAAAAGGGGGGGGGGCACTGGTTATCACCCAGCCAGATGATGAAATATCAGGCAATACTAACTGAACAAGATGACATAACCTTGAAAACAACTAACCTGTTAAAATCCAGCAGTATTTCTAGGAACTGTTCCAGAAGAAGGACCGTTGGAACACAATTGTGTGGAAATAATCGAACATACACCAGCCGCAAAGATTCGAAGGATGTACCCCTTGAAAGGTATTCAGTGGGAATACCACACTCCGTGGCACCCACAAAGCTCAGGGAAAGTAGAAAGGATGAATCAAACAATAAAACAACAATTGGCTAAGTTAATGATCGAGACACAGCTGCCCTGGACGAAATGCTTGCCATTGGCACTTTTAAACATAAGAACTAAACTACACAGTGAGACTGGATTATCATCATATGAAATGTTATATGGTATGCCTTATTCTCAAGGGATGCCCCTAGGGAACAATGTAGTTGAGGATCATAGTATCCAGAAATATATAATTACCATTGGAAGGAGATTACAGGAGCTAAGAGAAATTGGGATGATGACTCAAACACCACCTTTAGGATTTGCTATTCATAAAATACAACCAGGAGACAAGGTCTTAATAAAAACCTGGAGAGAAGAATCATTGAACCCCCGATGGGAGGGACCGTACCTTGTTTTACTTACTACTGAAACAGCTGTGAGAACAGCAGAAAGGGATTGGACCCACGCATCCAGAATAAAAGGACCAATAACTACCGAAGCCTGGAGGGTTGAGTCCACTCCTGGGGAACTGAAACTGAGACTAAAGAGGAACTAATATCCTAGCAATGAGGTTCTGCATGAATTAAGGGCACTGGATAAAGAGGACAAGGCTGAAGGGAGGAAAGGGAGAAGGCAAGACCGGGGTAGGACCCTCCACTGCGGTGTGTATGGTCTACCGAGGGAGGCAACCCCTATGGGTATTGACCGCCGAGTGAGAGTGCCTCGACCGGACTTCTCCCGCGCTAAGATCAGGTTGTCCTGAGAAAAATAACATGAGAACCTTTTAAACCCATAATAAAATTGTGATTAGTTTTTCCAGGAGCTGGATCACCCCGAAGGGCTGAATGGTAACACAAGCTCTGAAAGCGGGCCCAACCCCATGATTGAAGGCGTTTCCCACACTCTCAAGATTGGACGGTGAAAAAGGATAAGAAATGCTATACTTCCTGGTATTGTTTTTACAGGGGCAATTGGGCCATGGGCAGGAATGGAGGAATAACTTTTCACTTTGGGGGAGGAAGTGGCCAAGGCCTTTAACCTTAGTAACTGCTGGATTTGTGGAGGACCGGGGGGGAACTGAAAGTTGGCCCTGGGTAGCAGGCCCGGTCGAACCCAAGTGGTGGGTCAGTAATTTGAGCGAAGTTCATAATGGGACGCAATTTTGGAAAGAGGAAGGAGGCCCATGGCAGTTGCACTCGTCAGCTCGGGGTGTATACTGCTTGAACAGAACAGGAACAGTGGCGGTGGGAAAAAGCATTTGCAATTGGACTCTGTCCCCCGGATATGATTGTACCGATCCTGGATGTAGTCCTATAAACTGTACAGCACGTAGTGGGAAATGGAACGCCACACATGTTCAGCAGAGAAACGGGACTTGGTTGGAATGCTCATATAGAGAATTTTTTGGATCCGGATGTAAAACTGTGGCAAGAGCACAAGCAGGGGGACAATTCGATGGTCAAATCTTGAGCTGTCAGCGTGATAACACCACTAAGGAACAGCATGTGGTGCGGGTCTATCGCTGGAGATGGCAGAATGAGAATGGGAGGCGAGTGTTCTTTAAACATTTCTGGTCAGCTTATAATATGACAGGCCACTAAAGAGAACTGAATTGTGACTGTAAGTGGAAACCCGATGCGGGAGCTTGGAAGTGCGCATATACGAGTACAAACGGGGCAGACATTGTAACAGGACCACTTGGTAACAAGGACACTCTGTATTATCACACCCCAAAGGGTAAAGAGGGATGGGATGGTCCTTTTCCAAAAGGGACGTGGGCCCTAAAGGGACATTACTGGGTGTGTGGCAAACATGCTTACAAGAGGCTACCCGGAAACTGGTTGGGAATATGCTATGTGGGGTACATAAGACCCTTGTTCTTTTTATTGTCACAAACACAAGGAAATCATTTAGGAATAAGATTATATGATGACCTGAACAGAATGAAACGATCTATTGATACTTCCTTAGCCGGGGGTAGTGCCCAAAAATGGGGAAAGGATGAATGGCCTCCTGAAAGAATCATACAGCATTATGGGCCAGCTACCTGGAACCCGAATGAGTTGGTATCAGGAGCCCAAGAACCTATTTATAATTTGAACCGAATAATTAGGTTGCAAGCTATCTTCAAAGTTGTAACCAATCAAACAGCGACGGCCTTGGATCTTCTGGCTGATCAATCCACTCAGATGAGGAATGCTATCTTTCAACATAGAATGGTCTTAGACTATTTACTAGCAGAAGAAGGGGGAGTGTGTGGAAAACTGAACGATTCTAATTGTTGTTTACAAATTGATGATAATGGAAAAGTGGTTAAACAGATAACAAAGGAAATTAGGAAGGTAGCCCACGTCCCAGTACAAACTTGGAAGGGTATGGATTGGGATTTCTTTTCGTGGTTGCCCGGTGGACCATGGGTTAAAAGGATGCTGTTTTTATTTTTATGTGGTGTAATGACATTATTGTTTATACCTTGTATGATACCTTGCTTTACGTTGTTGGTACTGCGAATAATAAATAGCACCCAATTTGTGATGACTTCGGGAGAGAAAAGGTGATGTGTCGATAATGATGCTTAAGAAATGGACACCCCGAGAACTGACTGTTGAAACCCAATTGTAACTAACAAAGGTTGAAGAAGAGACACGAATTGATGATATTAAAAAGAAGGGGAGGAATTGTAAGGAATGGTCCAGCAATTCGTGCCACTAAGGGATTTGAAGGGTTAACATTGAGGCCTGGGTTTAGGTGATAAGAGAACAAAGGGATTTCTTCAGAGAAAAACTGCTGACTCTGCACGGACGTGCAGTAACTTCTGACATCCGGCCAAGAGACCACTAGATAAGGAGGAAGAATATGAGCCTCCCCGTCCGAGCGGCCCCTGAGAGACTACCAGAGACTGATAAGCAGGCGCCCCTGGGAGGACTTCGGATTCGGGAAATCAATTATAATAACCCTGCCTCTTTTAGAAGTAGTAATGAATATGTATTAGCCTAGGAGCATAAAAATCAGCTGTCTTATGTAACGGGTGTGCGTCCTGGTGGAGCAGAGACTCCTGGCGCACCCAGCGCTGTTTGCTTGCCTCTATTCGTTTAATAAATTGTAAACTTTGATTGTAATCCTATTTGGGACTCAGTCATTTATAACAAATTCAAACCCATTAACATGCTCTTAAGTCCCTAAATTTCCATTAATATGTCACTTCACTATGGAGTTTAAGACTTAATTAGAATTTTGTGCATTTTGAAAAACCTAACTTAAACTAGCTCCCTCAGGCTCAAGCAAGCATTTTCTTACTGCTTTTGGTGATTGGATTTAACTAGTTTTAAGCAAGATGCAAGAAGAAATTTTAGTGGGAATGGGTTTGGTGAAACAAATACTTTAAGTATCTTCACGGCATGAAAGGAACATGAATGAATGAGTATCTAGTTGCTAATTTGTCACTAACATAATGATGAGTCTTCTGGCTTCACTTCAGATACTTTCCTGTGTCTGGCACAATCCTAAACATTTTAAATTTTTACCCAGTCATTGTCATGGTTTCACCTAGGATAGAGTTAATTTTCCTCCTAGTAGCTGGTAGGTTGCTGTGTTCAGGATTTAGGATGAGAATAATGTTGATGTCACACTCATGTTTTAATTGTTGCAGAGCAGTGCTTACACTAAGCCAAGGATTTTTCAGCTTCTTGCTCTGTCCTGCCAGCGGGAAGGCTGGGCATGCAGCAGGAGCTGGGAGGGGACAGACCAACAGCTGACCCAAAATGGCCAAAGGGGTATTCCATACCTTCTGATGTCATGCTAAACAATATATGGGGGGGCTGGCCGGGGTGGGGGGGCCAGCTGCTCGGGGATAGGCTGGGCATCGGTCAGCGGGTGGTGAGCAATTGCATTGTGCATCACTTGTTTTGTACACATTAGTAGTAGTAGTACTATTATCATTATTATTATTATTTTCCTTTCTTTTCTGTCCTAATAAACTGTCTTTATCTCAGCACACAGGCTTCATTTTCCTGATTCTCTCCCCCATCCCGGAGAGGGAGGGGGGAGGGGGAGCGAACGGCTGTGTGGTGTTTGGCTGCCAGTCGGATTAAACCACAACAGTCCTTTTGTCACCCAACATGGGGCACGAAGGGTTGAGATAACAACAGATCTGACCAGAGCATGCTAAAACAAAATTGTTATAAGCATTACATCAGTTTAGTAGTTGCTAACCACAATGCCGATTTTTATGATCTCAAGTCTGCTTAATAGTTTCTAGTCACAATGTTGATTGCTTTAATCTCAGGTCTGCTGTGCCTGTTTCCCAAACTGAATTATAGAGCACATTACTTACTGTATGTGTTCCCTGTTGTGCTGTTTATCCTTTCCGGGGGCTGGTTTAAGGTTATTATTTTACTGTACAGTGTAACACTGGCTTATGATATGATAAAATTGCTGGTCATGAGACTAACCTGGTACTTGTACTCAGCACTGCCATCAACTCTATACTTCGGAAACCATATCTCAGAAACTATTAACAATTACACATTTTACGTTTTTTCTTCAGGGAGCCAATCTGTGGAGGGGACAGGGGAAGATAATTTTTCCTGCATGTTTACTCTCCCTTTCTCCTTCACCCCCCTCTTATCCTCCAGGCTAGTTATGATAGTTCTTCAAGATTTTGAATATCCTTGGGATACTCAGACCAGCATGGTGTTATTGTTATGTCTCCTGAATGCACTTCAGGCTTTGTTTAAGGTTAAACAACTACTTAGGAATCTCATCCAGAGATCTGTCCTGAGGGGGGATGGTTGTGAGTGGCAGGGAGTGTGGGAGGATATGGGCAGGCATCTAGAGCAGTGGGCACCTCCAGTGCTTTGGAAATTCACCCCTGAACAACTGCAAAATCCTAAAAAACTGGTAGAATGCTTGAAAAAATGCTGTCATCACTCTGGCAATTGCAGAGAGACACAAATCACTGCAACGTGCTGGGGTCTGGCCTATGCCTATTGAGCTACAATCGATGCCACTATAAACCTAGTGACAGACCCTCCAGCCACTCCAGCCCCTGCAGCCACTCCAGCTCCTGCGGCCACTCCAACCCCTGTGATGCTCCCAGCAGTCATTCCAGCTGCTGTGACGGGCCCAGAGGTTGTTCCAACACCTGTGACGGGCCCAGCAGTCATTCCAGCTCCTGTGACAGGCCCAGAGGTTGTTCCAACACCTGTGACGGGCCCAGCGGTCATTCCAGCTCCTGTGACGGGCCCAGAGATTGTTCCAACACCTGTGACAGGCCCAGCAGTCATTCCAGCTCCTGTGACAGGCGCAGTGGTCGTTCCAGCTCCTGTGATGGGCCCATCGGTTGTCCCAGCTCCTCTGGCAGGCCCAGCGGTCATTCCAATCCCTGTGATGGGACCAGCGGTCGTCCCAGCTCCTCTGGTGGGCCCTGCATTCGTTTCAACGCCTGTGGATGGACCAGCGTTTATTCCAACCCCTGTGGCAGGCCCTGTGGCTGGGTCAGAGAAACAAACTGTACCAGTGCAAGTTGCCCCTGTAGCCAAGGTAAAAAAATGGTTTAGAGAGTCAGATCATTTAGAACGCAGAGAAACTCCTGTTAAGACTAAGCATGGAGAAGATGAGGCCGGTCCATCAGAGGAACAGGAGGAGGAAGATGTCAAAAAAAACAACAGTAACTACCCTAACCCTATACCAGCGTGAGCTACAAGATGTGCGAAAAGATTTTGGTCGCTGCATAGGTGAGCAGCTTATCACCTGGCTGCTCCGGTGCTGGGACACCGGAGCCAATTATCTGGAATTGCTAGAGATGCAGGCATTGACAAAGCAATTGGAGATGGAGCACCACCTTACAGCCTCTGGAGGCATCTCCTGTCAGGTGTGAAGGAAAGGTATCCCTGCAAGGAAGAACTTGTATGTCTACCAGGCAAGTGGACTACTATGGAAAAGGGAATCCAGTACATGAGGGAATTAGCCGTACGGGAGGTAATTTATAAGGACCTAGACGACGCACAAATATCCACAGATCCAGATGAAGTCAAGTGTACACCACCCATGTGGCGGAAGTTTCTATGGAGGGCACCATCATCATATGCCAGCTCATTGGCAGTAATGGCCTGGAAAGACCATGAGGAACCCACAGTGGATGAATTGGTTAAACAACTCCGGCAGTACGAAGAAAGTCTCTCCTCTTCCCTACAGGCCTGCGTCTCGGCTGTGGAGAAAATTTCTGAAAGTGTCCATCAACTACAAGAGAATACTTTGGAGAAACTTTCTGAAAAGGTCCACCAACTTGAAGAGAGATTATTTTCCTCCCCACCTGTACAAACCAGTGTCTCAGCTATCAGGGGTAAACGTTCATCCATGCAAGGAAGATGATATGGTGGGTAGAAACCCCGCGCCACCCTGTGGTTTTACCTACGTGACCATGGAGAGGACATGAGAAAATGGCATGGAAAATCTACCTCAAACGAAGAGGCACGGGTACATGACTTGTAAGGAAAAACCATCAGTAAAAAGGGGGTTCTCTGAGAAGCTTGCTGCTCCAACTTCCAGCACGCAGTCCTCCAGACACAGAAACGAAGATTCTGACCAGGACTAGAGGGGCCCTGCCTCCAGCCAGGGGAGGAAAGGGACAATCGGGTTTATTGGACTGTGTGGATTCAATGGCCTGGCACGTCAGATGCACAGAAGTATAAGGCTTTAGTAGACACCGGTGCACAATGTACTCTAATGCCATCAAGCTGTAAAGGGCCAGAACCCATCTGTATTTATGCGGTGACGGGGGCATCCCAGCAGTTAACTGTATTGGAGGCTGAAGTGAGTCTAACCGGAAATGAGTGGCAAAAGCACCGTATTGTGACTGGCCCAAATACTCCGTGACACGGAGTATCTGAGAAGAGGACATTTCAAGGACCCAAAAGGGTTTCAGTGGGCTTTTGGCATAGCTGCCTTAGAGACAGAGGACATTAAACAGTTGTCTACCTTGCCCGGTCTCTCAGAGGACCCTTCTGTTGTGGGGTTGCTGAGGGTTGAAGAACAGCAGGTGCCAATCGCTACCACAGCTGTGCACCGGCGGCAATATCGCACCAACCGAGACTCCCTGATTCCCATCCATAAGCTAATTCATCAACTGGAGAATCAAGGAGTGATCAGCAAGACTCATTCACCTTTTAATAGTCCCATATGGCCAGTGCGAAAGTCTAATGGTGAGTGGAGACTAACAGTGGACTATCGTGGCCTGAACGAAGTCACGCCACCACTGAGTGCTGCAGTGCCGGACATGCTAGAACTCCAGTACGAACTGGAATCAAAGGCAGCCAAGTGGTACGCCACAACTGATATCGCTAGGATAGATGTATCTTAGATAGATGTATCGCAGGACCAGATGTAAACAATGTGCTCTACACCTCAGCCAGGGAGAATGGACCCACCTGGAGCCTCTGGCAGAAAGAGACTGGGAAAACTCGAAGTCAAACCCTAGGGTTTTGACACACAAATGCCTGTGGGGGTGGTTACAGCAATGGAAGCAGAACAACTGGCAGCCCAGAGGCAAACCCAGCTGGGCTGCTGCATTGTGGCAAGATACTGCCACCCAAGTAGAGAACCTGGTTGTTAGAAGTACGCCATGTGGATGCTCACGTGTCCAAGAATCAGGCCACTGAAGAACACTGAAACAGTGAACAGGTAGATCAGGCTTCTAAGACTGAAGTAGCTCAGGCGGACCTGGACTGGCAACATAAGGGTGAATTATTTATAGCTAGATGGGCTGGTGGATGAGGGGTGGACCTGACCATGGACACTATAGCACAGGTTATTCATGATTGTGAAACATGTGCTGCAATTAAGCAAGCCAAACGGTCAAAGCCTCTCTGGTATGGAGGACGATGGCTGAAATACAAATATGGAGAGGCCTGGCAGATTGATTACATCACACTCCCTCAAACCCGCAACGGCAAGCGCCACGTACTTACAATGGTGGAAGCAACCACCGGATGGCTGGAAACATAGCCTGTGCCCCATGCCACTGCCTGGAACACTGTTCTTGGCCTTGAAAAGCAAGTCCTATGGCGACATGGCACCCCAGAAAGAACTGAGTCAGACAATGGGACTCATTTCCGAAACAACCTTATAGACACTTGGGCCAAAGAACATGGTATTGAGTGGGTGTATCACATCCCCTATCATGCACCAGCTTCTGGGAAAGTTGAACGATACAATGGACTGTTAAAGACTACACTGAAAGCAATGGGTGCTGGGACATTCAAAAATTGGGATACGCATTTAGCAAAGGCCACCTGGTTAGTCAACTCCAGGGGATCTGCCAACCGAGCTGGACCTGCCCAATCAAACCTGTTACGCACTGTAGAAAGGGACAAAGACTCTGTAATGCATGTAAAAACCATGCTGGGGAATATAGTCTGGGCTACTCCCGCCTCAGGCAAAGGCAAACCCATTAGTGGGATTGCTTTTGCTCAGGAACCTGGTTGGACTTGGTGGGTAATGCAAAAGAATGGGAAGGTCCGGTGTGTACCTCAAGGGGATTTAATACTGGGTGGGAATAGCCCATGCATTGAATTGTATTATGTTAATTATTATATAATACTGTATGTCATCACTACCATGATTCCTATATGCCAATGTCCTACTAATGGTATCACAGTAACAGCCACGCAGATAATAATGAATGAATTTTGACAGAATTGGACAAGCACAGCAGTGCGATGGAATAAGAACGGGCCTCAACGTGTGACGATCCAACATCACACACCATCTCTTCTGCCCCGAAAGACTGCTGTGACAGATGGAGCGCAAAGTCAGTCATGGACTACACAAACTCAGTGGACATTTTATACATACATAAATGAAAAGTTGTGCTTAATTGCAATGTATTGCAAAGGGTGTAACTCGAGCATGACATGAACGGTATGGAATAAGGGGTGGATATTGCCCTGGTTTCACCTAGGATAGAGTTAATTTTTTTCCTAGTAGCTGGTAGGGTGCTGTGTTTGGGATTTAGGATGAGAATAAGGTTGTTGTTACACTCCTCTTTTAATTGTTGCAGAGTAGAGCTTACGCTAAGCCAAGGACTTCTCAGCTTCTCGCTGTGCCCTGCCAGCAGGCAGACTGGGTGTACAGCAGGAGCTGGGAGGGGGACAGAACCAGGACAGCTGACCCAAACTGGCGGAAGGGGTATTCCATACCATAGAATCATAGAATATCCTGAGTTGGAAGGGACCCATAAGGATCATCAAGTCCAACTCCTGGCACCGCACAGGTCTGCTCAAAAGTTTAGACCATGTGACTAAGTGCACAGTCCAATGGCTTCTCAAATCCAGACAGGCTTGGTGCAGTGACTACTTCCCTGGGGAGCCTGTTCCAGTGTGCAACCACCCTCTTGGTGAAGAACCTCTTCCTGATATCCACCCTAAACTTCCCCTGCCTCAGCTTCACACCGTTCCCACGGGTCCTGTCACTGGTGATTACGGAGAATAGGTCAGCGCCTACCTCTCCACTCCCTCTCGAGAGGAAGTTGTATACTGTGATGAGGTCCCCCCTCAGCCTCCTCTTCTCCAGGCTGAACAGGCCAAGTGACCTCAGCCACTCCTCATACATCTTCCCCTCTAGGCCCTTCACCATCTTCGTCGCCCTCCTCTGGACACTCTCCAACAGTTTCACATCCTTTTTGTACTGTGGTGCCCAGAACTGCACACAGTACTCGAGGTGAGGCTGCCCCAGCGCAGAGTAGAGTGGGACAATCACTTCCCTCGACCGACTGGCAATGCCGTGCTTGATGCATCCCAGGATACGGTTGGCCCTCCTGGCTGCCAGGGCACACTGCTGGCTCATATTCAGCTTGCTGTCAACCACAACCCCCAGATCCCTCTCTGTGGGGCTGCTCTCCAGCGTCTCATCGCCCAGTCTGTACGTATAGCCAGGGTTGCCCTGTCCCAGGTGCAGGACCCGGCACTTGCTTTTGTTAAACTTCATGCGGTTGGTGATCGCCCAGCTCTCCAATCTGTCCAGATCTCTCTGCAAGGCCTTTCCACCCTCATCCGAGTCCACAACTCCTCCAAGTTTGGTGTCGTCGGCAAATTTGCTCAGAACACCTTCTAGTCCTACATCCAAATCATTTATAAAGACATTGAAGAGGACTGGCCCTAAAATGGAGCCTTGAAGGACCCCACTAGTGACCATCCGCCAGCCTGATGTGGCCCCATTTACCACAACCCTTTGAGCCCTGCCCGTCAGCCAATTGCTCACCCATCGTATGATGTTTTTGTTTAACCGTATGCTGGACATTTTGTCCAGTAGGATCCTCTGGGAAACCATGTCAAAAGCTTTGCTGAAGTCCAAAAAGATCACATCAGCTGGTTTCCCTTGATCGACTAGATGGGTGACTTTATCCTA
Source organism: Cygnus olor (assembly GCF_009769625.2). NCBI lineage: Eukaryota > Metazoa > Chordata > Aves > Anseriformes > Anatidae > Cygnus > Cygnus olor. Next base: position 3,629,857 of record NC_049199.1, read on the forward strand.
AAAGGAAATCAAATTTGTTAGGCAGGACCTACCCCTCGTGAACCCATGCTGGCTGGGACCAATGACTGCATTGTCCCCCAGGTGCGCTTCAATAACTTCAAGGATCATCCTCTCCATAATTTTACCAGGCACTGACGTGAGACTGACAGGCCTGTAATTGCTAGGGTCTTCTTTCTTACCCTTCTTGAAAATTGGCACAACATCTGCCAGCTTCCAGTCCAATGGGACCTCTCCAGATTCCCAAGATCGTTGAAAAATAATTGAGAGAGGTCCCGCGATGACGTCAGCCAGCTCTTTAAGCACCCTGGGATGGATCCCATCCGGACCCATGGACTTGTATGGATCCAGGTGGAGCAGCAAATCCCGCACACATTCAGGGTCGGTTGGGAGTTTGTCATTCCCACCATCATGGTCCTCCAGCTCAGGGCACCCTGGGTCCCAAAGCCCATCATCAACATTGAAGACGGAGGCAAAAAAGGCATTAAACGTCTCTGCTTTGCCTATGTCCTTGTCTGTGAGGAGACCTTCCCCATCTAGTAGCGGACCTATGTTTTCTTTGGTTCTCCTTTTTCTGCTCGCACATCTAAAAAAACACTTTTTTATTGTCTCACACAGACATGGCCAGCCTCAACTCTAGTTGGGCTTTGGCCACACGAATTTTCTCCCTACAAACACGAACAGCATCCCTGTATTCCTTCATCGTCGCCTGACCCTCCTTCCAGCAGCCGTACACTTTCTTTTTTTGCCTTAGCTCCAGTAGAAGATCCCTGGTCAGCCAGGCCATCCTTCTGCCCCGCCTGCTTGACTTCTGATATTTTGGAATCGCCTGATTTTGTGCTTTTAGGAGGCAGTGCTTAAAGATGGACCAGCACTGATGGACGCCAATGCCTTCAAAAGCAGTTTCCCAGGGGACCTTGCTGACTAGTTCCCTGAGCAGCCTGAAGTCTGCTTTCCCCACATCCAGGGCTGAAGTTTTGGTGGCTGTTTTCCTTCTGTCACCATAGATTCTGAACTCAACCACTTCATGGTCACTATGACCGAGACGGCCGCCAATTGCCACGTCTCCCACAAGACCCTCTCTGTTCTCCAGCAACAGATCTAGGAGGGCACCTTTCCTAGTTGGCTCCCTTAGCACCTGCACCAAGAAGTTATCATCTAGGTGCTTTAGGAACCTCCTGGACTTGCTCGTGTCAGCCGTGTGGTGATCCCAGTTGACGTCTGGCAAGTTTAAGTCCCCCAGGCTTTCGTCTACATCGTTGTTTTGACTGTCATGTTCTAGAGCCTCATGCCTGTTACATAAGGGTAGATGGGAAGGTGAGGTGGGCAGGGACAGGGCTCGCCTACCCCCCCGAACAAGAACCTGCCTCCATTCCCCCCCTTGGCCTAGGTCTCCTCCTACTGCCTGGCGGGATGAGGGAACTTTTGTCTTCTGCGTAGCAGGAGACATTTGTGCTGTGGCAGGCTCATGAGTCTCTCTCAGAGAGGGTAGAGTACACCTCCACCAGTCAATTTCCCTCTCTGACTCCCTGATGCTCCTGAGCCTGCTCACCTCCTCCCGAAGCTCCGCTACATGGCTGAGCAGCTCTTCAACCTGGGCACACCTCCCACAGGCATACCCCTCGCTGCTGCTGTCGGATACCGACAGAAGACTCGGGCACACCCTGCAGCCCAAGACCTGGATGGCTGCGTGTTTCCCCGAGCCCTCCGTCTGAGTAGCCACATCGGTGACTCTGGCTGGAGAGGCCGCAAGAGATGCGGAGGCCATGGTTTTCTGCCTGGTTGATACCATGATCAGGTTCTTCGCAAGCAGGTTACAAGTACGGATGGGAAAGACCACTGCAAAAGAGCAGCGAGGGGCCCTTCTGCCAAGCTCCCTAGGGGCTGACATCATGCTGAACAATTAATATAGGGTGGCTGGCTGGGCTAAGCAGACCACTGCTCAGGGATTGGCTGGGCATCGGTCAGTAGGTGGTAAGCAACTGTACTGTGCATCACTTGGTTCATACGCGTTATTAGTAGTAGTACTATTATCATTAGCATTATTATTTTCCCTTCTTTTCTGTCCTAATAAACTGTCTTTATCTCAACCCACAGGTTTTCGTTTCTTTCTAATATTCTCCCCCATCCCAGAGAGAGAGGGGGGAGTGTGAGTTAACGGCTGGGTGGTGCTTGGCTGCCGGCCAGGTTAAACCACAACAGTCATGCACCTCCAAAGTTAAATCTGACTCCAAGAGTTTCCGGTTCTGATAAAAATTAAGTTTAAATTCTGCAATCAATTGTCAGCTTTCAGTAGGTTTTCACGTTAGCAGTATATGCCTCAATGCACACACAATTGATGTAAACTCAATGTAAGGCCTATCAACACCACCAGAGCACACCTTCTTCAACTGCAGATGTAACCAAAGCTATGTTCGGACCAGAAATGTCCAGTAACATATGATGGAGATACAGGTCTTCACAGTGTAACCCACACCTATATTTCTGTGCAGTTTTAGAACCTGATCGCCTTCAAAGAAAAAGCCAACTATAATGTTTAGTCTTATTGCATGCAGCTGCTCACAGAACGAGCCATGCCTCAAGAACTGCAGATGACTGCTGAAAACAGTTTAAGACTTGATACAAAGTTCCATAAAAACAATACATAATAGATTTAATTATCACAAGCTATAAAATGAGGAAATGAGATAAGAAAATATATAAAATGAGATAAACTGTAACAACAAGGGTCACGGACAAGAGACTTCAATGGCCAAGAGACTTCATTTGCAAGAGTGAACACTGTACAGAACAAAAGTTGGGAAAGAGGACTAGATGAGCAGAAAAAGGAACACATTGATATCAGTATCTTAGCCAAAGATCCCAAAATGACTTTTGGAGCTCAAGTAATACTACTCCCCATAATCTAGAAAATGCCTTCAATGGCTGACAAAGAGCTTGCCACAAGCAAGATTGGAAAAGATAAAAAAGTGTCAAGTTATTTAGGCTTGGTAGGGCAAACAGAATGACTGCTGTCTATGATCTTTTTATGTCAGAGTCAACTTAACTTTATCTCTAATACAGAAGAACATTTTTGATTTCCTTTTGATTTCCTTTTAGGATAAGATCACCCATCTAGTCGATCAAGGGAAACCAGCTGATGTGATCTTTTTGGACTTCAGCAAAGCTTTTGACACGGTTTCCCAGAGGATCCTACTGGACAAAACGTCCAGCATACAGCTAAACAAAAACATCATCTGATGGGTGAGCAATTGGCTGACGGACAGGGCTCAAAGGGTTGTGGTAAATGGGGCCACATCAGGCTGGCGGATTGTTGTGGTTTAGCCCGGCTGGCAGCTAAACACCACAAAGCCATTCGCTCACCCTCCCCCCTCCCTCTCCAGGATGGGGGAGAGAAACGGGAAAGTGAAGTCTGTGAGTTGAGATAAAGACAGTTTATTAAGACAGAGAAAAAAATACCAATAATAATAATAATAGTATTAATAGTAATAATGTGTACGAAATAAGTGATGCACAATGCAATTGCTCACCACCCGTTGACCGATGCCCAGCCTATCCCCGAGCAGCCGGCCCCCCCCTCCACCCCGGCTAGCCACCCCTATATATTGTTCAGCATGACATCAGATGGTATGGAATACCCCTTTGGCCAGTTTGGGTCAGCTGTCCTGGGTCTGTCCCCTCCCAGCTCCTGCTGCATCCCTAGCCTGCTCGCTAGCAGGACAGAGAGAGGCTGAAAAGTCCTTGGCTTGGTGTAAGCACTGCTCTACAACAATTAAAACATCAGCATGTTATCAGCGCTCTTCTCATCCTAATCCAAAACATAGCACCCTGCCAGCTACTAGGAGGAAAATTAACTCTGTCCTACCTGAAACCAGGACACAGATGGTCACTAGTGGGGTCCTTCAAGGCTCCATTTTAGGGCCAGTCCTCTTCAATGTCTTTATAAATGATTTGGATGTAGGACTAGAAGGTGTTCTGAGCAAATTTGCCAACGACACTAAACTTGGAGGAGTCGTGGACTCAGATGAGGGTGGAAAGGCCTTGCAGAGAGATCTGGACAGATTGGAGAGCTGGGCGATCACCAACCGCATGAAGTTTAACAAAAGCAAGTGCCGGGTCCTGCACCTGGGACAGGGCAACCCTGGCTATACGTACAGACTGGGCGATGAGACGCTGGAGAGCAGCCCCACAGAGAGGGATCTGGGGGTTGTGGTTGACAGCAAGCTGAATATGAGCCAGCAGTGTGCCCTGGCAGCCAGGAGGGCCAACCGTATCCTGGGATGCATCAAGCACGGCATTGCCAGTCGGTCGAGGGAAGTGATTGTCCCACTCTACTCTGCGCTGGGGCAGCCTCACCTCGAGTACTGTGTGCAGTTCTGGGCACCACAGTACAAAAAGGATGTGAAACTGTTGGAGAGTGTCCAGAGGAGGGCGACGAAGATGGTGAAGGGCCTAGAGGGGAAGATGTATGAGGAGTGGCTGAGGTCACTTGGCCTGTTCAGCCTGGAGAAGAGGAGGCTGAGGGGGGACCTCATCACAGTATACAACTTCCTCTCGAGAGGGAGTGGAGAGGTAGGCGCTGACCTATTCTCCGTAATCACCAGTGACAGGACCCGTGGGAACGGTGTGAAGCTGAGGCAGGGGAAGTTTAGGGTGGATATCAGGAAGAGGTTCTTCACCGAGAGGGTGGTTGCACACTGGAACAGGCTCCCCAGGGACATAGTCACTGCACCAAGCCTGTCTGAATTTAAGAAGCAATTGGACTGTGCACTTAGTCACATGGTCTAAACTTTTGAGCAGACCTGTGCGGTGCCAGGAGTTAGACTTCATGATCCTTATGGGTCCCTTCCAACTGTGGATATTCTATGATTTTGAATAGTAAAATTCACTGTATTCACAGAGGCTAAGAGAGCTGGGTCTCTTTAGTTTGGAGAAAGGAAGGCTGAGAGAGGATCTTAATGTTTACAAATATCTGAAGGGAGGATGTCAAGAGGATGGGGCAAGACTCTTTTAAGTGGTGCTCAAGGACAGGATAAGAGGCAACGGGCACACACTGAAACACGGAAAGTTTCATCTGAATATGAGGAAGAACTTCTGTACTGTGAAAGTACTGGAACAGGTTACCCAGAGAGGCTGTGGAGTCTCCTTTTCTGGAGATATTCAAAACCCACTGGACATGATCCTGTGCAACATGCTCTAGGTGACCCTGCTTGAGCAGGGGGGGTGGACCAGATGATCTCTATAAGTTCCTTCCAACCTTAAGCACTCTATGACTATTTTTTGTGTGTTAAGCATTCTGCGTTTTGATAGCCCTTATACATATCACTGAACTGCTCTCATTCAGTTTTCAGATATGCACTAAATCCTTTAAGAAAATCTTAAAATGTGACAGTCTCTTGCTCTTTATGGACAATATAGTTGAATAATTGCAAAGCAGGGTAATTTAAGAAGAATGTAAAAAGCATAGAAAGCAATTTGAAATTGGTTACAGCCACCTTTTTTCTATTGTTCAATGAACACATTCCATCTTGTCCTCTGTAAAAGCAGCCTGAGCACTCAAGTTTGCTGTAACTAAGCTCAATGCCTACTACACAAAAAACAGAACTGCGTTATTTTTGCAAGATTTTGACTGGCACAAAACTAAACATGATAAAAATGTACTCTGAGTCTAACAATTTATTCTAACTGGTGAAGTTAAATATTTTTATTTTCAATATTTGATATGAGTTAAGTTCCAAACAAAACGTTAAACACAAACATTATTTGGTTTGAGATCATGTAATTAAGCTAGGTTCATAGTTCTTTCCTCCAGGAAACCTCACAACACATTTCAAAGCGTACATTTTAAAAGAGGCAGTACATCATATTAGAAATGCTCTTTAAATTAAAGAATAGTGTCTATTGACTGGTAGACTTGACAGCTTATAAACTGAAATAAACATCTATTTGCCAATTATCAAGGTTATTATAAAGCTTTTATTCCTTCATCAAGACAAAGCAATTTTCTCTCAGCAAAGAAAAGCTGATTTTGCAATACTGCCTTGCTCTATTTGTACAAGAATTTACTTTCTACACATTTATCCTGTACAATAAATCAGGCTGCTTTCTCATTATCATGGTGTTACACTCAGGTTCCTCTTCTTTATTCCTGGAGAACTTGATTTGCACAGCCCTCTCCCAGCTCAGTTACACATTATCAACAGCTACCCTTCAAAGAGAACTTTCTAAAGGAGAAATGCATGTACTGCTCTCAGCATTGCTGAGTTATATGGTTAAATGGTTGTTAAACAACTCAAGAGTTAAATCAGAGCAGATCAAGGGTTTGTTGCAATGAGTTAGATACAAAGAAAAAATAGGGGGGAGATTAGCAGCATTCCCATAGAGTTAAATAATAATCCATATGCAAAATAAAAGGTACTACAGTTGCTGAAAGTATTACAAAATACATCAAGATACTGTTTTTACAAACATCATGGGTTGCTTATTTTGAATTTTCCAAAAATACTCCCACATAATGCCAGATTCAGGAAAATCCAAGAGCTCCAAGACCTACAGGGTTTACTTATTTCATCTAGTTTAACTCCAGCAATACCCCCCCCCTTCCTCACCACTAGACAAATTACACCACTTGTACAAGCACTTCCTTCCCTCTATTTTAACTGAATCATTCTCTGTATTAGTTTTATTTGCTAACTGCTAGCATCAATCAAAGACAAGGTAAAAATACTTGCACTTCAGTAATACCACAATTGGGGGGGGGGGGGGGAATAAGTTTCCATATGTTTCCGATTTGCACTCATGCTGCCAGCTGCCTTTACACTTGTGCTTCAAGAAAAAAAGCCTCCTGCCAACCCCACCAAAGGCCTTCTAACCAGAGGCCAGCTCACCTTATCCCTGAAAGCTGAGCTTTTCTCAGCTGTTCACACTAAACAGCTGTGGATGTATGGAAAACCTATTACTACTGGCAGAAAATGAAATCTGGCAAGTAGTTTGTGTTTATAATGGAAGAAAGTCTCCAAAACACAAGCATTTCAATATATTCTCAAAGATGAAAAATCTTCACCCCTCACCCTCCCACACCTATTTTGTGAGAGCCTTCAAAATTAGTCTGTGTAAACAGCATGATAAACATAATTAGCCCAGAGTACCAAAAATAGGCTATCCCCCTGCTAAGCACTAACATGAAGTGCAAGAGCATTAGCAAAAGCAGCAGCAGTCATCATCAACACATAGGGTTAATGAAGGTTTTCCTACAAGTCCTGTTCCTACTTTAAGTGAATGGGCTGATATAAATCTAAGAATGTAGATGTATATCAACTCCAAATGCTGCCACCAGAAGAAAAAAGTTTCCTACCTTTCCAGGGATGTTCAAGAATTGCATAACTTTTGTTCAACTGGTTAAAAGCTACAGATGCCCTTCACCTGCTATGTTTTTCACTCTAAAATAGCCTGTCAATTAAGGTACAATTTGCAGTTTGATATTTTATTTCAGGCATAAACTTCAAATGATGACCAAATTATGACTTTAGCCCATTTTCTGAGGAAATGCATTTTTTCGTAAATGACCAGGTTGAGCGAAGCTATTTCAACTAAGGTTTCTCCTTCACATCCTGCTCACTCTCCATATTCATCAAATTAAATTAGGCTTAATCAAGATGTGCCAAGCTGTATTCAAAATAACCAGAAAATTAAAAGATATTAAAAGTTTGAATGTTTCAAGTTCTCAGCAATTATGAGTTAAAGGATTTCAGTGTTCACAACCATTGCCTCTAATGAGTTAAATCTCATTCTGCTAACAAATAGGTTTAAATCTCACCTGCCTTTATGTGCATTTAGTGGCACCTTCCTAACAAACAGCACAGGATTTGTTTTTGCCTTTGTCTTCTTGTCACTTCTACATGGTGTGGAAGGAAGGAGGTAACACATCACAAATCTCCATGAGAAGTACAACATGGACCTGGATATTTACCATAATTCATCATCCAATACAGATTTTCCCTTCTTTTAAGGAAGATGGCATTTTCCAGAACTGACACACCACTTTTAGTGCCTGTATTTACTGAGCATTCACAACGGTCTAAATCAAGAAGAGCCATTCCTATCTAAAAGCAAGTTTCATATAGATGATTCAAGTGAAGAGGCTTCTGAGACTTCCCAATAGCCAAAGTTTCAATCATTATACACAAAACACATCTTTTCTTTGCTTTATTATCTGATGCAGTGTTATTCTTGGGAAGATAACACTGATGGACACCTCTTAGAGATAAAGACTAGTATTTTGTGTCTGTTCCTTCCAACCCAAGCATTCTGAGTTAAAACTGATTCAATACTTGTATCTTCAATCTGTAACAGATTGAGCTTGGTGGAAGCCTATTAAACCATTTTATGCACTCTAAGTTCTTCTGGAATACGTTGAGCAGAAAGCGTGGTGAAAGTAATTTCTCAACTCCCAGCTCCTAGTCTGCACACATTTGTTTTATCTTTAAAAATGAATACATTTAAAAAGATTGCCAGATGAACTAGACCTGCCATCTGCACAGCATAATTAACAGGAACTCTGGCCTGAATTCAAATAGCACAAAATTAGATTAAAACTACACAACTTTAGTAGTATCAGTTATCTGAACCCAGTAGGATCTCTTTCTTATATCTCCATTCTTATATCTTCAAAGTTTAAAATCCAAAACTTGTCTTAGACTTCTCTACTAGGCTGAACGACCTTGTATAGCTTCACATTTACTGCAGAAACAAAAATTATGCAAAAGGCATGATTGTTAACACATTCGTCACTCTATGGAAACTGCCCTGTGGACAGTGTCCCAACAGGGACTGGAAAGTAATCCACAGTACTTTACCCCTTGGTGGAAAGTGGTCAGCCATCTTTCAGGAAGGTACAAAATAAAGGTCCAAAGAGGGAAAACTACAGCAGTCAGCTGACACATAACAGCTTCTGGCCATGAACCCATAGGCAGCATTCTCACCTTCAGCTGGCATGAAGGTATTCATATAATACTTCTAGATGGCTTTGGCAAGGTTGCTAAGTGTAAGTCCAGTTTCCTGAACCAGTTTTGCAAAATTCTGAACATGTGAGCAAATCTGTATGCAAAGAACTAGGTAGAGTCCTTCAGATTTTGTTGGTGATACTGTGGGTTTTTTTTGTTGTTTGTTTTTAATTCAACCCCAGAGTTGTGATGAGAACATCCACTGAGAGCTGTCTGTTCCATAAAGAAACATCAATCCCACAGAGTTAAATTTGTCACACTTGAGGAGGCTCGCTCAACTGTAGCGCACAAAATCCCAGGTTTTTAAACCTCTTAAATGCCTTTCCAATGAAACGATGCTTTTTCACTAAGGAATAATGTTTTCCCAAGATTAAAAACAAAACAATTAAAAACAAAACATAGTTATGAATAAAGTGTGACTTGAAATACTTTGTCTAGAATAATCTGAATCTGTGGCACAATTTTGGATTTGCATAAATATATTAAAGTATACACATCCAGTCATAGCAGATTAAGAATTTCATGAAGACAAAGGAAGCCTACAAGCACTGCTTCTCTCTCCTTCCCCCACTCAGGTCCTGCAAGCCCTTCATCCTTCCTGGGACAGTATTTACACTGAATATAGTTTAGCCAAATTTCAAAACTTAACATTTTTTGTTTTATGAGACTGTTTAAAGAGCCTCTTGCATTAAACTTAGGATTTTTCCTACTTATTAGCTTCACATGAGCAATAGCACATTGTATAGTTCAGTACTATAGTTCTAAACAGCCAGTTTCCCCTGACTGTATTTGCCTGCAAAAGAGCAAAGAGGAATAGAGGTAAAGGTGGAAGGATTAAAAAGACTACAATTGTGAAAAAATAATTAGTAAAAAAAAATGAAGGACTGATACACCTGATAGCTCTTCATTCTCTATGTAGAGCAGAGTTCAAGCTGGTACTTTAACAAACCTGACTTATGGAAATCATGGTCATCTCACAGAAGTATAAACACCTACCATCAACCTAAAATATGATTTGACAACGAAGCCATCTAATTTTAGAAGACTGGTAGCAGCGCAGCAATGAAGCCAGCAATGAAGCAGAGAAGATAACAGACTAGGTAACTTCACCTTCCTCAAATTAGGAAAAATATTTAGTTTTAAAGCCTTAATATATACATACATTAATGACAAACATCACCTGCAGAGACTAGGAAGGAAACAAGACACTCCAATTAGGGTGGGAGGTCATGCAGGTTCCTTTCCAGCAGGAGACAACGACGAAAGGCGAAGTACCTGTACTGGGTCTTGCTGGGATGGAGTTAGCTTTCCCTGCAGTGGTTCATATAGTGTTATACTCTGCACTTGTAGCTAGAACAGTATTGGTATCACACCAATGTTTTGTTTATTGCTGAGCAGTGCTGGCACAGCATCAAGACCCTCTCCAACACTACCCCCCCCCCCCCAAAAGCCAGTAGGCTGGGGGTGAGCAAGAGGTAGGGAGGGGACATCACCAGGGAAGCTGAACTAAACCAACCAAAGGGATATTCCATAACACATATCACACTCAGCAACAAAAGGTGGGAAAGGGGAAGAAGAGGAGGGGAGACTCTTGTAATGAAGACATCTGTCCTCCCAAACAACTGCTACACGTGTTAAGGCCCTGCTTCCCAGGACATGGCTGAACATCGCTTGCTGATGGAAAACAGAGAATTTTCTTCCCTCTTTGCTTCTGCGTAGCCTTTGCTTGTTTTTTCCCCTCTTTTTCCTTTAAGTTACCCTTATCTCAACCTGTGATCCCTTTTTTCCCCCCTTCCATCACACTTCCTTCTCCCCCTCTTCTTTTGAGGAGGGGGAGTGAGAACACAGTTGCGGTAGAGTTTCTGTCCAGCAGGGTAAAACCACCATAGTACTCTACATAAATTATATACAACTTAAGGACTGGTTTTCTCACTCATGCATGCTTTACAGTCTGACAGCCACAATCCTCCAGGCAGATCTGTAGGAAAGCTCTAGAAAGTGAGCAACCCAGATCGATCCTTCTACATTGAAGCAAGCTACTGTTTAAAGCTTTGTACTGGCTTGCTTTCATCTCTCCCTAGTGCAAGCAGTCGAGAAAGTCAAAACAGCCTATCCCAGTGACCTGCATAATGCCCCCATGAAATCTCTTTATGATAAAAAGCCATTTCTGCCCTGAAAATAGGTTCATCCACACTGAACGGCTGTGTGGTGTTTGGCTGCCAGCCGGGCTAAACCACAACACTAATAAAGCCGTGCATCATTTGCCACCAGACTCTCATCCTTTCCTCACTACATCTCCAGTCCTTATCCCCAAGTGAGTACTATATATAGCCCTGAAAAAAAAAAACATCGCAGTTGTTCACAAGTCTGGGTACCACAAGTATTTACTATTGTAGGGAAAAAATTGATATAAAACACATTTGCTCTTTCTGCAATACGGAATGTTTTAAAATTAAACAATTTATTGCCTATTGATTAGAATTAAGAAAATTTGACTACACCTTATAGTAAAGTTACAATATATGAACTTATCAGTGCATATTTAACCCTATGAATAAGCCTGTTTCAAACACTTGTACAAAATCAAGTCAATGGTTTTGTTTTACCACTATCATGATGAAGCCTCCACTGCAAAACAACAGAAATAGCTTTTGCTTTGATAAAGTAGTCTGACAAACACCATTCCATTAAACCGAGAAGTCCAGCGCTTTCTGAAAAACAGTATTTCCTTCAAGCATACCTTCTTTGTAAAACTGAAATTGGGATGTAAAGGGGGTGGAGGGAGTGGAGAGAAGGGACCACACATTTCATAACTTGAAACATACTTTAGTTTCAAGAATAACAAGATAGTTAAGTTCACTTCATAGAATCACAGAATATCCCAAGTTGGAAGGGACCCACAAGAATCGAGTACAACTCCTGGGTCCCCAAAGGACCATCCAAAAAATCTGACCATGTGTCTGAGCACTGTCCAAATGCTTCCTGAACTGTAACAGGCTCACTGCTGTGACCAGTTCCCTGGGGAGCCTGTTCCAGTGCCTGACCACCCTCTCAGTGAAGAACCTTCTCCCGATATCTAGCCTGAACCTCCCCTGTCACAACTTCAAGCCATTTCCTCAAGTCCTATTGCTGGTCACCAGAGACGAGATCAGCGCCTGACCCTCTGCTCCCCGTCATGAGCAAGCTGTAGACCGTGATGAGGTCGTCCCTCAGCCTCCTCTTCTCCAGGCTGAACAATCCAAGTGACTTCAGCCGCTCCTCATACATCTTCTCCTCCAGACCCTTCACCAACTTCGTAGCCCTGCTTTAGAGGCTAACAGTTTTATATCTTTATTATACTGTAACACCTAAAATTGTACACAGTACTCGAGGTGAGGCCACACCAACTCAGAGTAGAACAGGACAACCACTTCCCTTGACCAGCTAGCAACGTCATGCTTGATGCACCCCAGGATATGGTTGGCCCTCCTGGCCTCCAAGGCACACTGATGGCTCACGTTCAGCTTGCTGTCAACTAAAACCCCCAGATCCCTCTGTGGGGCTGCTCTCCAGCATCTCATCCCCCAGTCTGTACATATAACCAGAGTTGCCCTTTCCCAGATGCAGAATCCAGCACCTGTGTTGTCCTTCAGGTGTTTTTCAGTGACACACAGAATAATTTTCTCCATAATTTTACTAGGCACTGAAGTGAGCTTGACAGGCCTGTAATTACCGGGGTCTTCTTTCTTGCCCTTCTTGAAAACTGGAACAACATTTGCCAGCTTCCAGTCAACTGGGACCTCCCCAGATTCCCAAGACCATTGAAAAGTAATTGAGAGATGTCTCATGATGACATCAGCCAGCTCTCTGAGTACCCTGGGACTCATCCCATCAGGCCCCATGGACTTAGATGCATCCAGGTGGAGCAGCAAAACCTGCACAAGTTCAGGGTTAACTGGGAGTTTATCATTCCTGCAGTCACAGTCCTCCAACTCAAGGCACCTGGGGTCACAGAGCTCATCATTGGTGTTGAAGACAGAAGTAAAAAAAAAAAAAAAATCATTAAATCTCTTTTTTTTTTTATGTCCCTGTTTGTTACATGACTGCCTTCATCAAGTATCAGACCAATGTTTACTCTGGTCCTCCTTTTCCTGTTAACATACTTAATGCCTTTTTTTTATTGTCCCCCACACTGCTGGCCAGCTTGAGCTCTAATTGAGCCTTGACCACACAAATTCTCTCCCCACAGAGAGCAGGAGGACCCCTGTAGTACTCCCATGTTGCCTGACCTTGCTTCCAGCAGCCATACACTTTCTTTTTTCTGCCTAATCCCTTGAAGAAGATCCCTGCTCAGCCAGGCCAGCCTTCTGACCCTTCTGCTTAACTTCTGACATTTTGGAATTGCCTGTTCCTGTGCTCTTAGGAGGTGGCACTTAAAAGCCAACCAGTACTGATGGACCCCAATGCCTTCAAAAGCAGTTTCCCAGGGGACCTCACTAACGAGTTCCCTGAGCAGTCTGAAGTCTGCTCTCCCCAAATCCAGGGTTGAAGTTTTGGTGGCAGTTTTCCTCTTATCACCAAAAATTTTAAACTCGACTACTGCATGGTCCCTATGGCCAAGGCAGCCACCTATCGCCACTTCACTCAACAGACCCTCCCTGTTTACAAGCAACAGGTCTAGGAGGGCACCTTTCGTACTGAGCTCTCTTAGTACATGTACCAAGAAGTTATCATCAAGGTGCTTCAGGAATATCCTGGACATCTTTGTCTCAGCTATGTGATATTCCCCATTGACATCTGGCAAGTTGAAGTCCCCCATAAGGAGAAGGGCAGCTGATCTAGAGGTATCTCTCGGGTCCTTAGAGAATAATTCATCAGTATCATCCTGGCTAGGTGGTCTACAGTAGACTCCCACAACATCCCCTTTATTTGCTTGTCCCTTAATCCTTACCCAGAGGATCTCAACCATATTACCACCAATTACAAACTCCGTACAGACAAGTGCCTCCGTTAGATAGAGTGCCACCCCACCCCTCATCTGCCCTGCCTATCCCTTCTGAAGCGCCTGTAACCATCCATCATAACACACCAGTCACGTGCCAATGATGTCATAGCTCTGGGACAGGGCCAAGGCTTCTAACTCCTCATTTCTCATGCTGCATGCATCTGTGTAGAAACATTTCAGATGTGCTTCACTGAACTCAGCCCCTTGTGGGGCAAACTGAAGGGTCTTGCTAGCATGCAGCCCCTCAATTTTTGGCATGCAGTCCCAAAGCTTATCGCTGGCAGGCCCGGTTTTGTCCCTTTCCCCTTCAAATCTAGTTTAAAGCCTTATCAATCAGCCCTGCTAACTCCTGGGCAAAAATCCTTCCCCCCCCCATGATCAAGAAACACAAAATTACATCAGTGGCGCCAGCCTCAGAGCCACGTATTAATCTACTGGTGCTGCCTGTTCCTTTCAGTATTGATCCCTGCTACTGGAAGGAAGGATGGAGAAAAACACTACCTGTGCATCTGATCCTTCAACAATTGCCCCAAAGTCATAAAGTCCCTTTTGATCCCTCTTGGACTTCTCTTTGCTACCTCATTACTGCCAACATGAAAAAACAATAAATGGTAATAATCAGAGGGACATACCAGGTGAGTGACTTTGAGTGATGTCTCTTACCCAGGCCCCAGGGAGACAGCAGACTTCCCTATGGGTTGGGTCTGGACAGCAAATCGGGCCCTCCGTTCCCTTCAGAAGGGAGTCCCCTATGACAATAACCCTTCTTTTTTCCTTCCCCCCCCCCCCCCCCTTGGTGGAGGTTGTTGTGATGCAGGGTATAGGCTGACTTGCCCCAGGCAACTCCCCCAGTGTGGATGGACCTTTGTCCACATCATTTGCCTGCCCATCAAGTTCCAGAGCCTATTCCTGTTGTGTAGGGGCACCTGGGAAGGTGAAGTAGGCAGCAGGTAGGTTCACCTGCTGTGCCAAGCATGAATCTGCTTCCACTCTCTCATCTCTTAGGTCCCTCCTTCTACCTGGTGGCAAGGGGGTAGGGGAACCTTAATTTCTTGTGTTATGTCTGGCTGAGCAGCATGTCTCAGGGATAGCAGATTATTGTCCCACCAATCTCCTTCTCTGGCTCTCTGATGCTCCTCAGCCTGCCCGCCTCCTCCCAAAGCTCTGCCACCCTGGCAAAGCTGTTGTTCAACCTGGGCACACCTCCTACCGGCAGTGCTTGCTACCGCCATCCTGTAGTGGCATAAGAATAGGACACACCCAGCAGCCTGACACTTGGGTGGCAGCATGTCCCCCCCAGAGCTCTGTCTGGGAGGCTGCATCAGTTGTGGTGGGTGCCAAGCTCCAAGAGGTCATGGCCTTCTGCCAGGTGGATACAATCACTCCCTGATCCATCTGCTACACCATGCCCTTTTTTCCCCCCCTACTCCAGTCACTCACACTCCCTAGGGGCTGCCTTTGTATGGGGGGGGTGGGGTGGTGGTGGGGGGCACTCCTGGCTCCACCCAAGCCTCATCAGCCACCCTCATGAGGGCTGCCAGCTCCTGACAACTAGCTCCCTCAGCTGCCTTGAAGTGCTTCAATGCAGGAAACCCCCTGCACATTACAATCCCCCGCTCCGATGCGGAACACATCTGTTCCAAAGCCAATCACTGCAGCCAGAAGCATTTGTTAATCTGCTTTCCATTTTGAATAGTATTTTGTAGAAGAGCAATCTATCCTCTTCAGTGCCTTCACTAATACCCATTGAAAGTAGATCACATAGAGGGAGCAGTCATTCAGACTATATTGTCATTAAATATACCTCTTCAGGAATCTACTGAACTCTTTGTGACCTCTACCTTACCTCAGATATCACTTCCCAACTTCTCTTCCTAGCCTCTCATCTAGAAAAGTCAACCCAGCATCTTACTTGGAAGAGAAGAGAGGTAGTAAGTACATTAAGTATATCTTACTCGATGAGCCAAACTCATTCCTCAACATGTCTTCACACCTGCCACCAGCCACTTACATTTATCTACATAACTACTTAGAAATCAAGCCTGTGAATTATCGTCAGTATATATATATATATAACAATATAAAGCTTGAACACTGAACTTTCAGTAAAACTAAGCAGAATGATGCATCTAAAATTAAGTAGCACCAATCAAGTTATTCTCAGCTTCTTTATTCCATCAGACAGCCAAGGCATCTGTTACATCAAGTCCTATTTCTAGTCACTGTCTACCATTCATGCATTAGTAGCACATTCAGCTCAAGTCATCTCTTTTAGTTCATGCATTTAGATTTGACCAGGAAAGCTGTGTGACTGCTATGTCACGTATAATGGCTTGCAAGAACAAAGAACTAAAAAAAGTTGCACATTGTCATCCTTCCGCTCTATAGGATGCAAAACTGAAGTTTCATACTTCTACGTAATACAGCTACACTAAATCCAGACAATATAATGGCATTGATATTTTATCCCCAATACACTAATTGTAGTCAATTTGCAAGGTTTCAGTTTAAAACCTGAATCAGCGGAGGAACTGAGACTCATTCTGCATGTACAACATCAGTGGTACAGCCAATTTTCCCAGTTGCCATTGTCCCTAATAGTATTTCTGAATAAAAGCATTCCAGGTTTCCTCTGTGTAGCTAATATATTAAACAATTCATTTAGACTGATTTTTCCCTGTTCTTGAACTTTCAAGATAAGTGGACTCAGCAAAATCATCTTGAAGAAGCACAAGTCATACTTAATATAGTCACCAAGGCCAGCTTTGTAAATATGCAAACAAGTGTTTTATTAAGACCATTTTTTCCAACCTCCCAAAGCAGTGCATTGTATTCCACAAATAAGAGAAGGAAACTAAGTGCTTCATTGACGAAACTGCTGCTGTGTAATCAAGCAATCCATTACTGTAAGGTTCTTCATGCAACTTCACTGACTAGCTCATGTTTTCCAGAAGACTCAAGAAAGATTATCCATAGATATTTTTGCTAATTCTTAACAGATTTTAACTGCCATTATTTCACAGTCAAAACTGCATGTAAACAACAGTAACAGCCACCATGCATATGAAACCCTAATACCACACTACATGCATTTATTTATAATTTCCATAAATGTACTATCAATCCCATCATTAATCACTGAATATTTATTGATGAACTTTAGGCTGGTCAAAATATCAAAGCTCAACGTAGAAATTAAATACTAATAAAACCCACCAGCTGTTCTTGACAAGGGTAAACTAGAAGCTTACTTGATAGAGTTTGTGCTGCCACTATGCCTAGAACACAGCTGAACACAGGTATGCAAAGAGAAGACAAGCCACCAGTATAAAAAAAGAAAAAGTCAAACTTGAAGCATAAGGAAACAAGTCTAAAAGAACCAGTGCTGGTAAAGTCCTTTAACCAAAAACCTTCCTTTTAACAGAATATTAAAAGTACAAAAATAATTAGAATATACACAAACTTGATCCTCTACTATATTACAGACTAAATTTGTCTCATGTTATAAGTTTATTCATTTTTAACTGCCTCGATAGTCAAGTGTTATTTCATTACTGAGTATAAATTAAACACTGTAGTCAGCTGCACAATTCCTGCACTGTATTTGCATTACTACTAGCTGTCAGCAGTACCCAGTTAGCAGTTAAACTTGGCATGCGTACAAAGTGTCTCATTTCTTAGAAATCACATAGCTATACAACATTTGATTTTCCCAGACTTTAAAAAGATCATTTGAATGTGGTAAATTTGGTGCCAAAAAAAATAAATAAATACAATAAAGATACATTAAGGCCTACTTCTTTGAAATTTCTTCCTATTACGTCATTCCCCCCCACTTATTTTTCCAAAAAATCCATAACATTAGATATCTGACACTAATTAACAATGAGAAGTGACCTATGTAAACAGGCAGATCATTAAATAAAGCAGGACAAAAGGTAAGTCACCTGAAGTTTTAGCACATTAATTCAGTAACTGAGCTTCTGATTTACCTGATCTGCTAGATCTACTAGTATGAATTTAAACTTACCAACAGGTTTTGCTGCATCCTTCCAATTAACATCAGACCTTCTCAGCCATTGCCTATGCATTTCCAAAGCAAGAATTCCCAGATATTTCAAGACTGTCAAACATACTCACTTGCAACAAGGAGTAGAGGATTTAAGTCCTTTTTAAAGCATGTGATTGTGCACATGATAATTACATTAAAAATAATACTTTAAATATGGTTAAAGATGCCCCTCTTCCACACGCTTTTTCATTTTTCAGAAAGTTTTATTAAAGCATAGGTAAAACGTCTACACTGGGAGATGCTTCAATCTACACTGAACTGCATCAAATCAGAAACCGTCTTTTGTACAGCTATTAAGCTCCTACAGCAGGCCTTTTACCAGTTCTGACTTAACCACAATGTAATGCTCTTCACTTCACTTATTATTAGAAAGCTACACCCTTCTGGTCTTTTTACACATTTGCAGGATTAAATCAGAAAAAAAATATTTTAAGATAGCGACTTCCATGATGAGTTTTCTAGACATCCTGATCTTTGACAGCGGGGCCAATGCAACAAAGACTGGATGCATGGAGGGGGGAGGCACACAACCAACCACATTTTCAGCATGTTTAGAACACATTTAACAGCTCCAGAAGCAGTAGTCAACACTTCAGATATATTTATGCATGTTTTCTTTCTTCACATTGACCCTTGCCAACATTACTCAATCCCCCTCCCCTTTAGAGGCTATACAAAGATATTTTTTCCTTTCACAACTACTCACTGAGGCCTATTCCACTGCCAAAAACAAGCAAAGCCCAGACTGGGTGTGTCTCCTAGAGAATAAGGAATCTTTTATTTATCACCCCTTGGCTTTATTTTCACAGTGAATTCCTGGCTTTAATGTAGTGGGCCAAGAAACCCTCCTCATGTACATTACTGTCATTCCTCATCACTCACAAACAGAATCAAGTGCAAGCAAAGGGGAAAAAAAAATCTCAGTGCTGCCAAAATTAAAAAGAAAGCCCTACTTCCGGCTTTGCCAGACCCGAGGAACCACAGATGTGCTTCAGACCTCTGGAAAGGGAGAGAAAGAAAAAATATGAAGATTATTATAGACTTAATTTTTTTTAAGTGATTCCCTCTGAGCTGAACTCACTCTAGACTGGAGGGAAGCACAGCAAGCCTAGGAACAGCAACAGAGTTTCCCTTCAGAAAAATAAATAGCCATGCAGAGGAACACGTTTGTAGACTGCGCGTGGACAGCGCCCGGCACGGCTCAGCACGAACAAAAGGCTCAGGACCGCCCGGGACGGAGGTACCGGCCCTGCCTGCCCCTGCTTTGTCAACCGCTCCACTGTGGGGGTGGGGGCAAGAAAAAAAATTAAGCAGCCTCTTTCATCTGGCTTCCCCTTTCGAAGGGGAAACAAACAAAAATGAAAACAAAGTGTCCGGTCGCCAGCTCCTCCACAGTGCATCACCAAAACCAAATCAGAACCCCGTGGAAGTCTGATCACTCCCTCTCGAGGGGGATACACACACCCGTATGTGGGTCCGAGGCGAGCCGCCCCCCGCGGAAGAGGGTATTCACCTCCGTGGCCCTTTAAACAGAGACAGGGAGGAGTTAACTGAAGGCGCTCATTAGCCAAGAATGGCGGAAGAGCAGCGGCAGCCGAACAGCAGCGAGAGGGGAAAAAGGGATGAGTATTGGTCCGTTCCAGCAGGAGGAAGAGCAGCCCTCGCTCCCCCCCGTTGTCCCAAAGCACCTCATCCCCTTGTCCACCTCCCTCCTTCCCCACCTCACTGTCTGCCCGGAGCATGCCCGCGCTCCCCTCCTCCACTCGGATTTCATCCCCTTCCTCCGGCTCGTCGCCGCCCTAGAAATGCCTTTGTTTGCGGCTCCTCCCCCCACCCCCGCCGCCACCCCACAAATCCGCTCTCGGGATCTCGCATTCGTTTTTATTTCTTTATTTTGGAACACAACGTATTTCCCCACCCCCATCCCTGCGTGCCGCCTTCTGCTGATTCATTTCCACCGACGGCCCCGGGGGGGGAGGGGCCGCGGCGGAGTCATCTCCTCCCTATTGTGGTCTGGAGTACAGCGACGATCCGGATTGCCGGGGATGGGCGCTGGGAGGGGACAAAACCAAACGGGATTACACAGCCTGGATTATTGGGAGCGGGCACGGTGCAGTACGAGAGTTAGAAGGACAGGATTATCTCTACTCTTTCGCAGGCTCGCTACCTGCTGGGTAGGAACGACAGCACCGGGCTGGAGTGGAAGGCCGCCAACGGGGCAGAGTGGCGGAAGGTAGCTTTATCTAGGAGAGAGACGAAGGAGTTATATATTCTGAAGGCGAAGGGGAGGAGACTAGCGGAGGAAGTTGCACAGCCTAGGTTACAGGGTGGAAACGAAGGGGTTGCGCCGACCTGAGCGCTGGGGGCAGGGAGCAGCTTCGCCAGGAACAGGGCCGGCAGAAGGCCCTCGGCCACCAGGGCCACGGCGAGTAGGCGGTTCCCGGGATAACAGGTGGGTGACACGCTGGTGGGACCCGCGGTGCGGCCGGCAGCGCCCTTGTCCGGGCGGCTGAGACAGTGGCCCAGCTCCGGAGCGCGGCCCCGGCCGGTGACTCACCGACTTGCAGAACGTTATCGACGTAGCCACCATCGAGCAGAGATATACCCTTGCGGAAGGGCAGGCGACTTTCGTCGGCGGCAGCGTCTGCAGTATCACCGGGTGCGGTACTGACGGCAATCCCCCCAGGGGTGGTGGGGTCCTCAGCGCCGGTATTGAAGGAGGAGTACATGCAAATCTCTCTCTCGCTGCGGGGAAAGGACCAGTAGACGATCCTGCGCTGTACCGGCTCCGGGATCCGCTCGAATCGCTCCTCCACCCGCTGGAAGGGCCACTTCTCCGCCACCTTGCGAGCCGCGATGTCCAGCAGGGATTCGGGGCTCTGGGTCTTACCAAGCGGCAGCAATCCCAGGGCAACGGTGGTGGTAGCAGCAACTGCTACTGTTGCGGAGGAAGAAGAGGATCCGGCACAGAACACCCCGCTGCCAGGTCCGGCGCAGCCCACCCGCTGGCCTGGCCTACAGCTCGAACCATAGCCGGGTCTGCAGCAGAAACGCTTTGCGGGAAGAGGGAGCTGACCGCGCTCCGCCATGATCACACCGCTTCTAAACAGGCGACGGAAGTGCCTATACCCTATAAACGGCACCAGGAAGGCCGATGGCCCCGCCCCTCTACCATATAAGGGTAAGGGACGGGTACTTTGCTTCACCCAAGGGGGGGGGGGGGGGGGTCGGCACCATATGCAAATCGCCGGCACAAACAGAAATAGAATTGCTAGAGGAAGGCTTACTGCTCGCGCTGGCAGGGAGGAGTGGGGAGAAGAAATGATGCTTCACACACGCGTCCGCCCGCCCCCCACCCAACACCACCATCCCCACCACCACCACCACCACCACCCGGCGCGAGGATACTATGCCGCTGTGTCGCCCTTCTTTCTCCCCACCCACATCGCTGATGTCAGGCACGCAAACTCAGGCTGCGCCTTGCGCGCATGGTGGGAAAAAGGAGGGTGGGGCCTGGTGGCGCTCCCTCTCTGACACCTTGTAGAAAATGGAATTGGGGGGAGCAAGCTGTTCACCTCTGCTGGAAACGCTAAGGGTGGAGGCGGGGTGAAGGGAACTGCGCTCACAGCAGGGAAATATGGTAATGGCTGAGGCGACTACCCTCGCGTGAGGAAAGGCTAGGGCTGGCCAGCCTCTATCGCCTTGGCCGGGGACAGAGCTTCTGGGAGAGTCCTCGGAGGACGGGTGGGGGACGACAAGAGTCGCGGTGGCTGTCCTCATGCGTGACCGGCGCGGCCCGTGAAGCGGTTCCCTCAGCCGCACCCCCAACTCTTTCCACTCTATCAGCGATACTGTGATAGTCGCGGACCATTAAGACGGGGGCGCCCCGCGCGCCGTGGGGTGCCCGCGGCCCACAGCCCGTGCCGCGGGCGCGTTTCCGCGCGGGCCTGTCTGTGGTGCGAGTATAACGTTGCCGCTTTGCTTCGCAAATGGTCCGGCTTGGAGCCGCTCCAAGGTGAGAAGCTTCGTGCCGCAACCCGCCGCGAGTAAAGGGAACGCAATTAAAATATGTTTGCCTTAGTGTTGAGAGATCTGTAAAAACACTGTTATCATACATCTGTTCTGGTTAATTTTTAGCGAGTGGCGGTGTGCCTGCAATTTCCACAGTGCGTAAATTAGAAATGATTCTTTTTATTTCGGGATTCGCTAAAATACACCATTCAGAATCATACTGATTCCTCAAATTAAACGGAGAAAAAAATAAAGCTGATGAGCCACAGTAGCAGGCTCAGGATTGTGGTGATTTCACACTGATGGGTAGCTAAACTCCACCACACTGCTCTCTCCCCATACTCAAAAGAAGAAGGGAGGGAGAAAATGTGATGGGGGGGGAAGGCTCACAGGTTGAGATAAGGATAATTTAATTAAAGGAAAAAGAAAGAAAAAACAAGCAAAAGCCACACAGAAGGAAAGAGAGAAAACTATTCTCTACTTTCCATCAGCAAGTGATGGTTGGCCACATCCTAGGAAGCAGGGCCTCAATATGCATAGCAGTTGATTGGGAAGACAGACATTTTCATGAGAGCCCCCCCTCTCTTTCCCCTTTCCCACCTTTTGTTGCTGAGTGTCACATCATGTGGTATGGAATATCCGTTTGGTCAGCTGCCCTGGTGATGTCCCCTCCCCACCTCTTGCCCACCCCCAGCCCATTGGTTCTTGGGGGGGTTGGAGAGAGTCTTGATGCTGTGCCAGTACTTCTCAGCCATAGACAAAACATTGGTGTGATACCAATGCTGTTCTAGCTACAAGTGCAAAGCACAGCACTATATGGGCTGCTGTGGGGAAAGTTGTGAATAGAATCACAGAATGGTTGAGTTTGGAAGGGACCTCTAAAGATCATCTAGTCCAACCCCTCTGCCAAGCAGGATCACCTAGAGCACATTGTGCAGGATGGCATCCAGGCAGGTTTTGAATATCTCCAGAGAGGGAGACTCCACAACCTCTCTCTATGCAACCTGTCCCAGTGCTCTGTCACCCTCACAGTAAAGAAGTGCCCTCTCATATTCAGCCAGAACCTACTGTACTTCAGTTTGTGCCTGTTGCCTCTTGTCCTGTCACTGGGCACAACTGAAAGTTGAAGTTAACTCCATCCCAGCCAAACCCAGCACAAGGATATGAGACTTGCGAATAACACAGAGTAAATATCAAATGAAGTCTGTGTTTTGTTACCTCTACTTGTAGCAGGAACTGATGGATACAACTCTGGCCCTAATTACAGTCAGACTGCTAATGCAAAATATTGTGAAAATACATAAAGAATTTGGACTAGCTAATACATACTTTGAAACTTTAGCTTGAAAATAGGCTTTCTGGTAAGTTCCAGTTGAAAATGAAACTTCTTCATGCCATCTGGATTTAGCAATGAGCAGTACTTACTGACGTGATGCAGAAGCCGTAACTGGAGCACCTGATCTCTTCATTCCTGTAGGCCACTTTACCCTGCTGGATTACATTTTCCATGATGCATGAAATGAGACTGCCCAGGTGGGAGAACCACCACTGGGAGCTTCATCAGGGAAGTAAAGGACTGTGAGGTGTGTCAGGTGTAAGATCTAAGAAGTGTAAGAAATAGCAAGTTAACTTGAAACTTGATCTCTACTCTCTTTACATCAAAATTACTCAGCAGTTGTTGAAGAGCTGCTGCCTGTGGGAAGCCCACATAGAATCAGTATGAGAAGGACTGCATCCTGTGGGAGGGACCCCACGTTGGAGCAGGGGAAGAGAGTGATCATGAAGGAGCAGCAGAGACGAAGTGTTATGGACTGACTGTAACCCCCATTCCCCTGCGCCACTCAGGGGGAGGACGTACAAGAGGGTGGGGGGGGGGAAGTGTTTTTAGTTTGCTTTTAGTTTCTCACTGTTCTAGTCTACTAGTGATAGGCAATAAATTATATTAATCTCCCTGTGCTGAGTCTGTTTTGCCTGTGACAATAATTGAGTGAATTCCCTGTCCTTATCTCAAACCTTGAGCCTTTTTCATCATATTTTCTCCCTCTTTCCCTTTGAGGAGAGGGATTGAGAGAGCGGTTGCGGTGGAGCTCAGCTGCATAGCAGGGCAAAAACACTACACATATATACTACAAGTTGTTTTTTCTTTGAGATCATGAGATACCTTCTGGATGGGAAATGAAAATGAGCTGATGGTTGTGTTTCTGAGTACAGACTGCACAGAACAGTTACTCTTGAGGTGACTGTTTCTTAAATTCACAAGTGATCTACTGGATTTATAGATCTGACTAAATTTTTAGTCTCGATTCAACTAATAAAGTCTCTATTCTAAAGTCTCTATTCTAAAGTCTCTATTCTAAAGTCTCTATTCAACTTTAATTTTTGATAAAATACAGGACGTAATCCCAGTTACTCCCAGTTCGCCAATCTATTCTCTTTAATGACCAGTGATAGGACCCAAGGACCCAATGGAGTCAAGCTGCGACGGGAGGTTCAGGCTGGATATCAGGAAAAGGTTCTTCACCAAGAGGGTTGTTGCGCACTGAAACAGGCTCCCCAGGGACGTAGCCACGGCACCAAGCTTGTCGGAGTTTAAGAAGGGTTTGGACTGTGCTCTTAGTCATATGGTCTGAATTTTTGGGTAGACCTGTGTGGTGCCAGGAGTTGTACTCGATGATCCTTGTGGGTCCCTTCCAACTCGGGATATTCTATAATTCTATGATACTTAGGACAAAGGATTTTAATTCTTGATTATGCAGTGGTTTGCTGGCAGATGAGTAACAGGTATTACGATAATACTACTAAATTTTGGAGGTATGTGGGGTCCTGAGTGCTACAAGCAAGAGATGTGGATGTAGGACTTTCTTTTGCTATTAATATGGCATTGTTTTCAGTATTTCTGAAATCAGAGAAATACATTATGTGGAATGGCAAAAACAATGAACTTCATGATTACATGTGTATGAGAGTAGAGAGAAAAAATATAATTAATTTTGGCCCTGTCACTTAGTCTTTGTTAATAATTTTTCTTCTACAGTGCTCTAGTGCTATTTCTGTTTTAAACAAGTGTCTAGTAAGTCAGTAGAAATGCTCTTATAAATTGGGTAATGGTTGTTCTTTACCAGGTCTTAGCCACCTGCTGCAATAACAATAACACGTTAATGGTACTGGAAGAATTCTTCCTTTCATAGTAAAGAAGCTTTACTGTAAAAATTGAGAAAAGAATAGTGAGAAGTACAGCAATGAAAAAATAGAACTTCGATAATAAGCAGAAATAGCCCATGTGTCTGTTATCTCAATTTAGTCATTCTTCTGTCTTTTCAGATCTGCAGAAAAATTATCAAATTCACTTAGGAAATCCCAGAGAAAAGCCCATAGACTCACCTTTTTCATCCATCTACCACTCAACAGGAATAGCTACTTCCCATTAAGTGTATGAATATTCAACAGCATTCAACAGGATGCTGTTGAAGCTTTTTTCTTTCCTGGGCTAGGGAATACACAAAGATACATTGAAATTATGCCATTAGCAACTCAATTCTTCTCCTTGGGTTCCCTCTGCATTTACATAGCACCATAATGGCTTACAAATTATAATCTGAGTCTGAAGTTCCTTTGTCCTGCCAGTATTGCCACCTTTGCTCCATGAACTTTCTGAAAGCAACCAGGAAGACGTGTTAATTCCAGGAAAAAAAATAAAAATGTGTTAAAATGTAGAAAAATGGATTGCAAACAACCTAATGCTGGCCAACACAAGTCACCCTGGTGGTTAAAACGTATCTGGAAAGATGAAAACAAAAACAATCATTAAGAGAAGACATGGCATTTCTGCATTTAAGCTGAACAAGATCTCTAGATTCATGCACTGCATAAAATATTTCTAAACACTAGGAGGGTAGGGGGTCAGAGATGAAGAGGAAGAAACTCAGAAAAGGAGGCTAGAGGGTTCTTAGAGCTGGAGCTTTAAGAAAAAACACAAGCAAAATTACTAAGCGTTAATTAAAGTCTTGATTAAGAGGTGGCAGCATTAAAATAATCAAATGCAAGAAAAACTGATAGGTATACTAAAACAGCTGAACTTACAATGCTAAGCTAAAACAAGTCTTTTTTTTAACCTGTTTCTTTAGGAACCTATAGATAACAAAGCAGTTCTTCTAAGAAAGCTGTAGGTTTTATGGATCCCGAATGTATTTTAACATTTATCATTTGAAAGCTTGAAAAACAATGCTGTAGGTAAAGGTAGTAAATATCACTACACTTTGCAGTGTAGTGTGAAGGGATGCAAGACACGGACTCCTGATGGCTCTTGAACAGGAGACCGTTATTGCCATTTTTCACCACTACATATACTTTCCCCGTAGCCCCACATGCTGTCCACGCGCCCGAATCTGTCATACAATTGGTTAGAGACCCTCAGACACGCGCCTCGAGCCAGCCAGCAATTGGCCACTGCCCAAAGCTCATCTTTAACACTGCAGCCAAGTTAATTTATCTCGACCTTGCTCAAGTTTTTGGTTCTACCGCTGTTTTCCTCATTATCTCTAACTCAGGGACGTGTGAAACAGCACAAAGCTCCCTGCGAATTCCTTTCCCACAATTCCCCCTTTTTTATTTTCAATCAACCAAACGATTTCTATAGATTTTTCTATGAAGCACCGCAGACACTGCAATAAGCAAGGTACAATAAGCAACGGGGTGAAAATCGCATGCAGAATTACGATTGTAAAGTAGCATGCCTACTAGAATCTACATCAGTCAACAAGCCACTAAGCGCTAGGGATGTTGCTTCGCAGCGATGCTGCTTCTCACTCGCACAGCACAATCACACAATCACGCGAAGAGGCCTCTTGCACTTCTCATTCATACCACAAGAAAATATCACTTAAAATAATTTGTCCGCGGCTTCAGGAGGTCCTTGTCTACTCCTGCGGTGAGCGGCTGAGAGTGGAGGCCCCTCCGAGGAAAATGCTCGGGGTGCACCTAGGGGCGTCTGCTCCACAGTCGATCCCACAGCCGAGCAGAGCGGCTCCTGGCGCAAGGAATGATGCTATTATAGTTTTGTATAATTACACCAAAGAGATGCATTGCAATAAGGAGCAAGTGTGGCGTTGACCATTTGTTTCATGATTTGGTTTTTTGCCTGAGCAATTGAACCTTACACATGCTGTTGCTGTTACACTTCCCAGGATATCTAATTCCTGTGGCTCTAGGGGCGCTTGCGGCAAGTAGACAGTCCAGTCTTTGTTATCTGCCGGGTTCCCCACCAGACATGTCATAAACGGGTCATTAGCACTAGCCAGGGACAGGCACATCCCTTCTTGCCCTGTCATGTTGGCAAGGGTGACCCAGATGTTGCGGCGTGGTCGGATGGAGACCCAGGGCTGGCAATAACAAACGACAGCGGCGATTGTGAGGAGGAGACCAACCATGGCCTTACCCCCCTTACTGGTACCCATCTTGGTCCGTGACCTGTGGAGACACAAGCATACCCTCGACCCCAAGTTATTAGAGGCTGGGGTCTCTCCCAAAGACCTGTATTTAATTTTTTTACCGTTACTAAGGCCTGCTCTGATTGTGGCACCCGTGACAGCGCGGAATTCATATTTGTGTAATGTTTTACTATGGGCGGTACCTCTTTGTGAGGAAAGGGTAATGATAGGTGAGTCATTACGTGAAGTGCCTTTCCCAACCTGTTCTGTGGTGTTTCCTGGGTGTCTCCCCCTTTTTGTTTATTTGGCAGTGTTTTCAAGGTGCGATGTGTGCGCTCTACAATGGCTTGGCCCATGGGGGAATGAGGAATGCCTGTGATGTGTCGGATACCCCAAGTTCGAAAAAAGGTTTGAAGGGAGTGACTAGTATAGGTGGGGCCATTGTCGGTTTTTATTTCTTTTGGGATGCCTAGTGCTGCGAAAGCGACACGGAAGTGAGCCTGGACATGGCGACTAGCTTCACCCACTGCAACTGTCGCCCAAATAGCATGAGAGAAAGTATCTACCGATACGTGAACATATTTCAAGCGACCAAATTCTGGAATATGCTTTACATCGGTCTGCCATAACTGTAAGGACCGTAGATCTCTAGGGTTTACTGTTAAAGGCGTGGTCAAAACATGTTGTTGACAGTCAGGACATGTTTGGACAATCAGTTTGGCGTCAGTGATCGATATAGTGAATTGTTTCGCCAAGACTTTGGCAGATTGATGGAAAAAGGCATGGGATAACCGTGCTTGCTCCAGCACCTTAGGCACCAGGGCAGTCAGGGTCATATTAGTTAGCTGGTCAGCGCGTGCGTTACCCTCTGCAAAAATACCAGGTAACATGGTGTGGCTCTGCATGTGAATAATACAATACGGGTGTACTCGCTGCTCTACCAAAAATAACAGCTCTTTAAATTTTACAAACAAGTTTTCCTTTGGGATATGTCTCAAATGTGCCCTCTCAATGCACTGAGCAACACCTACAGCATATTGCGAGTCCAATGCAATATTCAAAGGTACTGTTTTTTTTTCTTTTTTCCTTTTTTTTCCTCTTTTTTTCCCCTCTTTTTTTTGTTTGTTTTCTGGCTGCAATGTCCTCGATCACTGCATTGATTCATCACAAATCATGCAGTAATCTCCATTTCCCGCTCTTCTTCTTGATGACAAACACTGGTGAATTCCATGGGCTGTTTGTCGGAACAATATGTCCTTGTTGGAGTTGTTCTTGAACCAACTCCTGCAGACTACTGCTCGGAAAAGAATCAATTGAGCAATTCTAGTTCCCTTTGGTATTGACAATGGTGGAGACGGTGTCCAAGCCATAGCTTGGATTTGTCCATTATAATTGGCATCAATTATCCCCGGCAAAACAAACAATCCGGTCAAAGTTGTACTTGATCGTCCTAGCAGCAATACACTACAGCCATTCCCAATTGGTCCTTTGACATTAAATGGAATTTTATGAACGTGAGTACACCACAACGTGGTGTCTGTTACTGTGGAGACATCCACTCTGGCACTCCCTCTGGTTCTTGCTGAAAGGGTGTCCATGGTGGTAACCGTGGCAGCAGGGCTGCAGCGTGGAACCGTGCTCCACCGTGGTACTCCATGGGCTGCAGGGGGACAGCCTGCTTCACCATGGTCCTCACCACAGGCCGCAGGGGACTTCTGCTCCAGTGCCTGGAGCACCTCTCCCCCTCCTTCTTCACTTACCTTGGCTCCTGCAAGGCTGTTCCTCACTCCTCTCACTCTCCCAGCTGCTGTGTGGCACAGCATTTTTTTTTCCCTTTTTTTTTTTTTTTCTTTTCTCTTTCTTACATCTGCTCTCACAGAGGCTCAAACAACATCGCTTATTGGCTCGGCTCTGGTCAGCACCGGGGCCCTTACCTAACATGGGGCAGCTTTTAGATTTTTCTCACAGAAGCCACCCCTATGGCCCCCTGCTACCAATACCTTGCCACGTAAACCCAATACATTCCAATATACTCTTACTTTACAATTATCACAATCTTCACAAACTTCACTTACATCAAAAAGAAAAAGATTTCCCCACACCAAAATAAACATAACATCACAACACTGACAAGGTGGACAACTGACACACAGACCACCCCTCGTCCCTTCACCACACTAATATGAAACATATTCCTCATAACTGCTGCTTTCTTAAATTCTTCACAACTATTACATTCTTAAAAAAAAAATCCAGTCCATGTTTTGCCCGTTACTTCTCTCGACTATCATCCTTATCTCAAATTCCTTGAGCCCCATGTTGGGTGAATAAAAACCATAAGAAGTTATCACGGATTTGAGGTAGGAGGTTTAAAGAAACCAATGTTCCAGCAGTATCGGACAATAAATGGCACAGAAACTATAGTAATGCTGAGTCGTACTGGAGCAATTTGTGAATAGCATATGCCAACACAAATGTGCTTGTACCAGCAGCCCTTTTAGACTGCAGCGATGATTCACTGAAACCAAGTTTGAAGAGAACTGCAGTCATATCCACACCACTTGACACAGCCGGGTAGAAGATTCCTAGAGATACTAATGAAATTCCAACATGGAATGAAACCCCTACAGCACCATATTCTTTGAAAACTTTTTTCAGCTGCTAGGATTTATTGAGTTGCTTGTTTTCACTGCTGAGATCTGTGGCTGCCTTTTCAGGGGATCCACCCACATCCTTGGCCGAGCTGCCGGCGGCGGCCCGCAGCGCCAGCAGAGGGGCCGGGGGGGGGGGGGCCGACCCGACGGGGGCGGGGGGGCAGCAGAGGCGGCGGCGGCGGTCGGCGACGAGCTGGGGGGCGGCGGCGGCGCTTGCGGCCGTGCGGGCTGTCGCGGAGCGCGGGCGGTGCGCGGCTCTGCCCGGTCACGCAGGGCGGACAGAGCGGGGGCCCGCGGGGCCGCGGACCCGGGCGCAGCAGCAGGCGGAACATGGCAGCGCCCGGTGCGCGCGGGCGGGCGCTCAAACCGGAGAAACACAGCAGCCGGCGGCGGGGCCGGCGGGCGGATGCCCTGAGCTGACAGCGGGGCGGGCGGCGGCGCTGGCGGCAATCGTACGGCACCAACAATTGACCAGTCATAACATTTTCTAACAATGACTGAGTAAATGGTGCGTGTAACCCATATGTAATCACAGTCTTTCTTAATTCTTTAATTAGGTCCCAGTGGAAGGCATTATATTCATTTGGACCGTTGGGTCGCACCTGCACCGGGAAAGCCATTCCTACCGGGTCCCCGTCCTTTAGCGCTTCCCGGCGCACCAGCTCCCATCGTTCCCGCGGGTCGAAAGCTCGGGCCCCCAGGGAGGCATTATCGGGGGCAGGCAAGGCGGGAGCCGAGGGGGTCAGCGGGGAGGGGCTCTGCGGCGGCGATCCGCGGCCCTGTTCCTTGTCATCCCCCAGGTCTATCAAATCGCACTGCTCTGGTGACCTTGCAGGCTCTGATCTCGGTTCGGCTGCTTTTATTGCCTGGGCAGCGGCGTTCTGTACTTTCTTTTCTGCCTGCCACGATCTTAAAGTCTCTGTCACCAGCTGCCAAGTAGTCATCACCTCAGCAGTATTAGTATCCCCACTGGACGCTGCTTCCCATATTTTTTCCCCCGCTTGGTCCCAAGTTTTCACATCAAATACTGTAGAAGCCATTGAGGGGAGCCCTTGTTTTCACAAAAATTTCAATAATAGCTTTATCTTAAACGGATCATATTTTACTCCCCTGTCTATTAGGAGTTGCTTTAGTAATTTCACTATAGCCTCTTCCTCTGCCGAAAGGCTAGCTCCCATGATCAGTGCCCAGCCGCTCACCTGTCCTTCAGGTGATGTCCCAGGGTTGAAGCTGCAGTCCAGCTGCGAGCTTGATTCGTTCGGCTGGGTTCCCTTTGGACGCTCGTGCAGCGCTGCTCCTCCCCTGTCACGTCGGGGTCACCATTTGAAGGGATGCAAGACACGGACTCCTGATGGCTCTTGAACAGGAGACCTTTATTGCCCTTTTTCACTACTACATATACTTTCCCCGTAGCCCCACGCGCTGTCCACGTGCCCGAATCTGTCATACAATTGGTTAGAGACCCTCAGACACGCGCCTCAAGCCAGCCAGCAATTGGCCACTGCCCAAAGCTCATCTTTAACACTGCAGCCAAGTTAATTTATCTCGACCTTGCTCAAGTTTTTGGTTCTACCGCTGTTTTCCTCATTATCTCTAACTCAGGGACGTGTGAAACAGCACAAAGCTCCCTGCGAATTCCTTTCCCACAGTAGTGACTCTGGAAATTCAAGCGCAGGAAAAACGGACAATGATGAGTGTTGATGAAGATTGGTCAATGAAGAAAATAGTGTACTTGATCAATATCTTTGGTTTAAAACGTTTTCTTAAATAGTTTCATTTATTATGTTCAGAAACTATTTTTTATTTCAGGAGTTAAAAATAGAAACCTTGCCTTTTACCAGCCTTTTAAATCAAATCAAATACTCTAGGATATATATTGCCAGCTCTTTTAAGACTTTAGAGTCTTTCTATGAAAGTGTAAATAAATCAGCAGCACTGAAAGAGCCCTTTCAAAGTGCAGCTTTTTATTCTAATTAAATTCCATGATGATTCCAAACCTGGAGTCAGATGCTAGAATCCAAAAGCATTTAGGAATATGTATTTAAAATACAAAGCATACTTTACTGGTATTCTAAAATAACATAAAGAGACAAACATCTTAATTTGAGCTAAATCCTCTTGACATTCATTTCTGTCCTCTGCCTTTTTGTGGCTTGATACTTGATGTATGAAGTCATTCTGAGATGGACTGAGGGGGAGGGCATTGTTTGTGTAAGAGTCCCAGAGCTCTGTAAATTAATGCTGCTTTGTATTTCCTCAAGAAATGAGCACAATCAGTTTACATTTATTGTGAATAGACCCTGGGAAGGAATTATTTCTTCCTTATAAGGAGCTTTGTGTTGGAATATCTGTTGGGACAGTTTAGCTCACTACTGAGTTACCAATGATAAAAGCATAATTGTTACAAGTAAAATGATAGTGTGCAAGTGAGTTCTTAAAATTAAACATTTTAAACTGATTTAGGAGATTCAGAATTTCAGAGTCTCAGAATAGGGAAATAAGACTGCCTTACCTTTCTTCAGAATTTTAACTTATTCACTTACCATTTACAAAAAGTCAAAAGCAGAAAATCCGGTCTGAGAGGAAAGTAGATTTAACATCACTCTGGGTTTGTTGTGACCTTTTATAGTTCTGAGTTTCAGAATTCATGAATACTCAAAGTAAAGTGTTATTCCTCTCACAAACTTTTGTGAACTTTATTTTTGAAGGATTATATTTTTCTAATATCTAAATAAAAGCAAATCACTTTGATGAAAACTTTTTTCAGGTTTTAAAATAACTTTCTTCTAGGTACTTTTTACTCTAAGTACATACTCTTAATTGTAGTAGTTTATGTGTAATGCTTAAAAATAATAATAAAAAAAGATTCCTTAAAGCTTTAGAAACTTTAACCTCTTTGGTCAGGTATCTTCCACCAAAAATGTGATAGGCCAGTTCAGAAATTAATCAGTTGCAAAATGCCACCAATTGGTCTACCAGCATGTATAGGAACACCTCAGCACATATAACGTACTGACAGTGAAGTATTGTTTTGTCAAAGCTATGCTACTGGTGGTCTAAGTGGAAACACTTAACCTTCCTGTGGATAAGCATCCTACACTAACAAACTTTCTTTTTATTTTCTCCAGCTTCCTCCCTTTAAACTGCGCTTTAATTGAGATTTCCTTGCATTAGATCAAATAGCTATGCTTCTGTCACAGATGACATATTAATGCTTGGGTAGAAACTGTGTGAAGAAGGGCATGCAAACCTCAGTCCACTAATATGGGGAACAAAAGGTGTTGCTTCCCCTGATGTTCACCTGTGGCAAAGGAAAAGAAACAACATCTGCTAAAAAACCCTCATAAGTGCATTTTCCAAGATGCATTTTAAGTGCTGGTAGAAGGTCTCTAAAGCACAAAAAAATAACAATAATAAATTAAAAAGTCTCCAGCTCAAGAAGTATGAGTCCAGATTCATTTGTGATGGTGAGAGAGCTGTACCCACAAGTAAACAGCTTAAATTCGCTGGGCTTGGCTTAAATTCGCTGATTGCTGGGCAATCACCAATCACATGAAGTTTAAAAAGAGCAAGTGCCGGGTCCTGCACCTCGGACGGGGCAACCCTGGCTATACATACAGACTGGGCGATGAGATGCTGGAGAGCAGCCCCACAGAGAGGGACCTGGGGGTTGTGGTTGATGGCAAGCTGAACATGAGCCAGCAGTGTGCCCTGGCAGCCAGGAGGGCCAACCGTATCCTGGGATGCATCAAGCACGGCATTGCCAGTCGGTTGAGGGAAGTGATTGTCCCACTCTACTCTGTGCTGGTGCGGCCTCACCTCGAGTACTGTGTGCAGTTCTGGGCACCACAGTACAAAAAGGACATCAAACTGTTGGAGAGTGTCCATAGAAGGGCCACAAAGATGGTGAAGGGCCTAGAGGGGAAGATGTATGAGGAGTGGCTGAGGTCACTTGGCCTGTTCAGCCTGGAGAAGAGGAGGCTGAGGGGGGACCTCATCACGGTCTACAGCTTCCTCTCGAGGGGGAGTGGAGGGGCAGGTGCCGATCTGTTCTCTTTAGTGACCAGTGATAGGACCTATGGGAATGTAGTCAAGCTGCGACAGGGGAGGTTCAGGCTGGATATCAGGAAGAGGTTCTTCACCGAGAGGGTTGTTGCGCACTGGAACAGGCTCCCCAGGGATGTAGTCACGGCACCTAGCCTGTCGGAGTTTAAGAAGTATTTGGACTGTGCTCTTAGTCATATGGTCTGAATTTTGGGTAGACCTGTGTGGTGCCAGGAGTTGTACTCGATGATCCTTGTGGGTCCCTTCCAACTCGGGATATTCTATGATTCTATGATTCTAAATATGAGAAAAACTGAAATTGAAGCTTCCTGCAGGAGTTGAAGCTCCTGCCTATGTGACAGAGGTGTTGTATGTGTCCCTAGGACCCTGGCTGTGCTGCTGCCACCAATACAGCCAAGACAGCAGTGCAAGGAGAAGGAAGTATAGCTACTTGGACAGCAATTGCTTTGTATATTTGACAGTCTTCTGTGAGCAACTACACCTTTATAAATTATAACTGAGGACCTGCAGAAACCATGAAGGCAGAGAACAGTCAGAGATAGCTAAACTCCACTTAAATGGTTCCTGTTTAAACAACTGGCATTCGTTTAAAAAGCTTGGCTACAATGTCTGCTTCCTCTAACTTTGTCACCAGTGATTGCATTTAGTAAACTGGGGAAACTGAGCTGGATTTAAAGGTCTTTTCTTAACAGTCTATTTAAACTTTGATTGCTGTTTGTTAAATTCTTAATCTACAAAAGTTAAAAAAAAAAATTGCAAAAACCTTCCTCTACATCTGCTAGGACTGAAACTTCCAGTTAGGATTTACAGACTATTCTTTCCTTGGTTTGTAGAGACAAACTTGCATTCTAAATATGAGGCCTTCTGTGTAACTCAGACACCCTATGAAATCAGTGACCAATATTTTCTGTATGGCAGGAAATGGTACTGTACTATCTGGTTAAGGTTCATTTAGTCAAAGGGGACTATGCACTGAAGAGTAATTAATAAAGACCCGACGTGAAGGTATAACATCCCGTGGAGTTCTTTTTCTGTTTCTTTATTTTATTTTTTCAGTTATCTTCTACTTATATTTGTATAGCAGTATTTAGTGGCAATTCCAACCATAAGCAAAGTGAAGTCTAAAGGTGATGGCACTTTAGCAGATTGGGTTGAACTAAGTAAAACTTCAGCATTTGGCCCAGGGCTTTTAAAAAGTATTAGAAATTTTGTAGCCTAAGTGGTAATTAGACTGCTGCGTACTGGTTTTATCATGTTATTCCTGCAAAGCCAAGTGACTGAGCTGTGGAATGTTCTGTCCATGTGAAGCAATCAATTTTCTAAGTTGAACACAGCTTAGAATCATAGCATAGAATCATAGAATAACCTGAATTGGAATGGACACAAAAAGGATCGTTGAGTCCAACTCCTGGGTCTGCACAAGACCACCCAAAAATCTGACCGTATGCCTGAGAGTGCTGTCCAAATGCTTCTTGACCTCCAGCAGGCTCACTCCTGTGACCAGTTCCCTGGGGAGCCTGTTCCAGTGCCCAATCACCCTCTCAGTGAAGAAACATCTCCTGATATCCAACCTGAACCTCCCGTCGCAGCTTCAAGACATTTCCTCAGGTCCTATTGCTGGTCACCAGAGAGAAGGGATCAGTGCTCATCCTTCTGCTCCCCCTCATGAGGAAGCTGTAGGCCACAATGAGGTCTCCCCTCAGTCTCTTCTCCAGGCTGAACAGTCCAAGTGACTTCAGCCGCTCCTCATACATCTTCTCCTCCAGACCCTTCACCATCTTTGTAGCCCTCCTTTGGATGCTCTCTAATAGTTTTATGTCCTTCTTATACTGTGGTGCTCAAAACTGCACACAGTACTCAAGGTGAGACCGCACCAGCGCAGAGTAGACAGGGACAATCACTTCCCTTGACCGGCTAGCAATGCAGTTCTTGATGCACCCCAGTATACGGTTGGCCCTCCTGGCTGCCAGAGCACACTGTTGACTCATATTCAACTTGTCATCGACTGAAACCCCCAGATCTCTTTCTGCGGGGCTGTTTGCCAGCCTCTCGTCCCCTAATCTGTATGTACAGTGTGAGAAAAACCTCAATAATTTTTTCCGACAGGGTCTTCTGTGAAGCTATTTTATTCATGATTGCAATGGCAGGCGTCCTGCAAGCAGGAGTGCACAGTAAAAGTATATCATAACCTTATATTCCCTATTACCCGACACCTGATTTCTCCCATCTCCTCATTGGCAGAGTACTACAGGTTCACAACCTACTCGACACCCTTCTATACCATCTATGTACAATTTTATTTGACCAACTGTTCATTTCTCCTTTTCCTTTTTTTTCGTTCTTCTCTCGTGACTAGAGGGCCTGTGATTTTTGTTTTTACTGATTTCACTCTGAATTATTTCGAGATAGAACTCGAGAGATGTTCTGGATTAACTGGAAATGCTGATTTTCTTCCCCATCCTATCACTAATCCATTGAGAATAGGTATTACTAAGATGATATTAAAATATATCATCTCTCTCTATATATATACCCCTATAATAATTAAGAAATAATAATTAAGAAAAACAATAACAATCACAAACTAATAAGGATTCTTCTGGTGGGGATTAAATACCCTCCTTTCTTTTTCTCCCACTTCCAGGGAGTGTTCCCTGGAAACACTCTAATTCTGTGTAATCCAATACCTTTTACTCATTAATTCATTAAGAATTCTTCTAAGGAGAAGTTAAAGGTTTACAATAGATAGTTTTAACAGTTTTAACCTTAAAAGTCTTTGTTAATGCAGTCTCTCAGGTATCAGGGTTAACTGATGCTTTTACCCGGGTATGAGTCCACCCTTTCTCAGCTGTTCTTACTGTCGTCTCAGTAGTCAGGAGCACTTGGAAAAGTCTGTCCCACTCAGGTTGAGCTTCAATTCTCTCCATGTTCACATCAGATCCCAATCTCCTGCTCGGAATGGATGGATCAGGGCTTCCAAGAGTGGGGTTTGAGCTAACAGTCCACAGGTCCTGAGAGATGACAAAGAGGACGACAGCCCGAGTATATAGTTCTTAAGAAAAGCATCTTTTGTCTCAAATTGAGGTCATTCATTCTCTTTGTCCATGTACAGCAATCCAAATAATATTTCATATGGTGAAACTCCCACATCTTTTCTTGGTGCAGTTTGAATTTGGAGAAGTGCCAAAGGTAAGCACTTCATTTGGGGAAGCCGAGTTTCCAGAACTTAGTCAACTGCTTCCTTACTGTCTGATCCGTTCCACCCTTCCAGAAGAGGAAGGATGCCAAGGAGTGTGAAATTTCCACTTAATTCCTAGAGTCCACATTAGCCCTTGCAATATTTCTGACATAAGGTGATTTCCTTGATCAGAGTCAATATTTTCAACAAAGACTAGTAAGTATTTAAATCTATCTACTCTAAGGAGTTCTGTAAAATCTACCTGTACATTTTGGAAGGGTTGAATTCCTGGTTCTTGCCCCCCTTTGGGCTGACTGCAGATAATTTTCCTATTTACCTTTTGACATACTACACAACTCCTGCATACTTGTTTAGCCAGAGTATATGTATTCCTACACATACATATTTCCATAGCACAGCGTCACACATTGCTTGAATTCCCCAATGACCCTCTTGATGTAAAACAGTTAATATTTGCCTCATTAGTACTTTATTCAGCATTTCTCTCCCCTCAGGGAGTATCTATTTTCCTTTGGACTTCGTGACTCCTAATTCCTCCCTGAATCCTCTCTGGATTTATTCTTTGTTCTCCCTCAGACACTAGATGCTCTAAATACTTGACTTCTCTTTCTACATATTGTAATTGCAATACTTTCAAGCCCTGTTTTCCCAGACAGTTGAATAGCTTGTTAGTAGCTTCCTTCACAGCTGTTTTCTCCTGTCCTGAGAATAAAAGATCATCCTCATATTGTAACAGTAACACCTCCTTTGGAGGTTGGAATTGCTCCAAAATCTGCTCTAGAACTTGCCGAAATAAATTTGGTGGCCCTGTAAACCCCCGAGGTAAAACTGTCCATCTGTATTGCTGCTTCCGCCCCATTTCAGGGTCTTTCCACTCAAAGGCAAATATATCTTTGCTCCCAGGATCTGAGAGCACCCCATTAATAACACCGTTATTCCAGCCTAACAATTTACTATTTGAATGCCCAATTTCATTACCAAATCCCTAGTCTCAGCTTGGTGTCCCCAAAAGGAGCACTGTTATCCCAGCCCCTTCTACCCCAATCCCATTTGGGGGGTTCATTAGTTAATTTAATCCCTGATACTTTACAGGCCAGCAATGACCTAGCTACCCTAGTGTATTGGGTTTACGTGGCATGGTTCTGGTGTGTGTGTGCGTGCTGCAGTGGTAGCCCCTGTGAGAAGAATCCAGCAGCTGCCCCATGGCAGATAAGGGCCAGTTTCAGCCATCTCCAAAGGGGCCCACCACTGCCCAGAGCCAAGCCATGAGCAATGCAGTTTGTGCCTCTGTGAGAGCACATCCAAGAAAAGGAAAAAACACCTGCTGCACAACAGCAGCTGGGAGAGAGAGGAGTGAGAAACCTTCCTGCAGACACCAAGGTCAGTGCAGGAGGAGGAGGAAGAGGCGCTCCAGGTGTGTCCTGGTTTCAGTTAGGATAGAGTTAATTTTCCTCCTAGTAGCTGGTAGGGTGCTATGTTTTGGATTAGGATGAGAAGAGTGCTGATAACATGCTGATGTTTTAATTGTTGCAGAGCAGTGCTTACACTAAGCCAAGGACTTTTCAGCTTCTTGCTCTGTCCTGCCAGCGGGCAGGCTAGGGGTGCAGCAGGAGCTGGGAGGGGACAGACCCAGGACAGCTGACCCAAACTGGCCAAAGGGGTATTCCATACCATCTGACGTCATGCTAAACAATATATAGGGGTGGCTAGCTGGGGTGGGGGGGACCGGCTGCTCAGGGATAGGCTGGGCATCGGTCAGCGGGTGGTGAGCAATTGCATTGTGCATCACTTGTTTCATACACATTATTAGTAGTAATACTATTATTATTATTATTATTATTTTCCTGTCTTAATAAACTGTCTTTATCTCAACTCACAGGCTTCACTTTCCCGTTTCTCTCCCCCATCCCAGAGAGGGAGGGGGGAGGGTGAGCGAACGGCTGTGTGGTGTTTAGCTGCCGGCCGGGTTAAACCACAACAGTCCTTTTGGCACCCAACGTGGGGCTCGAAGGGTTGAGATATCGACAGATCTGATCAGAGTGTGTTAAACTAAAATTGGTATAAGTATTCGACCTGCTTAATAGTTGCTAGTCACAATGTTGATTGCCTTAATCTCAAGTCTGCTGTGCCTGTTTCCCAAATTGAGTTTTATAGCAAGTTACTTTCTGAATGTGCTCCCTGTCGTGCTGTTTATCCTTTCCGGGCCCTGGTTTAAGATCGTTATGGTACTGTGCGGTGTAACAATGGCTTATGATATGTTTAATATCATATATTAATATGGGGGTTTCTCTCCCCCATCCCAGAGAGGGAGGGGGTAGGGTGAGCGAATGGCTGTGTGGTGTTTAGATGCCGACTGGGTTAAACCACAACAAGATGCCAGAGCCAAAGACCCTCTGTGGCCCACGGAGAGGCCTATGGTGGAGTAGGCTGCCCCTCTCGCAACCCATGGGAACCACAGCGGAGGAGATCTCCACACTGCAGCCCGTGGAGAGGAGCCCATGCAGGAGCAGGTGATCGGGGCGGGGGGGGGGGGGAGTGTCCCAAGCCGGACCAACGCACTCGTGATGAATAGACCCCGTGGCACAGACCCACACCTGGAGCAGCTCCCAAAGAGCAGGGTGCACCTTCCAGTCTGTGGTGGCAAGAGCTCTCTAGTAGGCGACAAGATCCTGGACGAGCCCCCAAACTGTGAGAAAAAATCTCAATAATTTTTTCCGACAGGGTCTTCTATGAAACTATTCTATTTGCGTTTGCAATGGCAGGCATCCTGCAAGCAGGAGTGCACAGTAAAAGTATATCATGACCTTATATTCCCTATTACCCGACACCTGATTTCTCCCGTCTCCTCATTGGCAGAGTACTACAGGTTCACAACCTACTCGACACCCTTCTATACCATCTATGTACAATTTTATTTGACCAGTCTTTAATTTCTCCTTTTCCTTTTTTTCCTTCTTCTTTCATGACTAGAGGGCCCGTGATTTTTGTTTTAACTGATTTAGTACTGCTCATCCTGTTTTTCTTAGCTATCCTCCTTATTTTGTGACAGTGGGACCTTCCCCTTATCTGCTTAACATACTCCCCACTGCTGTGCTACTGTCATGCCTGCACAATCACTTTTGAATATGCAAGGTTAGTGGAATTTTCCATTGCAAAAACACCTTCTGTTGCAAAAAACACAACTTTGTTTCTCAGAATAGCCAGGGTTTCCCTGTTCCAGGTATAGAATCTGGCACTTGCTCTTGTTAAACTTCATATTGTTGGTGATTACCCAGCTCTTTAAGTTATCGAGATCTCTCTGCGAGGCCTCTCCACCCTCAAAGGAGTCAACAGCTCCTCCCAATTTGGTATCATCTGCAGATGTACTCAAAACACCTTCTAGCCCTGCTTCCAAATACTTTATGAAAACATTGAAGAGGACAAGTCCTAAACCGGAGCCCCGGGGAACCCCACTAGTGAGTTGCTGCCACCCTGATGTAATGCAATTTACTACAACCCTTTGAGCCCGACCCATCACCCAACCGTTCACTCATCATATTATGTATTTGTATAGCTGTGTGCTAGACATTTTGTCCAGAATGTTACTATGAGAAATAGTATCAAAAGCTTTGCTGAAATCCAGAAAGATTACATCAACTGGCTTCCCGTGGTCAACTAGGTGGGTGACCTTGTCATAAAAGGAAATTAAGTTTGTTAAGCAGGACCTTCCCCTTGTGAACCCATGTTGGCTGTTACCAATGTATGTGTTGTCCTTCAGGTGTTTTTCAGTGACACACAGAATAATTTTCTCCATAATTTTACCAGGCGCTGAAGTGAGCCTGACAGGCCTGTAATTACCGGGGTCTTCTTTCTTGCCCTTCTTGAAAACTGGAACAACATTTGCCAGCTTCCAGTCAACTGGGACCTCCCCAGATTCCCAAGACCATTGAAAAGTAATTGAGAGATGTCTCATGATGACATCAGCCAGCTCTCTGAGTACCCTGGGATTCATCCCATCAGGCCCCATGGACTTAGATGCATCCAGGTGAAGCAGCAAATCCCGCAAAAGATCAGGGTTAACTGGGAGTTTATCATTCCTGCAGTCACAGTCCTCCAACTCAGGGCACCTGGGGTCCCAGAGCCCATCACTGGTGTTGAAGACAGAAGTGAAGAACCTATTAAACATCTCTGCTTTGTCTACATCCCTATTTGTGATGTGACCATCCTCATCAATTAACAGACCAATGTTATCTCTGGTCCTCCTTTTGCTGTTAACATATTTTTAAAAACCCTTTTTGTTGTCCCCCACAGCACTGTCCAGCTTCAACTCTAATTGAGCTTTGGCCGCATGAATTTTCTCTCTACAAAGGCGAGCAGCATCCCTCTGTGGTGGTTTTACTTGGGTGGGCAGCCGAGCTCCACTACAGACTCTCTCTCACTCCCCCTCCTCAAAGGGAAAGGGGGAGAAAATATGATATAAAGGGCTCAAGGGTTGAGATAAGGATGGGGAGGTCGCTCAACAGTTATCATAACAGGCAAAACAGACTTAGAGTAGGAAGACAGTAAGATTTATTGCTTATTACTAACAAGCTAGAGAAGTGAGAAACAAAGGAAAGAAACCAAAGACGCCTTCCCCCCATCCACCCTCTTCCACCTCCTACTCCTGAGCGGCACAGGGGAATGGGGAATGGGGGTTGCGGTCAGTCTACAGCACTTTGTCTCCGCCACTCCTTCTCGGTCACTCTCTTACCCTGCCCCAACGTGGGGTCTCTCCCATGGGATACAGTCCTTTCCGAACTGATCCTGCGCGGGCTTCCCACAGGCAGCAGATCTTCCAGAACTGCTCCAATTATGGGTCCGTACCACGGGGTCCATCCATCAGGAGCACACTGCTCCAACCTGGGTCCCCCACAGGCAGCAGCTCCTGCCAGGTCACCTGCTCCTGCTTGGTCTCCTCTCCACGGGCTACAGGTCTGGCCCGGAGTCTGCTCCAGCAGGGGTCTTCCACAGGTCGCAGCCTCTGTCAGTGCAGGTCCACCTGCTCCACCGTGGTCTCCTCCACGGGCTGCAGCATGGAACCCTGCTCCACTGTGGTACTCCATGGGCTGCAGGGGGACAACCTGCTTCACTATGGTCCTCACCACAGGCTGCAGGGGAACTTCTGCTCCAGTGCCTGGAGCACCTCCTCCCCCTCCTTCTTCCCTGACCTTGGTGTCTGCAAGGCTGTTTCTCACTCCTCTCACTCTCCCAGCTGCTTTTGTGCAGCTTTTTGTTGTTGTTGTTGTTTTTCCCTTTTTTAAATATGCTCTCACAGAGGCGCAAACATCATCACTTATTGGCCTGGCTCTGGCCATCGACAGGGACCTTATCTAACATGGGACAGCTTCTGGATTCTTCTCGCAGAAGCCACCCCTATGCCCCCCCCCCCCCCCCCCGCTACCAAAACCTTGCCACGTAAACCCACTACACCCTGTAGTCCTCCCATATCTCCTGACCTCGCTTCCAGCAGCCATACACTTTCTTTTTCTGCCTATGCTCTAGAAGATCTTTGCTCAGCCAAGCCAACCTTCTACCCTGCCTACTTGACTTCAGACATTTTGGAATTGCCTGTTCCTGTGCTC
Source organism: Cygnus olor (assembly GCF_009769625.2). NCBI lineage: Eukaryota > Metazoa > Chordata > Aves > Anseriformes > Anatidae > Cygnus > Cygnus olor. The sequence goes on from NC_049199.1 coordinate 3,672,867, forward strand.
TTAAGAGGTAGCACTGGGCTGGTTTTACCCTGCTGGGCAGCTAAACTCTACCACAACTCCTCTCTCACTCACCCTCCTTAGAAGAAGAGAAAAGAAGAGAAAAGAAGAAGGGAGAAAAGAAAGTATTCTGGAAAGAAAAAAAAAAAACGCTCACAGGTTGAGATAAGGATAATTTAATTAAAGGGAAAAGGAAGAGGGAAAAAACATGCAAAGGCCATGCAGAAGCATAGAGAGAGGAAAAAAAATCCTCTGCTTCCCATCAACAAGTGATGTTTGGCCACATCCTGGGAAGCAGGGCCTCAGCACACATAGCGGTTGTTTGGGAGGACAGACGTCTTCATAATGAGACCCCCCCCCCCCCCTTCCCTTTCCTACCTTTTGTTGCTGAGTGTGACACCATATGGTATGGAATATCCCTTTGGTTGGTTTAGGTCAGCTACCCTGGTCATGTCCCCTCCCCACTTCTTGCCCACCCCCAGCCTACTGGCTCTGTGGGGTTTTGGACAGAGTCTTGATGCTGTGCCAGTATTGCTCAGTAATAGACAAAATACTGGTGTGATACCAATGCTGTTCTAGCTACAAGTGCCCTCTATATGGGTCGCTGCAGGGAAAGTTAACTCTATCTCAGCCCAACCCAGTACAGGCACTTAAAAAGTGACCAGCACTGATGGACCCTAATGTCTTCAAAAGCAGTTTCCCAGGGGACCTTACTAACGAGTTCCCTGAGCAGTCTGAAGTCTGCTCTCCCCAAATCCAGGGTTGAAGTTTTGGTGGCAGTTTTCCTCCTATCACCAAATATTTTAAACTCGACTACTTCATGTTCGCTATGGCCTAGAAGGACACCAATCACCATTTCGTCCATGAGACCTTCTCTGTTCACAGGCAACAGGTCTAGGAGGGTACCTTTCCTAGTCAGGTCCCTTAGTACCCATACCAAGAAGTTATCATCAAGTTGTTTTAGGAATCTCTTGGACCTGTTGTGGTACCTGTGTGTACCTGTGTGGTATTCCCAGTTATTGTCTGGCAAGTTGAAGTCCTCCATAAGGACAAGGGCAGCTGATCTAGAGGTCTCTCTTGGTTCCTTAAAGAATAATTCATCTGTGTTGTCATCCTGGCTGGGTGGCCTGTAGTAGACTCCCACAATGACATCCCCTTTATTTGCTTGTCCCTTAATCCTTACCCAGAGGATCTCAACCATGCCATCGCCAACTGCAAGCTTCATACAATCCATCCTGTCCATTATATACAGAGCCACCCCCACCTTTCCTCACCTGCCTGTCCCTTCTGAAGAGCCCATTGTAACACACCAGTCACAGGACTCTTCCTACCAGGTTTCACTTATATCACTGATGTAGCTCTGGGACTGAGCCAAGGCTTCTGGCTCTTCTTGCTTTTTCCTCATGCTGTGTACATTGGTGTACAAACATTTCAAATGTGCTTCAGTGTACCTAGCACCTCATGGAGTAGACCGAAGGATCTCACTAGCACTCAGTCCCTCAAATTTTGGTATGCCTTCCCATAGCTTATCACTGAGAAGCCTAGTTTTATCCCTTTCTCCCTTCAATTCCAGTTTAAAGCCCTATTGATCAGCCCTGCTAACTCCTGCATAAAAATCATTTTCCCCCTCTGAGAAAGGTGCATCCATCATGTGCACTATGACAATGACCCTTCTTTTTTTCTTGATGGAGGTTGTTGTGATACAGGGGGTAGGCTGACTTGCCCTAGGTATCCCCTACAACCTGGACATAGCTTTGTCCACATCATCCTTTGCCTGCCCATCAAGTTCCAGAGCCTCATAGCTGTTATGTTGTGGTGGTTTTACCCTGCTGGGCAGCTGAACTTCATGACAACCGCTCTCTCACTCCCCCTCCACAAAAGGGAAAGGGGGAGAAAATACGATGAAAAGGGCTCAGGGACTGAGGTAAGGACAGGGAGATAACTCAACAATGGTCATAATGGGCAAAACAGACTCAGCATAGGGAGATTAATATAATTTATTGCCTATTACTAACAGGCTAGAACAGTGGCAAACTAAAAGCAAACTAAAAACACCTTCCCTCTTCCCTTCACCCTCTTCTACATCCTCCCCCCGAGCGGCGCAAGGGAACAGGGAATGGGGGTTGCGATCAGTCCATAACGCTTCATCTCCACTGCTCCTTCACGGTCACTCTCTTCCCCTGCTCCAACGTGGGGTCCCTCCCTTGGGATGCAGTCCTTCTCAAACTGATCCTATGTGGGCTTCCCACAGGTAGCAAGCAACTCTTCAAGAACTGCTCCAACATGGGTCCCCTACAGGCGGCAGCTCCTGCCAGATCACCTGCTCCTGGGTGGGCTCCTCTCCACAGGCTGCAGCTCTGGCCCGGAATCTGCTCCTGCGGGGGCTCTCCATGGGCCACAGCCTCCTTCAAGCCAAATCTACCTGCTCCATTGTGGGCTCCTCCACAGGCTGCACTGTGGAAATCTGCTTCTCTGTGGTACACCATGGGCTGCAGGGGTACAGCCTGCTCCAGCATGGTCTTCTCCCCAGGCTGCAGGGGAACTTCAGCTCCGGCGCCTGGAGCACCTCGTCCCCCTCCTTCTTCACTGACCTTCACAGAATCACAATCACAGAATTGTAGGGGTTGGAAGGGACCTCGAGAGATCATCGAGTCCAACCCCCCTACCAAAGCAGGTTCCCTAAAGCAGGCTGCCCAGGTAGGCGTCCAGACGGGCCTTGAATATCTCCAGAGAAGGAGACTCCACAACCTCCCTGGGCAGCCTGTTCCAGTGCTCCGTCACCCTTACCAAGAAGAAGTTCTTTCTCATGTTGGTGCGGAACTTCCTGTGCTCCATCTTGTGGCCATTACCCCTTGTTCTGTCCCCACAAACCACTGAAAAGAGGTTGGCCAAATCCCTCTGTCTCCCACACCTCAGGTATTTATAAATGATGTCTTTGATGTCTGCAGGGTTGTTTCTCATTCCTCACTCTCCCAAGCTGCTGTTGCAGCAGTTTTTTCCCTTTCTTAAATATGCTCTCACAGAGGCACAACCAGCATTGCTCATTGGCTCAGCTCTGGCCAGCGGCTGGTCCCTTTTGGGGCCAGGTGAAACTGGCCCTTATCTAACATGGGGCAGCTTCTGGACTCTTCTCACAGAGGCCACCCCTGCAGCCCCCCGCTACCAAGCCCTTGCAACACAAATCCAATACATATGTAAGGACACCTGGGAAGGTGAGATAGGCAGGGAGGGGGTTCGCCTGCTGCCCCTAGCAGCCATTCCCCCCTGTGTCTTATGTCCCCTCATACTGCCTGGTGTAAAGGTGGTAGGGGATCTTTTGTTTCTTGTTTTGTGGCTGACCAATGCGCCTCTCTCAGGGATGGTAGAGTATGATTCCACCAATGAAACTCGTTCTCTGACTCCCTGATGCTCCTCAACCTGCCCACCTCCTTCCGAAGCTCTGTCACCAGGCTGAGCAGTTCTTCAACCTGGGTGCACCTCCCACAGGTGTACTCGCTGCTGCCATCAGACTGACAGAAAACTCAGGAACACCCTGCAGCCTAAGACCTGGAAGGCTGCATGTTCCCTTGGGAGCTCTGTCTCGGTAGCTGCATTTCTTCCTATGGCTGGAGAGGCCACAGGGGATGCAGATGACATGGCTTTCTAGCAGGTAGATACCATGATGGAGCTCCTCGAGAGCAGGTTACAACCACCATTGGAAATAGCAGTGACAGAACCCCCTCCCTGCACAAACCGCCTTGTCGTGCCGTGCCCTGTCTGTCACACTCCTGATCGCTCATGCTCCCTAAGGGCTGGCTGCCTTTGTACATATGGGGGGGGGGGGGGGGGGGAGTGGCCGCCGCTGTTCCTGGACCTGTCGAAACCTCGTCTGCCACTCTCGCAAAGGCTGCTGGGTGCTGGCGGCTCCCTCCCCTCCCTGGGGTTGCCTAGATGCGGGACCCCCCCCCCCCCCCCCCCGGTATGTCGCGATCACCTCCTCCGCTGCAGAACACGCCTGCCCCGCAGCTTCGGCTATTTTTCTTTGTATATTTGTGTTCCAGTGAGATATTAGGAGTTGCAAGAACTTGGCAGTTTTAACTACTGAAATGTAAAGTATCGATACTTAATATGTCCCCATGCTTCTTTGCTTCAGTAAATTAGGCAGGACTCATGGGACAGCTGACATTGCTAGACACTGTCCTCTGCTGGGCTGTATTTGGAGTCATTCGGAAGGAATAGATACAACAGTGTGTGGTGTGGTTCAAATGCTACAGGAGACACTGTCTCAGGCTGACTGCAGGCTTAGGCAGATGTCGTCATCAGTCATCCTGCGGATGTTGTGATCCATGAACAGGAGGGATAGTAATCTGCTCTGATGTGTTCATGTAAAATACATTTTTTGTGCTTCCAAAAAAAAAAAAAAAAAAAAAGAGCCTCTGGGCAGGGACAGGTCTCTCTATGGAGCATCAGCAGCAAACCCTGACAGATGCTGTCCAGTTTTTACTTTGGTCAGAGCAACAGCATGGGCACCAAAGCTCTCCATGTGCACACTTGGATAACCAGTCCTGAGGCAGTTTGAAGCCTACTCTTACCTTTCAATTTATCTCTGTAAACACAAAAGTGTTTTTTTTTTTTTTTAAACAAGTTTACTGGCTGCAGTGGAATGGCTGCTTTTGAAATTCTCTAAGAAAGCTAGAGATCTTTTCTTTATGAAGATAAGAAATCAATAGGATATGAGTTAGAAGTAGAAGAACTGAGGAAGAGAAGGGCAGAACTAATGCGAATAAGAGTTGAAGGATGATCTAGTGTATAAACCCAGTTTGTTGCCAACTCCACCCTTTAAATGGCATTTACTGCTAGGGAAATTGGACTGATTCTAGCATTAGGAAAATCCTCCTAAAATAGCTCTGGGCCTTACAAAAGTTGCAGTTTCCTCTCCCAATAATTGATGCTGTGGTGGCGACCTCCATCTGGTACTTAAGAGTTGCAGTCAACACATCTGCTGAGGGGAAGAAGGCAACTTTTTCCCTTTGCTCAGTTTCTTGCCTTGGTCCAAGGACTGAAAAATTATTTGCTAAGTTTGAGCACTTTTTGAAAGGGACCATGTCCCCTATCCTAGCAACTTGGAAATGAAACTGCAACCTATGTTGACTCAGGTTTTTAAGAAGTGTAAATGAAGAGGAACTACTTTAAGAGTAATTGGGTATTGGTCTAAGTTGCATTATTGCCATTGAATGTGAGTTTATTTCATCCTGTTTACTAAATAGGGAGTATAGCCAGGGCAACATTCATGACATGCTCTGTATGGATCTGTGAACATGAGAGTGAAATTAGCATTCAGAAGACAACTGTTTGAAGGTGGCTTGAGAACTGAAAAAGCATGTTTCAGACTGCAGTCTGGATGATAATACACTTCAGCATCTGCAGAATGAACGTTATGCAAAATTTCCTACTTTGGTTTAAACTGGTCTCAGCAAGAGTATTTGTGATATCATTTGTATAGATCTTACCTTGATGAGTGAAAGCATAATGGTGTAAATATTAATAGCCAGCAGTGATTCTGACAAGCTTCATAACAACAAGGTATGATTTAATAGCTTAGTGGGTAGTATTGGTGATAGGAGGACGGTTGGACTAGATGATCTTGTAGGTCCTTTCCAACCTTGTGTTTCTATGATTCTATGATTCAACCTTAATTTTGTGTGAAGTATACTTAAAAATACAAATACTATTAGCCCTATTAGCCTTTTATGCTCAACTGTAGTGCAAGGATAGTTGAAATCAGTTTACTTGGGGAAAAAGTAGAGAATTACAATTCTGAGACAAGATGAAAGTTCTACTTTCCACATATAAAGAAAAAAAAAGTGTGGGGTGAATGGAAATAAGGAGGGGAATATAAAAGGAACTTTCTAGATCAGAGTTAGTCTTCTGCTGTCCCAGGTATAAACTGTTGATAAACATAGTCTAATAACCAATTTTTGTTGTTGTTGCGTATTGTGATGTTCTTGCAGAAATCTTTTATATGGAAAATTGTGGTCTGACAGAATGCAGATGGACTGAATAATACATTGTTTTTTCATGTCTCTCCACAGGTCACTTCTTTCTGAAAGGAACATTTCTTATTGAGAGTGATACTGGATGTTGCAGGTAACATTGAACAAAAATATTTCCCTGGTTACTTTTGCCTGCACTTTTATCTGTGACTAGCTTCACTGTTTTTGTTTAAGTCAGTTCCCTCTTCTGTGTGCATCTGTCACATAGCAGGAGAGACGTTTCTGTAAATAAGCTTCACAAGTCATTTAGGAGATGTGTAGGAAACACAGAACTGCTTTTAACTGACTTTTGAAAGTTGTCTAGATTTTAAGCTGACTCTGCCCTTTCAACAGATGCTCAAAACAGTGACTGCTCTATTGCCTCAGCACACCATCTTGGGATAACACATCAGCCAGTCTGATGGAATATTTTATGTAGAGTTACTACTTCCCATGAGTCAGTGCTGTAAAAGGCAATTACATCCGCAAAGAAAACAGCATGATTCATGTCCCTTGCTGCCCTCATGACTAGAAGTGGTACGTTTAGGGTGGGTCATGTTAGTCCTAATAATTGTATGGATCTACAGAAATGATGGAACTTTTGCTGGTAAAATACAAAAGACAGAACAATTAAATATTTTTCTATGTTTGGAGCATATGAGTAAAACCCAAACTTATTTCACTTTACAAGGTGAGAAAACGCATCCTATTACAGCAGTAACTCAGGAGCATGTTATCCATCAGAACTAGATTTAAAGTATCACACTCAGATAACTTGAATTCAGTGTTTATATTCAAGCTGCTTGAGTAGCTATCTGGATTGTTACTATTTGTTTTCAATAAATTTGAAACCAGGAAAGACAATCTAGATGACTTGACAAACTTAAGAGTACTGTCAGTAAAAAGGGTAAATAGGATGATCCAGATGATTGATTACTGGTCATCAGTCTAGCATCTATGTAGGCAAAAAATATATAACTGATATCAGTTCAATCAGTAAGCTATTAAAGGAAATCAGCAGAACTAATGTAGGTCAATATGGATATATGAAAAATAGATCTGACCACAGTTTTATTAGATAACACACTTGATAAAGCATGTAGTGTTAACATAATAATAGTGTTTATGTACTTCTTAGACTTCTTCCAGACATTTTGACTTACTACTGCATGACACTTTTCATGTCTTGCTAATTTAGTCAATATGACCTGTTAATTAATAGAATATTGGTTAACTGACAGTTGAAAACAAAACAGCAAATGGAGGAATCTGACTGAGTATATTAGGGTTATTTTAAGGATTGATTTTGGCCACATGATATTTAATGTTTGTTTTAAATGACATCAAAGTTTGCACAAAATTAATAATAATAGCTCATAGATGACCCAAAAGATTGGGGATGTAATATGCAACAAAGATAAATCAACAATGCAGATGACTTTGTTTAATAAGTTGGGTGCAAGCAGACAAGTGTTTTGTGGCTAACTATTAAGTAATACATCTGTGAACAGTGAAAGCAGACTGTCCTTTTGTTGTGGTTTAACCCGGCCTGCAGCTAAGCACCACACAGCCGTTCGCTCACCCTCCCCCCTCCCTCTCCGGGATGGGGGAGAAAATCAAGGAAATGAAGCCTGTGGGTTGAGATAAAGACAGTTTATTAGGACAGGAAAAAAAATAATAATGATAATAGTACTACTAATAATGTGTACAAAACAAGTGATGCACAATGCAATTGCTCACCACCCGTTGACCGATGCCCAGCCTATCCCCGAGCAGCCGGCCCCCCCCTCCACCCCGGCTAGCCACCCCTATATATTGTTCAGCATGACGTCAGATGGTATGGAATACCCCTTTGGCCAGTTTGGGTCAGCTGTCCTGGGTCTGTCCCCTCCCAGCTCCTGCTGCATCCCTAGCCTGCTCGCTAACAGGACAGAGCGAGAAGCTGAAAAGTCCTTGGCTTAGTGTAAGCACTGCTCTGCAACAATTAAAACATCAGCATGTTATCAGCACTCTTCTCATCCTAATCCAAAACATAGCACCCTACCAGCTACTAGGAGGAAAATTAACTCTATCCTAGCCGAAACCAGGACACCTTTTTACCTGTCCATTTAGTCTGCTCACCAAATACCAGAGCTCAGGAAAGAACAGAGAAGACACCCAAATTTGGGACCATTGAAGGTCAGTTGAACAAGGTGTTTTCAAAATACAGTTCGCTAGAAAACACAGCCTTTTGTTTTAGGGGATTCTAAGCCTCCAATTTGTTTTTCTGGGATTCTTTGTGTATCATGGCTCTAATCATCTCTAAAACATGCTTTACATTACATGCTTTAACAACTTTTTTAGGGCATCTCTTTTTTCTCAATTTTTTTTTTATCAAATTTTTTCTCAATTACTCTTAAGTAATTCTGTAATATTCCCATGCTATAGATTTACTCTGCTTTTTAACTTTGAGCCAGTCTTTCTAAATATTTGTCTTTTACCATAGGTGTTTCATTGCTTCTGTTGTTCTTTCTCTGCCTTGCATAGCCTTTTCACATGTATATATTCGCTATCATTCAAGATTACACTTTCATCTAATCATCAACAAGTTTGCAGATCATGTTTATCCCCTGCGTAGACAATCTCCATGTCAGAGGATCTTTTCTCTCTCTAACTGGCCCAACTTATGCAAAGCAGCTTTAAAACAAGTGGTTCTCACCAAAAACGTATGTGCTCTTCTTTTGTGGAATCATTCCTCTTTGTCTCTCACAGATTCACTAGTATCGGTGTTAGAGCATTACAAAATTGCTCCAGATCATTTCTGGACAAGTGTATTGGTACAGCTGTAACAAATAAGGGAATAAAACCATGTCTGCAGATAATTCCCATGGTCTAATTATCAGTCACATTATGGCAAAGTTAATGATGCTGTTGCCTTTTTCATCTTCAGAAAACTGTGTTTTGCTGGACCTAAGAAGAACTGAAAATGGTGGTTGGAATTTTTCTTCTGTTAATGAGTTTTTATTTGGGGATTTGGAGGAGAAATAAAGAGATGCAGAAGGATTTATCAAGAAATGTAACAATGAACTCCTAAATATGGTGTTTTGGTCAAAAAGCCTCATGTAATTCTTGGCTATATAGAGAGAAATCTCTAGGGACTACAATGACAATACTAGTTCTATGCTTGGCACTGAAACAATTTTTGTTGGAATTTTCTTTGTCCAGTTTAGGATTCAAGGAGACTGTTGATAAACAGAAAACATTGAGAGAAGAGCCAGAAAAATCATTGATTCATGTAGCATAGGATGAGGGATGCAAGGAGTTTTTTGTTTGTTTTGTCAAACAGAAAAGTATATTGACTGAAGTCCAAAAGTATCTGCAATGAAATAGAAACTTAATACCTGGCTTTTCTATCTAGCTGGCAAAGACATAACAAGATCCAATTGCTGGCATTGAAGCTGAACAAAATCAAACTTGAATTGAGTGGTACAATTTTCCCTAAATAATGGGTAGCTAACCATTGGAACAGTTTGATTTGAATTATAATGAGTTTTCCATCTGTACTAGTTTTAACCTCAACAGATGTCTTTCTTAAAAGACATTTTCTAGCTGAACTCAGAAGTAGTTTAGGAAATCTCAGGGACTTCTGTTACAAAATGGATCAGCCCCAGATGGTCACAAATAGATGTTTCAGCTTATCTCTGGTGGGGACCACACTGGTTTTGTTTCTTCCTTCAGCTCTGCTGTGGACTTACTTCATGCTTCATTTTTTTTGCCTATGGATGCTAACAGTTGTACTGTAGCATCAATGCACCTGCAAAAATTTAAGAAAAGGCATAATCGTCTATCTAAATGGTATAGTGTGGCAAGGGATTCAGGCTAGAGAAAAGCCTGTCCCAAAGATGTACACAAAGGACAGCATGTGGAATTTTAATACTCCCTTTTCTTGCTTATTCCAGTTTCTGAGCAACAGTCTTGTGAATTAACAGTTCATCTACTATATAAGCTTGCAGTCATATACATAAGGTGGACTACTGTTTTGTATTAACAGTTCTAGTATCAACTGTTGTATTCCTGCATGACTTTAAATGCACCAAGGATATATCCATATGGATACATGATCTTTTGGCTTGTCTAAAACTCACTATTTGTGTTTAGGCTCTTTTAAAGTGATATATAGTCCTAAAGGAAAAAATGCAAAAGTAATTAGTAACATTAGTTTATCATTATTTCATAGAATCATATCATAGAATCATATCACATAATCTAAGAATGGCTTGGGTTGGAAGGGACCTTAAATATCATCTAGTTCCAACACCCCTGCCATGGGCAGAGAAACCTTCCACTAGACCAGGTTGCCCAGGGCCCCATCCAACCTGGCCTTGAACACCTCCAGGGATGCGGCATCCACAACTTCTCTGGGAAACTTGTTCCAGTTCCTCACCACCCTCTGAGTGAAGAATTTCCTCCTAACCTCTAATCTAAATCTATCCTCTTTCAGAAAGCCATTTCCCCCTCGTCCTATCACTATCTGCCAATGTAAAAAGTCGCTCTCCATCTTTTTTATAAGTCCCCTTTAAGTACTGAAAGGCTGCAATAAGGTCTCCTCAGAGCCTTCTCTTCTCCAGGCTGAACAACCCCAACTCCCTCAGCCTTCCTTCATAGGAGAGGTGTTCCAGCCCTCTGATCAACTTTGTGGCCCTCCTCTAGACCCACTCTAACAGGTGGGGGCCACAGAGATGAACACAGTAGTCCAGGTGGGGCCACACAAGGGCAGAGCAGAGGGGGACAATCACCTCCCTTGACCTGCTGGTCACTCCTCTTTTGAAGCAGTCCAGGATGCAGTTGGCCTTCTGGGCTGCAAGCGTGCACTGCTGGCTTAGGTCGAGCTTTTCGTCCAGCAGAATCCCCAAGTTTTCTCTGCAGGGTTGCTCTCAAGGAGTTCTCCCAGTCTGTACTCATGTCTGGGATTGCCCCGACCCAGGTGCAGCACCTTGCATTGGACTTGTTGAACCTCATTAGGTTCACATGAGCCCACTTCTCTAGCTTGTCCAGGTCCCTTTGGATGGCATCCCTTCCTTGTGTTGTATCAACTGCACCACTCAGCCTGGTGTCATCTGCAAACTTGCTGAGGGTGCACTCAATCCCATTGTCTATATTGTTGATAAAGATATTAAACAGTACTGGTCCCAGGACAGATCCCTGAGGGACACCACTCGTCACCGGCCTCCACCTGGACATAGAGCCATTGACCACCACTCTCTGGGTGCGACCTTCAAGCCAATTCCGTATCCACTGAATCTACCTTGGTCCACCCTTCAAAGCCATATCCCTCCAATTTGGAGATCAGGATGTCATGTGGGTCTGTGTCAAAGACCTTACAGAAGTCCAGACACGACACTGGTTGTTCTTCCCTTGTCAACTGATGCAGTAACTCCGTTGTAGAAAGCCACCAGATTGGTCAGGCATGATTTGCCCTTGGTAAAGCCATGCTGGCTGTCCTGGATCATCTCCTTGTCCTGCATGTGCCTTAACATTGCCTCCAGGAGGATTCGTTCCATGATCTTCCCAGGCACAGAGGTGAGGCTCACTGGTCTGTAGTTCCAGGGGTCCTTCTTTCTACCCTTTTAAAAAATGGGAGTGATGTTTCCCTTTTTCCAGTCACCAGGGACTTTGCCTGACTGCCAGGAATTTTCAAATGTGATGGAGAGAGGTTTGGCAACTCCATCAGCCAATTCCTTCAGGACTCTGGAATGAATGTCATCAGGCCCCATAGACTTGTACTTGTTTATTTTCATCAGGTGGTCTTGAACCTGCTCTTTGCTTACAGTGGGAGGACTTTGCTCCCCCAGCCCTCATCTACAGGTTCAGGGAAACAAGAGATGTGGGAAGTCTAACTGGCAGTGAAGACTGAAGCAAATAAGTTGTTGAGTACCTCAGCCTTCTCCATGTCTGTTGTTACCAGTTCACCCTTCTCATTTATCAGAGGGGGTACACTCTCCTTGTCCTTTCTTTTCTGAGCAACGTACCTATAGAATCCCTTCTTGTTAGTCTTTGCATCCCTTGCCAAGCTCATTTCCATCTGTGCCTTGGCTTTCCTGATCCCATCCCTGCACATCTGGACAGCATCCCTCTACTCTTGCCAGACCACATGTCCCTGCTTCCACTGCCTGGGCATTTCCTTCTTGCACCTCAGTTTGACCAGCAGGTCCTTGTTCAGCCATGCTGGTTTCCTGCCCTCCCTGCTTGCTTTCTTACACAGGAGGACGGAGAGTTCTTGTGCTCTAAGGAAAACATCCTTAAAGAGTTGCCAGCTCTGTTCAGCTCCTTTGTCCCTAAGGACAGTGTTCCAGGGGATCTTGTCTACTAGGTCTTTAAATAGCTTGAATTTTGCTCTTTGGAAGTTCAGGGTCCTGACTTTTATCTTTTCCAGGCCCATATTCCTCGAGATCACAAACTCAACCAGAGCATGGTCACTGCATCCCAGACTGCCTCCAATCTTAACCTCTTTAATGAGTTCATGCGCATTGGTGAGCACCAGGTCCAGTAATGCTTCTCCTCTGTTTGGTTTATCTAATACCTGGACCAGGAAGTTATCCTCGACACACTCCAGGATTGCTTACAGCTTGCTGTGTTGCTTTTCTATCAGACATCCATGTGGTTGAAATCCCCCATCAGGATGAGAACCTGCAAGTGCGTTGCTTCTTGTAGCTGAAGCAAGAAGGCTTTGTCAACAGGCTTCTCTTGATCAGGCAGCCTGTAGTAGACCCCAACCACAAGGTGTCCTTTATTGGTCCTTTCCTTAATTTTTACCCACGAGCTCTCAACATGTTTGTGTCTGTTTCTCAGATGCATGTCTTTGCAATCTATCCATTTCTTATCATAGAGGTCAACACCCCCACCCCTCCTTCCCTGCTTCTCTCTTCTGAAAAGCTTGTAGCCCTTGATTGCAGCATTCCAGTTAAGTGATTCATCCCACCACATTTCTGTGATTGCAATGAGTTCATAGTTTTCTAATTGCACTGTGGTTTCCAACTCTCACGTATTTCCCTGTTGCTTCCTAAAGTATCGGTGTTCCCTGGTTCTTCAATATACACAGAGTTCTATAGAAACTGGCATCATCCCTTTGGCTACATTTTGAACAACTGTTGTGGTTTAGCCCCAGCAGGCAGCTAAGTGCCACACAGCTGATCACTCACTCTCCCCAGGTGCAATGGCAGGGGAGAATCAGAGAGGTAAAAGTGCAAGAACTCATGGGATGAAGTAAAGACAGTTACCTAGGTAAAGCAAAAGCTGTGCACACAAGCAAAGCAAAACAAGGAATTGATTTGCTACTGCCCATCAGCAGGCAGGTGTTCAGCCACTTTCAGGAAAGCAGGGCTCATCACGTGTAACAGTATCATAGGAAGACAAACGCCATCACTCTGAACATCCCCCTCCTTCTTTCTTCTTTACCCCAGCTTTTCTTGATGAGCATGGCATCATATGGTATGGAATATCCCTTTGGTCAGCCTGAGTCACCTGTCCTGGCTGTGTCCCCTTTCAGCTTCTGGTGCACCCCCATCCTCCTTGCTGGCAGGGCAGCACGAGAAGCAGAAAAGTCCTCGGCTCTATGAAAACACTGCTCTGCAACAACTAAAAATATCAGTATGTTATCACCACTCTAGGAGTCTCCTGGATTGCTTATGGCAAACCAATTCCCTCTTTGTGTGTAAAAAACGAAAATGATGTCTTTGCATGGCTGAAAACTTCCTTTCTGCAAGTAATAAAAAAATGCAAAGATCCCTTACAATGGTTACTTCAGACTTCTAGCAGCTTGGGGCAAAAACACATTTGCAGAAGGGCAACATCCTGTCTCTGATGACTATGAAGCCTCTCTGAACTCGACCACTTGACCTGAATGTGAAGCTATACAAAAGGGACCTCTCTGCAGTGACAAGTACTTGGAAACAGAATATAATTACATAATAAATTCAAAATAAGTTGGGGAGCAACTTGAAGGACTTGAAGGCTTTTTGAGCAACTTCACAGATGATACCAAATTGGGTGGAGCTGTTGACTCCCTCGAGGGTGGTGAGGCCTTGCAGAGAGATCTGGACAAATTAGAGAGCTGAGCAATCACCAACAATATGAAGTTTAACTAGAGCAAGTGCCGGATTCTGCACCCGGGAAGGGGCAACCCTGGCTATACATACATACTAGGGGACGAGAGGCTGGAGAGGAGCCCTGCAGAGAGGGATCTGGAGGTTTTGGTTGACAGCAAGCTGAACATGCGCCAGCAGTGTGCCCTGGCAGCCAGGAGGGCCAACCGTATCCTGGGGTGCATCAAGCACGGCATTGCTAGCCAGTCAAGGGAAGTGATTGTCCCTGTCTACTCTGCGCTGGTGTGGTTTCACCTCGAGTACTGTGTGCAGTTTTGGGCACCACAGTATAAGAAAGATATAAAACTGTTGGAGAGTGTCCAAAGGAGGGCTATGAAGATGGTGAAGGGCCTAGAGAGGAAGACATATGAGGAGCGGCTGAAGTCACTTGGATTGTTCAGCCTGGAGAAGAGACTGAGGGGAGACCTCATCGTGGCCTACAGCTTCCTCATGAGGGGGAGCAGAAGGATGAGCACTGATCCCTTCTCTCTGGTGACAGTGATAGGACCCGAGGAAATGTCTTGAAGCTGCGACAGGGGAGGTTTAGGCTGGATATCAGGAAAAGGTTCTTTACCAAGAGGGTGGTTGGGCACTGGAACAGGCTCCCCAGGAAACTGGTCACAGCAATGAGCCTGCTGGAGGTCAAGAAGCATTTGTACAATACTCTCAGACACATGATCTGTTTTTTTTTTTGTTGTTGTTGTTTGTTTTAGGTGGTCCTTTGGGGACCCAGGAGTTGTACTTGATGATCCTTGTGGGTCCCTTACAACTCAGGTATTTTATGATTCTATGAGCATGTTTTAATGATATCAGCATTCCAAGTAGTCCCTAATAAGAACTGGATGTTTGTATCTCTGCTGCCATGCATTTTTCCATCAATCTGAATTTTTTATTAAATTTTCTCCAAGCTGAAGCCTTATATCTGATAGCAATCCTTCTTACCAACTTTTTGGTGCAAAGTTGGCTGTGGTATCCTATGCAAGCCTTACAAATCTTTAAATACTTTGATACCAATGAGGAAGGGATGTGTTTTGGTTTTTTAAACCACAGAGAGGTCTTTGTGTTTTCCTGTCCCGTGGTGCAGAAGCTAATAAATTAAATGATTTAAGAAATCAACAGAAAGAAGAGTGACAGTAGTGCCATGAAGGTAGTAATTAGCACTGGTCACCTCATCATTATAGACCTGACCAGGAGGAAGCTGTGCTAATTGCTGACCTAGGTATCAGTAGCTCCAGGAATTAGCCTCTATTCAGATGAAGTGAGTTTCTAACTAAACTCCCAAATAGTTATATTTTACTACTGAGGAGATTATTGATTCACTTTTAGGAGTAGCTTTTCTCTTTTATATTCTCATCAGACTGCCTCATGTGTTCTTTGTAGTTTCACTGGTCACTATTCATTGAGGACTACTTGTGATGTGTTGCTGCTTCCTCATCCATCTTTGAATCAGCTGTTTGATTATACTTAACAAACAAACAAACAAAAAACACCTACTTTGGAAATCTACAGCTAAGCAAAGCATCCAATTTCCAGACATGCCTTAGGTCATAGGCCTGAATACCTTGGGTGGATGTCACAATGCCTCCATGCCTTGGGAACTACAGTTTTGAATCATATGCTTTTAAGAATCATCTTTAACTTTGGAACTTGGGGTTTCCCCTTGTCCTGGTTTCGGCTAGGATAGAGTTATTTTTCCTCCTAGTAGCTGGTAGGGTGCTGTGTTTGGGATTTAGGATGAGAATAATGTTGATAACACACTGATGTTTTAGTTGTTGCAGAGCAGTGCTTACACTAAGCCAAGGACTTTTCAGCTTCTCGCTCTGTCCTGCCAGCGAGCAGGCTAGGGATGCAGCAGGAGCTGGGAGGGGACAGACCCAGGACAGCTGACCCAAACTGGCCAAAGGGGTATTCCATACCATCTGACATCGTGCTGAACAATTAATATGGGATGGCTGGCCGGGGTAGGGGGACTGGCTGCTCGGGGATAGGCTGGGCATCGGTCAGCGGGTGGCGGGCAATTGTGCATCACTTGTTTCGTACACATTATTATCAGTAGTACTATTATCATTATTATTATTATTTTCCTTTCTTTTCTGTCCTAATAAACTGTCTTTATCTCAACCCACAAGCTTTCATTTTTTTTCCCCGATTCTCTCCCCCATCTCACAGAGAGGGGGCAGGGTGAGCGAACAGCTGTGTGGTGCTTGGCTGCCGGCCAGGTTAAACCACAACAGCCCACCATGGTAAAAACTCTGCGTGGCAACTCTAAGACAAGAGGCTCCAAGGTGCAACTGTTGTGAGATGGAGGCTTAGTACCTCATGCCTCCACAGTTGATTTTTGCCTTCTCCTATAGGAGTCTTGTGTCTTCTTGATCACTCGCTGAGGTGATTGGCTCTGGGGCAGACATGTTCCGCAGTGGAGCGGGGGATCGCAGCGTGCAGGGGGTTTTCTACTTTGAGGCAGCCCTCATGAGGGCAGCTGGCAAGGCTTGAGCAGAGCCAGAAGCCCCCCCCCCCCCCCCCGCCCCATCATACAAAGGCTCCCCTAGGGAGCGCAAGTGACCAGAAGCGCAGCGTGCAGGGCATCAGGTGGCAGTTTGTGCAGGGAGGGCACAAACTCCCTCCCCACTCAGGAGACTGGCTCACCTATCGGCTGCCTCCCAGATGGCAAACCGAGCCATGGTCTCCACCAGCGTCTCCACGAGCGTCTTTTTGGTGCTCGCCAAAGACTGTGGCAACCCAGACTGCCTGCCTGCCCGCCCATACATGCGGCTGTTCAGGTCTCTGGCTGCAGGGAGTGCCTGAGCCTTTTGCTACCAATGGAGGGTGATGGAGATACAGCCTGCATGAGGTGCGAGCAGGTGGAGGATCTGATCAGCCTGGTGAGATCAGCCTGAGAGAAAGGTATTGGGGCGATACGCCCCAAATAGTGATGGACCCCCCTGCCCTGTTGCTGTCGGGCAGAGGGAGGGGACCTGAGACAGAGAGGAATGAAAACAGGTCCCTGCTCAGCGTTACAGGTGAGCCCCCTCCCTACCTGCCTCGCCTCCCCAGGTGCCCTTACACAATAGATTTGAGGCCCTGGAGCTTGAGGGACAGGACAGTGAGGATGTGGGGGAAGGTCCACACAGGAGGCTGAAGTTGACTCCATGCCTCAAAACTTCCTCCACCAAGAAGGAAAGAAGGGTCATTGTTGTAGGTGACTCCCTTCTGAGAGGAACAGAGGGCCCCATATGTCGGCTGGATCCTACCCGTAGGGAAGTCTGCTGCCTACATGGGGCCCGGGTCAGGGACACTACCAGGAAACTTCCTGGCCTTCTTTGCCCCTCCGATTATTACCCCTTAGTGATAATTCATCCTGGCAGCGATGAAATTGCTGAGAGAAGCTTGAAGGAGTGGATTAGGGGAGGTTAGTGGATGGAGTTGGGAGCTCAGGTGGTGTTTTCCTCTTATCCCTTCAGTGGTGGGGAGGGATACTGAGAGGACCTGGAAAGCCCAGATGATCAATACATGGCTGAAAGGCTGGTGCCATGGCAGGAATTTTGTTTTTTTCTGGCTATGGGGAGGTTTACTTGGCACCTAGCCTGATGGCTGCTGATGGGTCCCACCTGTCTCAAAGAGGGAAATTGATCCTAGCCCAGGAACTGTCAGGGCTTGTTGAGAGGGCTTTAAACTAGGTAAGAAAGGGGATGGGGAGGAAATGAGGCTCGATAGAGATGAGCCTGGGGGAGCAGTCCCAGGGTTGGGGGTGAGGACAATGACGCAACTGAAGTGCATCTACACTAATGAATGCAGCATAGACAACAAACAGGAGGAGCTGTAAGCCAATGTGTGGCAGGCAATCTATGACCTAGTTGCCATCACTGAAACATGGTGGGAGCACTCCCACGACTGGAGTGCTGCAATGGATGGCTACAAGCTCTTCAGAAGGGACAGGCAACTAGGGAGGGGCGGTGGCGTGGCTCTCTATATTAGAGAGTGTTTTGATGTTGTTGAGCTCAGGGCTGGGAATGATAACGTAGAGTCCCTATGGATAAGGATCAGGGAATGGCCACCAAGGCAGACATCCTGGTGGGGGTCTGTTATAGACCGCCGAACCAGGATGAAGAGATGGATGAGACATTCTATAAGCAGCTGGCAGAAGTTGCTTGATTGCCAGTGCTTGTTCTCATGGGGGACTTTAACTTCCCGGACATATGCTGGAAATACAACACAGACCTGAGGAAGCAGTCTAGGCGGTTCCTGGAATGCGTGGAAGACAGCTTCCTGACTCAGCTGGTTAGTGAGCCTACCAGAGGGGGCGCCCCACAAGACTTGCTGTTCACGAACAGAGAAGGACTGGTGGGAGATGTGGTGGTTGGTCGGGAGCTGTCTTGGGCAGAGTGCCCACGAAATGGTTCTCTATTCTTGGTGAAGTCAGGAGGGGGGGTAAGTAAAACTGCTACCTTGGACTTCCGGAGGGCAGATTTTGAACTGTTCAGGACACTGGTAGGGAGGGTCCCTTGGGAGTCAGTCCTGAAGGGCAGAGGGGTCCAGGAAGGCTGGACGCTCCTCAGAAAGGAAGTCTTAAAGGCTCAGGAGCAAGCTGTCCCTGTGTGCTGTAAGATGAGCCAGTGGGGAAGAAGACCGGTGTGTCTGAACAGGGAACTTTTGCTGAGTCTCTGGGAGAAAAAGAGAAAAAAAAATGTTTTTATAAATATATTAATGGCAAGAGGAGGGCCAAGGAGAATCTCCATCCTTTACTGGATGCAGGGGGGAACATGACTACTGAGGATAAGGAAAAGGATGAGGTTCTTAATACCTTCTTTACATCTATCTTTACTAGCCAGACCACTTATCCTCGGGGTACTCAGCCTCCCAACCTGGAATTCTGGGACAGGAAGCAGAAGAAACCCCCCACGATGCAGGTGGAAACAGTTAGAGACCTGCTACTTCACCTGGACTGTCACAAGT